>NW_024070192.1:45784066-45938854 GCF_014754425.2 Oryx dammah
TCTGTCGTCCCCTTCTCCTCCTGCCCTCAATCTTTCCCAGCATCAGGGTCTTTTCAAATGAGTCAGCTCTTTGCATCAGGTGGCCAAAGTATTGGAGTTTCAGCTTCAACATCTGCATTAGGAATTCAGGATTCTTTACCACTGAGCCCCCTGGGATGCCCCATGTTGTATTTGTACATACCCTTTTATTGTGATGCCTTGTATCACTGCCATGCCCATATGCCCCAAGGACAGCTCAGACTGAACTAGCTTTTACGTTTTTACTGCTATGCTCTAGGGGTGGAGTAGGAAAAGGATGGGGTAGAAAAAGAGAGACATAAAAGGAAAATTCTACCCTCAAGGATCTCTGTGATAAACTTAATGGAGAAGCAGAATAAATACACTTGAGGCAATTAGGAGAATACTGTAAGACAATATCTAATTAGGTGCTAAATTACGTGGCACACAGAATGGAGAAAGCTTTATGTAGTGCAGGAGCCTGGAAGTCTTTGTGGAGGGGGTTGGATGCATAAGTGTCTTTGGATCTTGACAGCACGTAGATTATTGAAGGGAAGGGTGGTCTTTTCTGTGTGTCATCAATAACTCGAATATTTAATGTGAACTTAGAGTCACACCATCTCGATGAACTTACTGAAACTCTAGAAGTCTCAGTTTTCTTTTCTATAAAGTAGGAATAAAATACTATTTTGGGGGTGTGGGTTTGTCTAAAAGCAGATAATCACAATTGGAGGAGCAAAACTGAGTTCATTTCATAAGGAACATAGGAGAGGGACCCAATGATTGAACGTGTGGCTAGGATCTATCATACTTTAGTTCCATAGGACTAGGTACTATTGCAGCACAAATACCCTTACCTATTAAGAATCACTTGTGGACCTGGAGACTGTCATACAGAGTGAAATAAGTCAGAAAGAGAAAAACAAATATCATAGATTAATATACATATGTGGAATCTAGAAAAGCGGTACTGATGAACCTACTTGTAGGGCAGGAACAGACGTAGAGAAGAAATGGACATTGGCAGGGAAGGAGAGGGTGGGGCAAATTGAGAGGGTAGTGCTGGCATATATACATGTCGTGTGTAAGGCAGATGGCTAGTGGGAAGCTGCCGTATAGCACATATGGTCCATATAGTACATACAGCACAGGTGCTCTGTGATGACCTCGAGGAGGGGATGGGGTGGAGGGAGGTCCAAGAGAGGGAGGGGATATACAGCTGGTTTCTGTAACTTCAGTATGCATTTGACCCATTAAGGCTCACCTTAGGATGTGGCATGGGGAATTCAAATGGTGTCATTTCATATCCCAAGAAAAGACCTCAAATCCATCTGGAAATCGGGCTCTCAAGCAGGTGCTGTACTACGACTAAAATACACAAGGAGGAGGTAAGATTGTTGGATGAGACCACCAAGGAGAAGAATATCTGAATGACCGATAAAGGCTGCCTGGCAGCCTCAGTCCTTCCTTCTCTCCTGCTGCCTCTTAGCAGGGGAGGTGAACGTCGAGGTGACCTTGGCATGAACTGTGAAATGACGCCATCCGAGCATAACTGGAACAGGGGGTACACCATTGTAGTGTGACTTATTTATACATTGATGAATATTCATTTTAATCCTACTTGTGATATTTCATTGTCCATCCCCATGATGTAAGTGAACACAATGAAGATAAAGATTCCATAGATTCTAATAATCAAATCAGTCTTGGACTTATCTCAGCACTCAGGGCTCTCAAGGGGCTTTGGCTACTAAAATTAAAGGACAAGTATTCTGCTGGAGAAAGCACCTACTTTTAGGGTCATTGTGAGGGCTAAATGAAATACAGATATAAAATGTCTGTCTTAGAGCTTGAAATGCAGTAGTTACATTTAAAAAAATGAGCATTCTCTTCCCTAGACGAGTTTTCTGAGATGGGAATGAAGTACTTGAAACAAGGATGAACTACAATGACCACCAGCTTCCACTGAGAGCTTGACCTTGCCTGTGGCTTCAGGACAATGCATTAAAGGGAAGGGCTTTCCTCTGAGAAAGAGACTCTACCTGTTCAAGAAAAGGATGGGATGTGAGGGTAAGAAGAGCATTGATTAGATCTACCTTCAGTTATTATAAAAGTTTAGAAATGTCTGTGTTCACTGCAAATCATAGAAATGGAGTCAGGTGCACAGAAAGTGAATCCATAGTAGAATTCTGGAAACTGTCACTTTCTTCTTGGTTAGCTTGGGTTCTTGCTGTTTGCCTTTGCGTCACAAAAAATAGGGGAAAATCCCCCAAATAGGAAGCATCCCTTTGCATATTTTCAGAGATAGTAGGATGCGGAAATACCTGATATCGCTGGGTCACATCCTGCCCTACCAGCTTCCCTGAGAGCTCAGTTGGTAAAGAATCTGCCTGCAATGCAGGATACCTGGGTTTGATCCCTGGGTTGGGAAGGTCCCCTGGAAAAGGGAAAGGCTATGCACTCCAGTATTCTGGCCTGGAGAATTCCATGAATTGTATAGTCCATGGGGTCGCAAAGAGTCAGACACAACTGAGCAACTTTCACTTTCAGTTTCATCCTGCCTTACTACCATCTGGAGAAGAGAAACTCCAACACACAGAGGGGAGAAGGCAGTTTGAATCCCTGGGGTTGTTGGAGAGAGAGAAACAGAATGTTGTGCAACTGCTTCAAGGCAGGACATCATGTTACACATTTTTACTCAGAAGCTGTTATTGAATTTTAAAATCTATATGAACATAATCATTTTAGAATTAGAAGATATCATACCACATTTAACCCAAAGCAGAAATATTTTCTCTAGAAACACCGAAAGGGAGAGGGATTTTGCTTAAACATATCCAAAAAAGAGGATTTCAGCATATTCATAGGCAGCTCTTTTTATAACTGATTAAAAAGAAAAAAATTCATCCCACTTGTTAAAAAGCTCTTCCTTCTATTAAGCTGAAATCTGATCTCTTCAGATTTTTCTTGGCTTATAGCTAAGGTCTACTTATGACATGATGGCTTATTCAGATAACTTACACATCTTCCTCCTTGTCATTTCTTGTTATCAGTAACTTCTTTTAATTGCTTCTCTTGAGTCTTCTTTTAGGGGAAGAGGAGGCAGGTTGGCCCTCTTTCCCAGGCCTCAATTTCCTGTTCTCTCTTTTGCCCTTTTTCTTTTCAAAGTAAAACAAAGCCTTTCATCTATTCTTGGCATGAGTATGACGGAGGAGATGAGTCCCAGTTGGGCCTGAAGGCAATCATGTCGCCCTTCCCATCTCTAACAGCTGAGCATCAGTACTGTCATCTTTTCTTACAGCATCTCCCTCATGGAGTTAGAAAACATATTTGCATTTCAAAAGTAAGTGCTTAGGAACTTGACTGTCTTTTTAAGGAAATAATGACGATCTTGTGCTTACATTTGAGCAGAAATTAGGTTGCACACCTTCTCCTTCTTAGTCTGGAGTTTGGGGGAACCTGTTCATTGATCAGTAGATAAGAGAGAATGTTCCCCCCCACACATGAGACAGAAATAGGTGTACGATGTCCCTGGTGGTCCAGTGGCTAAGACTTGACTAAGTCAAGTCATATACCTGGGGAAAATGAAAGAACAAAATACTTAAACAACCATGTGGATCCTCCTTCCTCTTTTAAAGACAGCAGCAGGTATCTGGAGAGGAGTTTAGATGATTATATGCAGTAACTTCAGGGAATTTGCTAGTGGTCCAGTGGCTAAGACTCCATGCTCCCAACGCAGGGGCCCAGTTTGATCCCTGGTCAGGGAACTAGCTCCCACATGCTGCAGTTAAGAGTCTGCATGTTGCAACTAAAGGTCCCGCGTGCTGCCGCTGAGACCCGGCACAGCCAAATGAATAAACAAACAGATATTAAAGGAAAAAAGAACTAATTGTGGAATCACTGCCAGACGATCATTCCTGGTTGTCTTGTGGGTTCAGTGCCAGCTTGAGAACAGCACCGGGAAAGTTTCACGGTGTCCACTGAGTGCCTGGTGCTAAACCGTGAAAGTGAAAGTGTTAGTCACTCAGTCGCATTTGAATCTGTGCATCCCCATGGACTGTAGCTCACCAGGCTCCTCTGTCCGTGGGATTCTCCAGGCAAGAATACTGGAGTGCGTAGCTATTCCCTTCTCCAGGGGATCTTCCTGACCCAGGGATTGAACCCTGATCTCCTGCATCGCAGGTGGATTTACCATCTGCTGCAGGTCAGTCGCTTCAGCCGTGTCCGACTCCTTGCGATCCTATGGACTTCAGACTCTAGGCAAGAGTAGTAGCATGGGTTGCCATGCCCTCCTCCGTTTACCATCTGAGCCACCACCTGAAGTCCAGGACACGTGCTTTTCTCTTAAGGAGCTTTCAGTCATTTCTCTTCCTTCAGCAGAGAACACAGCTGGGTAAATAGGTAAAGCTATTGTTTTTTTAAATCTTTCTCTGACTCAGAGTTAAAAAGAGCTCCAGGGAAAGTTTTGGTCAGAGAAAAGTCTGGTCGAGGATTTAATTCAGGAGCTGTTGGTGCTTTGCACATGCGGGCACTTAGCTCCATTTGCATCCACATCAGACTCCTCCCTGCTGACACCAGGCCTGTCTCTCCCAGGGATACAGATGTAATTATCCTTTCGCAAGTACATGGCACACTGTCAGGATTTTGCTCTAGAAGAGACAAAAGGCCCAGAAACTAGGCTGAAGAGGGGAGAGGAAAGAGGGGCGGAGAACAAGACTCCCTCTTCTTTGGCTTAGAACTCCTCTTTGAAGAGCAGCAAACCGGCCCTCAATTCCCTTCCCCAGCCTCTTATTTCTGTCCTCCTTTTCCTTGTTGCCCTCCCTTGGCTTGTCCTCAAAGCCTTATTGTGGAAGGCAGGGAAAGGGGACAAAAGACACGATTGTTGTTGTTTAGTCGCTCAGTCATGTCTGACTCCTTTTGTGACCCCATGGACAGTAGCCTGCCAGCTCCTCTGTCCAGGCAAGAATACTGGAGTGGGGTGCCATTTCCTTCTCCAGGGGATCTTCCCAACCAAAGGATCGAACTCATCTCTTGTGTCTCCTCTATTGGCAGGCAGATTCTTTACCACTGTGCCACCTGGGAAGCCTCATTTACTCCAGGTCAATATGTAAATACATTACAGAGAATAGATTCTGAAATATATACCAGGGAAATTCTTATGCAGTTTCTTTGAAAGGCATGCACAACAGTTTTTTTGGAGTGGGTTTGATTGTTACAGTGGGGAGTTAGAGTCAACATAGGAATCCATATGGACAAGTAAAATACGGTATATAGATATTGTCCTGTGCTGAGTCACTTAGTCATGTCTGACTCCTTGTGACCCTATGGATTGTAGCCCACCAGGCTCCTCTGTCCATGAGGATTCCCCAGGCAAGAACAGTGGAGTGGGTTGCCGTGCCCTCCTCCAGAGGATCTTCCCAAACCAGGGATCAAACCCAGATCTGGCGCATTGCATCTTTACTATCTGAGCCACCAGGGAAGACCATATAGATATTAAGAAATATCATGGAATTGTTGGAAGAAACGAACAGATGTCTTCATCTGTGCATGTGTGTGGAGGGGGTGGGTGTGGGTATGATTAAGAAGACAGTCTAGATGTTGGTGCTGCAGAGCTCTGCATGCATGCATGTGTGATCAGTCACTTCAGTTGTGTCCGACTCTGTGACACTATGGAGCCATCAGCCTCCTCTGTCCGCCGGATTCTCCAGGCAAGAATACAGGAATGGGTTGCCATGCCCTCCTCCAGGGGATCTGGGATCAAACCCACATCTCTTGTGTCTCCTGCACTGGCAGGCAGCGTCTTTACCACTAGCGCCACCTGGGAAGCCCATGGAGCTATGCACTCTCTGTCAAATGTCATGCTAATGGTTTCAGGGAGAAGCAGCAAGGTGAAAAGGAGAAGAGAACCCAGACCAGGAGTTAGTCTTGGCATTTTCTCTCTGAGCTTTGGTCTCCTCATCTATAAAATAGAGGTCCTAGTACTGCTTCCAGGTGTATTGGTGGCTTGAAATAAACCATAGTGTATAAACATGGCTAGGGAATTTGACTTGCTCGCCACACCAATGTAAGCCATCACCATTCTTGCTAAGGAAACAGAGTCCACCGTCAGCATCAGTTTCTATACTGATCATATCCCCATCACTACCCTTTTCCTTCCAAGCCCTCTCTACGTACAGAGGACTTTACAGCAGGGCCACAGCATGATGTTTAAATAGCTATCAGTGAACACGGCATTGTACCCATGAGAGTGCTGAACTTCCTACTCCGAACACCTTCTAGGCAAGGTTACTTTTTAGATAAACCTTCTTCCCTTGGCGGTCTCTAGAAGCCCATTAAATAAGGTCTAGGACCTGTTATTGGGGTTTGATGGTTTCTGTTACAGATCCTTCTTGTCTCATGTGAAGCAAAATAGATGTCAGCTCAACCAGTGTCTTCCCATCACTGGGTCAACCACTGTCTTCCCATCACTGGCAGGGTTGGAAAGGGCTATTCAGAGGGGCACGGGAAGTCTCTTTGAACCTGGTGACTGAATAAATGCAGCCAGATTTAACATGAGAGAAGGGAAAAGGGACTTGAGGCTCCAAGCCCTTGATCTACTCTGTTCCGAGGCATCAGGTAACCAACGAAACATTGTTATCCTATTTTCGAAAGATATAAGATGACACCATTTCTGTTGTTTCTCACTGTAACAAATTCATCTTTGCCACCAAGAGAGTGCTACTACTGTGTTTTCAGTGGACCA
The DNA here is from genome assembly GCF_014754425.2 of Oryx dammah. Classification (NCBI taxonomy): domain Eukaryota; kingdom Metazoa; phylum Chordata; class Mammalia; order Artiodactyla; family Bovidae; genus Oryx; species Oryx dammah. The sequence goes on from NW_024070192.1 coordinate 45,790,806, forward strand.
GACTATCCTCTTCTCAGAGTTTAAGGAGTTTCTGAGAGTCCTGCTATGTCTGAGCAGTGTTCTGCCCATCACATTGGCCAGGCCCCAGAGCACCGGAAGGTCCCACCCCAGGATGGACTTCCAAAGAAAGAGAAGAGATGGCCCTGCCAAGTGCTCTGAAATGGAGCAGGACCCTAAGGTCCTTATCCCCCATGCCCTCTGCCTGCCCAAAACCTTTAGCCAAAGAACAAGTTTAATCAGGAAAGTGAGAAAATGCAGAAACAAAGGGAAACAGTCACAGGAGACCAAATTATAATCATCATTAAGCAAAGGGGAACCTTTAGTTCCTCCTCAAGGGCTATAGATAATATTCTGGGCCATATCCTGGGAGCTGTCTTATAGATACTGAAACCCCCACCAGACAGAAGAAGTCAACTATAGAACGACCAGATTGCATTCGTGATATAAACTGCCACAATTCCAAGAACTGGCCTCAAGGAAATGGGAACAAACCAGCCGTGGAACTGAAGATTAATTGTACCTAAATCAATCAAGATGGCACTGCTCTGACCACCGATGACGGATTTCAAGATGACTGTTAGAGCCGTGTCGTTTCTGCATGTAGCCCCTCCCTCTGTCTATGAAAGCTCTCACCCCTGACTGTCGGTGGAGCGGGGAGTCAGCCCTTGGCCAGGAGTTCTTCATCCCCACTGCCTGCCAGCATCCAAAATGAGCAAATTTTCCTTTCTACCAACCTGGTCTCTTTAATGGCTTTTGAGTGGTGAGCAGCTAGACTCCCCCTTTCACTTACACTTCCATCCACATTTTCAACAAATATTTATTGAGTCTCCACTATGTGCCAGGCACAGTGGGTGTAATAATGGTCAAGACAGGTGTAGTCTCTGTTCTCATGGAACTTTCACGTTGTAAAACTAATTCAAGAGAATCCCCATCTTTCTGACCTGACCTCCAACACAATGTATCATAGCGGTTAAGGATCTAACAAATGGGTCCAGACTACCTGGGTTCTTAGGTGGCCCTGGACTAATAGGTAAAGCAACTTATCTTAGCCAAGTTGCTTTATCTGTTAATTGGAGTTAATTGCATATGCATCTCATAGAGTTTGTTGAAGGTAGAACACACTGAAACACCTAAAGCACTTAGAACTTTAGCAAGCACTTAGTAAGCTTTTTTTCCCCCTAATTACATTCCAGCAAGACTCTTCCACTTCTAGGCAAATGTGTTTTATCTCTCTTGCACATGAATTGCTAAGTCCAATCATCAGTCCTTTATACATATTTCTCTCTATTTCTTCTCCATTAATGTCTATAAATTGCTCTAAGCTCAAATCTTGTCAACTCTAAGAAGTCTTTTCTGATAAGCCCCAGATCATTTTAATTGTTTACTCATGCCAGTCTCACCCTGAAGTTCTGTTCCATCAACACTTAGGTTTACACAATACCACGCTGGCTTGTATTTACAGCTAGGTTGTCCATTCTGGGTTCAGATAAGGCAGGTGACTAGCAGAAGATCCCATAGCTACCTTTTAATGCTAGAGGCTGGGACTCAAATTCTAGTGCTTGATTTCAAATTCTGTGACCTTTTTACTATTCATATGCTACTGTGACTTCCATCATCATAAGGATTTGGGCGTTATTAGAGAAGATTTCTTATAGTTGGCAAGATTAGAGTTCTTAGAGCAACTTATAGACATGAAAGTAAAGTGAAAATATTAGTCATGCAGTTGTGTCTGACTTTTTGTGACCCATGGACTGCAGCCCACTGGGTTTCTCTGTCCATGGAATTCTCCAGTAAAGAATACTGGAGTCAGTAGCCATTCCCTTCTCCAGGGGATCTGCCTGACCCAGGGATCAAACCTGAGTCTCCTACATTGCAGATAGATTCTTTACCATCTGAGCCATCAGGGAAGCCTCAGACATAAATGCTCATATATCATATAATTATTAGCTATATGGAATTATTAATAATTGTATATAATTACACTATTCAGTTCAATTCAGTCCAGTTCAGTCGCTCAGTCGTGTCCAACTCTTTGCAACCCCATGAATCGCAGCATGCCAGGCCTCCCTGTCCATCACTAACTCCAGAAGTTCGCTCAGACTCATGTTATTACATATATGCTATTACTATTTATATGTATATTAGTTAGTTCAGTCGCTCAGTTGTGTCCAACACTTTGCGACCCCATGAATCGCAGCACGCCAGGCCTCCCTGTCCATCACCAACTCCCGGAGTTCACTCAGCCATCCAGCCATCTCATCCTCGGTCGTCCCCTTCTCCTCCTGCCCCCAATCCCTCCCAGCATCAGAGTCTTTTCCAATGAGTCAACTCTTCGCATGAGGTGGCCAAAGTACTGGAGCTTCAGCTTTAGCATCATTCCTTACAATTATCATTACTTATGTAACTCTCCTACAGCTTTGAGAGGCAAGCACTACTATTTTGCCCCCTTGCTAGCTGAGGAAACTAAAGTTTGGGGAAGTTAAGCAAGGTTACATAAGTGAAAAGTGATGGAATTTGAGCCTGAGTCTGTTAATTCATCTTTGCCATTGTTTTGACTTCACAGTACTTAACACATCTGGGGCTCTATGATTAAGGCAAAATAAATGCTATTTGAAGGGAATCAATAAATTATATCTGTGTTTCTGTAACTCTTGTTCTCTACACTGATTTGCTGAGCTGAAAGTTCAATGGGTTTTAACTCTGTGGATTTCCTGGCCTTCTGCATCCTTCTGTGCTGTGTGAGGTAAGCCTTCATTTGAATAATACATTCCCACTCCAGAGGTTAAAGCATCTGCTTCCAACACGGGAGACCCGGGTTCGATCCCTGGGACAGGAAGATCCCCCGGAGAAGGAAATGGCAATCCACTCCAGTATTCTTGCTTGGAGAATCCCATGGACGGAGATCTACCTAGTAGGTTACAGTCCACGGGGTCGCAAAGAGTCGGACACAACTGAGTGACTTCACCTCCCTCACCTCCCACCTCTCTTTGGATCTGTCAAATCCCCAGGAGGTGACAAGTTCTGCAGTCCTAGACCTTGAAATCCCCTCAGGGCTCCTTGGTAGCTGGGGTCATCCTGACAGGCTAAGGACTTCGGGTTTTCCTCAACCAATAGCCTCAGGTTGGCTCTGAGCTTCCTGTTCACAGTTAGTTTTGCAAATACTGGGAAATTTGAAAAACATTGCTGTTCAACAATAAACTGAGCCAGTCCCAACACCCACAAAATCCATAATGGTGTAGATATCCAGATAGATCTTAATTGTGATTTAATAGTGTTCACTGTAATTTAACCCCCGGGAAATGTACTTTCAATTAACCAGTGTAAACATAATGTCTACTTACCCCATAAATGTTCTCCTAAATGGGCTAATTAAGGCCTAGATCCAATGAGTTTTGCATTACATCCTCCTTTCTTTCCCCCAAAACACCACTCAGCTTCAGAATCACCTTACTCTGATCTGGACTGTTGGCATAGTGGTCTGCTGCCTGCCTCCAATCTTGCCCTAAGAACCTTCATTAACCCTCCACAGGGCTTACATAAATTTAAAATTCTTCAGTGATCTATCCTGTTGAGCTAAATGCATTCTAACTTCTGGCTCTGGCATGCATGCACACCTGTCCATAATATGGCCTCCAATCTACCCCTCGAGCTTCAGCTTCTTTTTTTCACTAGCGTCACCTCACCCGAGTACTTCTACATCCAGGTCTTTGTTTATCGCCTTTCCTTCTTTTTGAACTACTCTTCCCACTGTCTGTTCACGTGAAAACCTCTTCCTCAACACCATCCTCAAGCCTCCACCAGAAACACTTGGTAATCCATCTGCTTTCACCTGGATGTGGCATACTTCTCTTTAAGTCCATGTAGTAAGACCCTCTATATAGGAACCTTGCAGATGCAAGCTCTCAAAGATGTTAAAGCATGTTCCATCAGTGTCAGGAGTGAGTGACATTGCAGCTTGCCCTCCATCTCCTGTTGCTGACGGTCCTTCAGCTCTTCCATCTCCCACCTCCTCTCCCTCCTGCAGTCACTCTTCCTGCCTATTCACTCAATGCCAGCCCCTGTATGTCAGCTGTTGTACTATACCACTGTACTTTTCAAGGTACTGTACTGTAAGATTAAAAATTAAAAAAAAAGTGTTTGTTTTCTATGTATCACTTGTGTGAAGAGTATTATAAACCTATTACATTATAGTACTCTATAGTCGACTGTGTTAGTTGGGAACCTAGGCTTACTTTGTAGGACTTTTGAACAAACTGGTCTTATGAATGCCCTCTTGGAACAGAACTCATTAGTATAGAGGAGACTTACTGTATTGATTTACCTATTCTTCTCTAATGCAATTTAGGATATATATAGAGTGTTCGTGTATATATAAACACACACACACACACATATATGTCTTTCACTTCTATTACTATTTGTCTCTAATAAAGATTTGAAGCAGCAGTCCCGTGTTTTTACCTTCGTACAAGGAACTTTCACATGGATGTTTAATAAATAATGGTTGAATTAAACAAAGTTGCACTGAAATGGTAGGATGTAGAAGAAGCAATCCCCAACTGATGGGTTCTTCAAGACACAAAAAGACTTGGGCAGTCTCGACAGTTTCTCCTCGTTCAAGAGTATTTGTCCTGCCTGAATGAATGCCCAGCTGAATTTCTGTGCTTGTGATTCATTCAGATCATGTTCTTTACCCCTAGATAACTCTCCTAGTTATTCAGCAACATCCTTAACTGGATCAAATATCTGATGACGCAATCTTAAAGTATCCTCTCATACATAAATAACTACAAATGTCAATGGAATTTCAGTGACAGTTGTATGTTAGGACTTGAATCAGGAGGAGTCAGGAGGCCTTAGTTGCAGCCTCAGAAATATCATTAAATTGCCTGGAACAGGGATATTGGGACTCAGTTATTTCATTTCTGTGCCTCTGTACACAGCAAAAGCGAGATAATTGGATAGCTAACAGTATGATGCCTTGGGATCTCATTCAGGCTCTGGATCAGTGGTCTGCCATCCTGGCTGCCCATTAAAATCACCTGGGGGTCTTTAAAAATACGACTCTCTGCCTGACCCCAACCAACTGATGATCTCTGAGCTTATCACCCAGACATGAGAATGTCTGTAAGCTCCCAAATTCATTCTAAAGGTTGAAAACCTCTGGTCTAGATGGACGTTTCTCAGATGTTAATTGCACACAAATTTTATCTGAGCATCTTTGCAGAGTCTGATTCCTTAGGTCAGAGGAGCGGCCTGGGATTCAGCATTTCTAACAAGCTCCCAAGTGATGCCCGTGGACCCTACTTTAATGAGTAAGACTCATTTGATTCTGTATACATTCCTTGAAGAGCTGTTCCCGGAAAGAATCATGCAACTAGCTATAAGCTGCATTACCGGACCTAATATGTGCCTCTGAGATTCAGGTGCTAGCCACCCTTCAGACTCTGGGGAGCAACATAGAGTGTCTCATTTCAGAAGAACCTAGGAAATGATCCAGGAGGCAATTGAGATAAGAGATCTAAACAGAACTATCAACAGAAAAGATGTTTAAGAGACTGTTGTGGAATAGAAACATTGGGTGCAGGCTAGCTTAGGGCTGTAAATTGTAAACTTGCCAGCACATTCCCAATACCCAGAGTCTCAAGTTCCTAGAACCGCCCCCCCCAATTATCCAGACAATGCAGTAATTAATTCAAACAACACTAACTGATCATTCATTATGCTAGTCATTTACTCACTGTCTCGCAGCTCCAAATCCACTCTGCTACACAATTCTGGGACTGGGACTCTGCAAATCACATTTCTCTTTTGCTTGCTGGCTCTAGGGGAGTGAGCTTGATCCCTGTGTCTCAGCTTGCCCACAACTGTCCCCAGTGTAGCACTGAAAGGCCCACATCCCAGAAAACCCCTTAGTTTGGGGTAAACCAAGATGGTTAGGTATTCTAACTGGCTTGCCTTGTGTGTGTGTGTGTGTTAGTTGCTCAGTCATGTCCCACTCTTCAGGATCCCATAGACGAAGCCCGCCAGGCTCCTCTGTCCATGGGATTTCCCAGGCAAGAATACTGGAGTGGGCTGCCATTTCCTCCTCCAGGGGACCTTCCCAACCCAGGGATCAAACCCCGATCTCCCACATTACAGGTGGATATTCTTTACCATCTGAGCCACCAGGGAAGCCCAGGCTTGCTGTTAGGTCTTGCAACGAGGCGACATTAGGGGGAGACTGGAAAGTAGGGGCAAGGAATGTCTTCTTCCTGGTCTCCTTGTCATGCCGGTCATTGTTACTCCAGCTAGAGACAGGTGCCGCCAGCAGCAGCAGCAGCAGCAGCAGCAGCAGCAGGCCTCAGCCTCCTGCTCCTTCCACACTCCAGATATGGCCTCCTTGCTCCACTCGGATGCCAGGGCCCTCCTCAGAGGCTCATGGAAAGCTCTCTGGGGGAAATGTTTAACAAAATGAAAAGAGCAAGGGCATTTCAGGTAGAGGGAGTGCCTCACACCACAGGATAGAAAAGTAGAAGAGTACAGCATGCTCTGGGGATAACTGCATGGCCACAGTGAGAATTATGGGCAGAGAAGTAGCAGAGAGTCTAGTCCTTAATGAATCTTGTCCCTAGTCTCCTAGGGACTAGGAGGAGATCGCTATGACAAAATACCACAGATGGGTGGACTTAAGCAACAGAAATTCATTTCTCACAGCTCTGGGGGCTGGGAAGCCCTAGACTAAGGTGCAGGCTTATTTGCTTCCCATTGAGAACACTCTTCCTAGCTTGTAGATGGTGGCCTTCTTGCTGTGCTTTCACATGGCAGAGAGAAGAGACCCTGGTGTCTCTTCCTTTTCTTATAAGGACAGTAATCTCATCGTGTGGGCTTCAACCTTGTGACCTCATCTAAACCTAACTGCCTCTCAAAGACCTCACCTGGTAATACTATCAGACTGGGGTGGGGGGCGGTGTCAGAGCTTGAATATACAAGTATTGGGAGAGTAGAAATGTTCAGTCCATTGCAGAGCTTCAGGGCTAAGTAAGATGTTTAGACTTTTTCCTGAAAACTTTAAGCTTTTAAAAAAGATGTTTTAAAGCAGCCATGATATGGTTATATTGTCGTGCATACAAGAGGCTCCCAGGGAGCCAGGTGGGAAATTGAGAAGCAATGTTGACACCTGTTGTATGTAGGGCAGATTCAGAGATGCAGAGATAGGGAATGGACACGTTGGGGGTGTGAGTGGAATAAACTGGGAGTTTGGGATTGACATATATATACAGCCATGTATAAAATACTGGGTGTGCCAAAAATTTCCTTCAGATTTTCCCATTAAACCTGAAAGAACCTTTTTGGCCCCCTCAGTAGATGGCTCGTGGGAACCTGCAGTATAGCACAGAGGGTTCAGCTCGGTGCTCTGTGATGCCCTAGAGGGTGGAGGGTGGTGGTGAGAGAGCGGTGTAAGAGGGAGGGGATATATGCATACATATGGCTGCTTCACTCTGTTGCAGAGCAGAAACCAATAGACCATTGTAAAGCACCTATGCCCCAAATTAAAAAAAAAACGAACTCTGGCCTTTAAGTAAGATTTTGCTTAATTCTATAGACCAGAAATCCATGGTCCAATGTTGCAAGAAACAGATGATGCTTTAAGTAAAGACCCAGGATATGAATTTGAATCTAGGTCTGTTATTACTTCACGCACCCAGGGATGAATACGACACACACGCACACATAGACACACACATACACACACACACACACACATGCACACACGTGCACCAGAGAGAGCCAAGACTATTTGGTTGAAAGAACAGAATGGTTTCTTCTAAGGGCACATTAGGAGAAGGCAATGGCACCCCACTCCGGTACTCTTGCCTGGAAAGTCCCATGGATGGAGGAGTCTGGTGGGCTGCAGTCCATGGGGTCACAAAGAGTTGGACACAACTGAGCAACTTCACTTTCACTTTTCACTTTCATGCATTGGAGAAGGAAATGGCAACCCACTCCAGTGTTCTTGCCTGGAGAATCCCAGGGACGGGGGAGCCTGCTGGGCTGCCGTCTATGGGGTCGCACAGAGTCGGACACGACTGAAGCAACTTAGCAGCAGCAGCAGCAAGGGCACATTAACATGGCTGAAGCATCTTTGTCATGAAGGAGGAACAGGCTATACATAATAGACAGTTATACAACTGGGAGGTCACCAGAAAGCATGATCCACACTTTATTGCAAGTGGAAAAGAAAGTGAAAGTGTCCGACTCTTTGTGACCCCACCAGGCTCTTCTGTCCACTGAACTCTCTAGGCAAGAACCCTGGAGTGGGTTGCCTTTCCCTTCTCCAGGGGATCTTCTGATCCAGGGATTGAACCTGGGTCTCCTGCAACGCAGGCAGATTCCCTGCCATCTGAGCCACCAGGAAAGCCCTAGCAAGTAGGGGACCCAGAAGCCCTTGGAGGGTGAAGATTCCTGAAAAGAAAGAATTCGCAAGTGAGACATGACCCTTTTCCTGGGCAAGAGATAGATAATAACTAGAAATTCACAGGCAACTGAGACAAAGAGGAAATTTGTGGCAGTTGCGGGGGAGGTGTACCACAGGCTCCAGATGTCTTTATAATCAGAATTTCCAGTGGTTTGGGGAAAATGCTTTCAGGCAGTGAAAGGCTAGTGGGAGGCTGGAGTTGCTTAAATGGACTTTTTAACATATTTTTTTTCAATTAAAGTCTGAAAGCCAGCCTGTAAGCCTGAAGAGCTGGAGGTCGTTAACCACCGAGGAAAGGCAGTTAAGGGACATGTGTGTCCAGACCACAGTGTCACAGTGAATGCAGGGCCCAGATCCAGAATGTCTGAACCACGGGGCCCTGCTTGACGCCGAAAGGGGCCATTAGGAAACCCATCAAAGAAAATGTCACTTTACACAGTGAAAGGCAGGCAGTGGGAACACGCTGTCCCCAGAGAGGGTGGAGGCTCTGGAAGGAACATGGACACGCTCTCAAGGCCACCTTTCCTGGCTGCAGTCATTCCGAGTGGCCATTACTGATGTTTTAGTTTTCTTCACAGGAAACAATTAGGATAATCCTGCAATGTCCTGCCCAAAGCTGTAAACATAACGGTGCAATTGTCCAGCAGATGCGTCAGCATCCCCATCCGTGACAACCTGGGGAAATTCAGTTGACTGTAAGTCAGAGAGGAGGCCACAGTGTTACGTAACTAGAGAAAAAAGTGGCTACAGGCTTCAGCGTGGAGAAACAGAGAATTAAGGAATTGCTTTGTCTTGATTACGCATGGACTGACTTCAGAGCTGATGTTACACTCTTAGAGGGATGGTGATGAGCTGAGAGTACCGGGGGTGTTCAGAGTGGGAGAGAGATACCCAGGAGCCTCCAACTCTGTGCACCAAACCGTGATGGGCTGTCTTGTGAAAGAGAAATTGGACCTGTTCAGAGAGGCCCCAGAGCGGAGAAGCAGAGGAGATGAGTGGAATTCTAGGGAGATGGATTTCAGGCTGATGAAAGGCAGATGTTTGGAACAGCCAGGGCTGAGCTTTCCCACTGTGGGTTCAGCTGCCTTGGTTACAGTGAACCTAGAAGGGGATCAACAGAGAAGAACACAGGTCCCATTCCTTTGCCCACATCCTGCCATGCGGTGGCTCCTCTTCACTTTGTTCATAGCACTTCTCGGCTGGAACTGTCTCGTTTGATTCCTGGTTGACTTGCTGATGGTCTCCCTTTCAGCAGAAGGTGAACTCCATGAGAACCAGGACCACATCTGTCTTGCTCACTTCTGTGTCCCAAGAACACAACAGAGTGCCGGGCACATGGTAGGTGCCAGTGAATATTGGTTCAATGATTGAAGGAATGCTAAGAATGAGACTAAACCACTGTTTGAAAGACAGTTCTTAGAATTAGCTTTCAATTCCACTCCTGGGCAAACACCCTGAGAAAACCATAATTCAAAAAGACACATATACCTCAACGTTCCCAGAGTAGGAAATGGCAGCCCACTGCAGTATTCTTGCTTGGAAAATTTCATGGACAGAGCAACCTTTCAGGGTAGAGTCCAAGGGGTCGCAAAGAATTGGACGTGACTGAGTGGCTGAGCACACCCCCACCCCCAGTGTTCCCTGAAGCACTGTTTATGGTAGCCAGGACATAGGAGCAACCTAAATGTCCATCAGCAGAGGAATGGAGAAAGAAGATGTGGTGCACGTGTACAGTGGAATATTACTCAGCCAGAAAAAGAAAAAAAATTGGGTCATTTGTACTGATGTCAATGGACCTAGAGTCTGTCATACAGAGTGAAGTAAGTCAGAAAGAGAAAAACAAATCTTGTGTATTAATGCATATATATGGAATCTAGAAAAATGGTAGAGATGAACCTATTTGTAGGGCAGAAATAGAGATGAAGATGTAGAGAATGGACTTGCAGACACAGGGGAAGGGGAGGGCGGGATGAATCGGGAGAGGGGCTTTGACATATATATACTACCGTCATCAAACAGCTAGCTAATGGGAAGCTGACGTATAGCACAGGGAGCTCAGCTCGGTGCTCTGTGATGATCAAGAGGGGTGGGGAGGAGGCTCAAGAGGAAGGTGATATATACACACAGCTGATTCACACACAACTAATACCACATTGTAAAGCAATTATGCACCAATGAAAACAATTAAAAAGAGAAAAAGCCCCCAAACTTTAAACAAAATGTATGTTTTTCTTGCAGGGAATTTCATAAGGGACCCCAATATAGAAAACTGACTACTGTGGGATTTTGACTGCATGCATTTATATCAGAAGTTCCAATATAAATCAGTTAGTTTTATTTACAATGAGTCACTGATTATAATACAATCTATGAGATTGTTTTGATAAACATAATGAAACCTTTGAAATCAGGCTACCAGTAAACTGAGAAGGTAATTTACTCCTCCAGTTTTTTCAACTTTGCAGAATACTGAGAAAACCCCGATTCATGTACAGAAGTAGCTGCAAATGATTCCAGTCTCCAATACCTCGTCTGGCAATCTCAAGATAATTCTTCAATTAAATGGATACAGGAGCTTGAAAAGGGAGTAGTTGGAAAATTGAGCTTGGGAGTCAAATCTCTTACAGTTTTTAACAGTAAGTTGTACCTTTTATCATGCATTAAGAAGTCAGACAGAAGAGGCGAAGCTTAGAATAAGTGCCAACTTTAGTTACTTTGATGTGTGACATTATCATGACTCTGATGAGTTCCACAATTGGTTATAATTGCACAGCCAACCATCGGGCCATGGTGAAAGTCAAGTACCTTCTCTTGCCTGGTTCTTAATTGAACATGAGACTGTGCTTCTGTGCTATGGAACTGTAATTTCACAGACGTAGATGCTCAGGCAGAAATTTATCTTGGAAAAAAATCAGTGCTAAGATGCAACCTTCATAACCAATGACTCATTTTTCAATAAGTTCTGATATGGATGCATAACTATGGGGAGAAGATTTCTAAAAATTGCATGAAAGTGATCTGTGGCAAGTTAATGGATTTGTGGATAAAATTTGATATGCAGCATATATTTAAGTTGTGTGTTGTTCTTTTAAATGAGCCTCAACGAATCAAATATATATGGAAATAAAATTTGAATTAAAAACTTTGCAAGATTCCTGCAGCACTTGGACTTAAATGCCAAAGCCAAATGTAAGGATTCCTTATGAATCTAAGATTTTCCCAAACTGTCTGGGCTGTGGTCATAACCTTCATGACATGTGTGAGGACCACACAGGTTGCAGAAATGAGGGGAGACTGCAATGGGCCTAGTTATGGGTGTGAATGTGAGCCTGGTTGTTATAAACATCCAAGTAAACAAAAACCTCCAGCTTCTCTGTCCCAAAGGTTACTGGTGTGGCCAAGGTGTTTCTACCATAATGGAGCTAGTAGATGGGCATACAGACAGGGAGATGATGGCCAACGGTGGATGGAGAGCCACCAGCCCCCAAACCTTCATTTCACAGAGATGATCGTGAATGCTAATTTTTGTTTATCAAAAGTGGAAGAAACAATTTCCCTCACCCAATTTTAGGAACTATCCAGTTGCCAAATATAAAGTATCATCCTGTTTATTAGTGATTGCAAAATATCAGATTATAATGCTTTGCTGTGCTGTGCTTAGTGGCTCAGTTGTGTCTGACTCTCTGCGACTCCATGGACTGTAGCCCACCAGGCTCCTCTGTCCATGGGGATATTCCAGACAAGAATACTGTGTTGGTACCCATTCCCTTCTCCAGGGGATCTTCTCAACCCAGGGATTAAACCCGGGTCTCCGGCACTGCAGGCAGATTCTTTACCATCTGAGCCACCAGGGAAGTCTATCATTATAAAAGCTACCATTTATGAAGTACTTACTATATGCTAACTATCTTCATAATCAATAATATTCATAATATACAAATTGATGTATTCTTTCTAGTGATCTTGGAATCCCCTCTTTTTTTTTTTTTTTTTGGCTACACAACGTCACTTGCAGGATCTTAGTTCCCCCACCAGGAATCGAACCTCACCCCCTGAGTGGAAGCGCAAAGTCCTAACCACTGGACAACCAGGGAAGTCCCAGAATTCTGATTTGCTTAAGTATCCTCATTTGCTTAAGTATCCTCAAACAGAGAAGGAAACCGAGGCACACAGCTGGTATGCCGTGAAGCCATGACTCACACCCTTACAAGCTGGCTCCAAAGCTTAAACTTTTAATTACTTAAAAAAATATGAGGAGATCCTGGGGGGGAAATAATTCCAGGAGATAGTGTTGAGTCTTAGAATATCTTAGAAAGAATCCCAGAGTTAATAGAAATCTCCAAAATTTGGTAAAGTTTGCAAAAGCCAAGTGCCATGCCATTGATGTATAACTCTATTATTTGATTGATATGTAGTTATATTAATTTATAGTCAGTTGTCATCATAGTCTATGGTGAAATCTTTTTTCCTTTTCATGAAACTTACTTCCAAATTTATCATTTATGCCAAAGGGCAAACAGACTCACCCTCCATCATTTTGCTATACAACTGACACCACCTGAAAGCTTTTACTGTTGAATGAAGGACACACATATAAATTCAAATACAGCATAGAATTTTGAGATATGCAGTGAGTAGAAACAAGAGGGACCCTGAATGAATGAGTGAGTATGGGACAGTAAGAACAACGTATATTTAGGAGACAAACTGTGGTTTTGCTACTGAGTGGTTGTATAAGCTTGAGCTGTTCATTTCACTGCTAAGTCTCAGTTTTCTGAGCTGAGAAATGGGGATAGTGTAGCCTAATAGTCCTGCTGGGATAATGAAACAAGCATATTTTAAGTGTTGGTTACATAAGGGCCCTTACATGTTAGAGCTTTTCTTCCCACATCAATCTTTCTCATGAATTTGATTAAAATAACATCATATATCCAGTACATAAAATAAGTCAATATCTTATCAAATATTGTGACAACGAATTGGAAGCTCTGATGAAGAGTTTATAAATATCTGAATAGAAGATTGTAAGGATGAGGCTATTTTATTTCAGATCCCATGCTTCCAGCCTTGCCAAAACTCCAACCAGTTTATAGCAGTAAGTAAAAATGGACTTTTTCTTCCTTTCTTGACTTTTGAATTGGTGATGGTGGTGGGGGGTGCCTCTGGAGAATTCATACAAAGTCCACCCCTACTGTTTTTCTGAGTGACAGACAAAATGTCTAAGATTCCAAAAGTCAAAGGGGAAGAACAGGGACACTGTACCTAAACAAAATGACAAAGTACAAAGTCAAAAGGGCATTTAAAAACTTCCATGTCTTGGAACAATGAGCACAGGGTTTTCAGACAAGCTCTGGTCTTGGGACCCTTCTCCTTGGACAGACAAGGGGCAGATTTTGGGAATCTGTGCCTCCCTGATGGAGTCGAAGGGAGGGGGCTCAGAATATGCTAACAGTAAACAAGGGCCCTGGGACCAGCACCTAAGCTTGGCTGGAGTACTCACCTGGGTCCCTACCCACATCTACCTGCTTCCTGTGCCAAGTCCTGCTGCGACTGACCTAATGAGCTATTACCCCTTCCAAAGGGTGCACCCCTCATTGCAGGGACCTCACATAGAGCTCTGACGGCTGCCAGCCTTCTTCTGTTGAATCTAGTGCGTGCACAGTGGAACCGGTGGTGATGTGAGTTAGTTCTAAACTCAGCAGGTAAATGAAAGACATGTCTGATGCCACCCAACCGGAATGAGTGTTTTCCATCACTCTGACTGACATTTCCCATCTGACTCCTTTCAAAGCGGGATGTTTTCCGGTAAACACACACGGGCACCCACCCACACATACCACCACTGTCTGCGTATTTCACTGCCTACACCTGTGAGCAGCCGGGATGCCTGGTGGCAACTTTTAGGAGCAGAGCCATGGTTTCTTTCTGGCCCAGGCAAAGCCCAGAGGACCAGGAAAGTACATTTTTTCAAAGCTATCAGTGGCCATTTCCACTCCAATTACATCTCTGCTCCCTCAGCTCATGAATGCTCCCCAGGCACTCCATGGGGTGCTGGTTTCCCCCAGGAGAGCCTTCTCCGGGGCTGGGGTAGGGGAAGAGTCCCCACTACCACCAGGAGCATCTAAACCCAGCCACCTAGACGATGTGGAAGCAGCTCTGCTGACCTATTCACATGGTCTCCTAGAAAGAGAGGCCTCTGGGAGGCATCTGCTGGAGCAGAGAGAGGAGCCTGAAAGCACAGACGTTCTAATAGCTTAAGGCTCTACCATTGCTACTAGTTCCGGGAAAAATCCACCAGCTCTCCTTGAGCTTCAGTTTTCTCATCTGTCGAGAAATGAGATAGATGATAAAGTGGGGAGCGTTAACCTGCCTTCTCTGTCTGACCCAGTTCTGCATCCAGCTCTCTGCAACAAGGTTACCATCGAGTAAGACTAAGTTCTGGGTCAATGGGCTTGTGAATAGCTCATGTTATCAACACTTTCCATCTTCTGGCCTGATGGAAAGTCAGGCCGTTTCTGATCTCAGGTCCTTGGCTCCTGGTCTCCGTGGTGGCTCAGTTCAGTTCAGTTCAGTCGCTCAGTCATGTTCGACTCTTTGCAACCCCATGAATCACCACACGCCAGGCCTCCCTGTCCATCACCAACTCCCGGAGTTTACCCAGACTCACGTCCATAGAGTCGGTGATGCCATCCAGCCATCTCATCCTGTCGTCCCCTTCTCCTCCTGCCCCCTATCCCTCCCAGTATCAAGGTCTTTTCCAATGAGTCAACTCTTTGCATGAGGTGGCCAGAGTATTGGAGTTTCAGCTTCAGCCATCAGTCCTTCCAGTGAACACCCAGGACTGACCTCCTTTAGGATGGACTGGTGGGACACACGCAAACCTCGGGCCTGGGGCCAGTCTTGCTCCCTGGGTTCACGCCCCCTCCCTCTCTACTCTAGGCAGTGTCTAGGGCCTAGTGCTTGCTCAGTTTGCAGTGGTACACTGGACACACCCTGACCTCCCCATGGATTTATCAGCCAGCATTCCTTGATCGCCCCCCATTCTCCCCTTTCGGGTGCCAGGGGGCAGAGAGGAGAGTGAGATGGCCTCTGTTCTTGAAGACCCTAGAGAGAAAGCCAGATGGGCGAACAGGCGCGGATGAAGCCTTGGGATGTACATCAGTGTCAGGCGAGGCACAGGGGTGGGGGGCCAGGGCAGGTGATCTGAGGCTTCAAGCAGGAGCCTGGACAAAAGCGATTTGTGGGGAAGGAAAGCTGGGGAAGCATTCCAGGCAGAAGGAGACACCAACGCGCATATGTGGGGACAGACGGACCCACTCCAGGAGTTTCAGGACGTGTGTGCATGGTTTACATTCGACAGAAGAGAAGACCAGACTCTGGGAGGTGAAGACCTGCCCACCCTCCCAGCCAGTAGATGCAGCCAGAGCTCCTTCTAGAACCCACTCTGCTTCTCCCAGAAGCGGGGCAGTCAGCACTGCCAAGGGCGCAATCACTAAAGTAAAGCAGACGTCACCGGTGCCTTCGCCACAAAGCCCTTTAGACTGGGGATCAATGAGCTGTTGTGGGAGCCCTTTCTAAAGAGGACAAGGATGGGTTATAGCTAGAAGCAAAACAAGCCCGCAATGCCCTGGGGTTTGCATTCTACTCTCGATGATCCAAAAGGGTCAACCGAGGGGCAATCAACTCAGGTTACCCAGTGGGGAGAGGGTCTCCCCTTCCCACTTTTAACACATTCAGCCCCTGTGCTCCTGCCTCCTCTTCTTCTGCTGACCTCTCAGGAAGGCACCAGCCACTCCTTGGAAGGGGTGATACCATCAGCTCCTGCTCCCAGGTGAACAAGGCATGTTAGAACCTGAAACCTACAGAGGCTGGCACTGTGCCACCATCTGCTTCCCGGCCTGAAAGCAGGCTTTAGAAGCTCTGATGCTCTCAGGGTTTTCTCACTAATCTTCTTATCTGGATATTTATACAACATTCTGCAGAGCCGACTTGCCTCACGCTTGTATAAAAGAGCAGAAATAACAACGTCAGCATTTCAAGTACATATTTCCAATTCCCCCTCCCCAAGGCATTCCGAGCAGCAGCTGGGTGGGATGCAGAGAGCCCAGGAAGGCGGACCAGGCTCTGGTCCCAGGTCCATGGCGTTATCTCACATGACACTCAGCTTGGGGGTCTGCCAAGCAAAACAGGAAAGGACCGAAAGGGGTGGAATGGTGGGGAAATAACATTTGTTAAGGAAGTAACATTTGTTAAGGACATTGTATGCACAGGTAGACACGATTCTGATTCTGCAGCAAGAAAACCCGGCACCAGGAGACGCTAACTCATTTGCTGAGGTAATGCATCTCAGGAGATCTGTTCACTGGTTGATTCCTGGATGACTTCTGCATTCATTTTGCTAAAAACTGGCCTCATTAAAATCAGCAGTAGACCTGGATCCCTCACTCTTCTACATCAGTCAATAAAGGTGCCCATTCATTCGTGCCCTCATTCACAAACTGGTTTCCCAGGCTGAATGCAGGCTGCATCCTCTGCTGGGTCCCCGCCCCTCAGGAGCTCCATGGTGAGAACTAGGATTCGGAGGCAGAGAAGGAGCACCTGTGAGTGACCCGCTGTCCACCAAGAGGACGTGCCTGGGAGCTAGCGCTCTGCTCTCAGTCTGCACTGACTCTCTCGAGGTCCAAGGAGGCACAGATCATTATCATGCCTGCTTTGTAGTTGAGGACTTTGAGGAATCAGAGACGCCTTGTAACTTGCTCAAGGTCACATGTCAGTAAATGATCAAACCAAGATCCAAGCCCCAGTCTGTCTGACATCAAAGTCTGTTTTCTTAAATTTATATTAAAAAAAAAACATGCTATGTGTCTCCCATTCAAAGATGGATGGGAGTCATGGAAGGTTTCCAGGAGAAGGTGATCTCAGCTGAGTGCAGACAGTTGGCTTGGGGTCAACCAAGGGAAGGAAGAGGAACATCAGACATTCTGTAAGATTGCAACCAGAGACTGGAGAACGGGAATAGAAATCCCTGAGTCTGGACAAGAAAGAGGGACTCAGGCAAACAAAACATTTCCTGCTGTGCAAAAGAGACTGGAGTGTATCTGAAGGGCAATAGGGAGCCAAGAAGAAATTCATTCAAAGAGGGAGTTGATCTGATTTGCATTTTAGGGAGGTCACTCTTGCTGCAGTGGGGATTGGACGGAGCTAAGGACGGAGGCAGAGAAATCAGCGGATGCTGTTAAGACTTCTGAGCAATTACAAAGTCAGAGGCGGCAGGGACTCAAACTGTGTTTTGAATTCTGATACATGAAAGGTGTGTTGTTTCTTGCAAGAAACACATCCTGAGAGATAGTCCCAGCCTTATCATAGCTTCGCGCCTAACTGTGCCTCCCGCTGCCCCACCACTGTTCCCCCTGGTGCTCCAAATAAGCAGGAATGATGGCAGGCTGGGGTTTGAGCATCAGGGTTGAGGCTGGGGAGGAGTGGCAAGGGATCAGGCCGTGCAGACAAACACGCCTGTGTCACAGCCACTTCATCCCACTAAACTGTATGTTCAGGAGACCTTCCGAGCATCCATCGAAGAGAAGATAGAGTGCGGGACTTCCCTGATGGTCCAGTGGCTGAGACTCTGCACTCCCAATGCAGGGGACCGGGGTTTGATCCCTGGTCAGGGAACTACATCCCACATGCTGCAACTAAGAGTTTGCACGATGAAATGAAGATCAAAGATCCTGCATGCTGCAAGTTAAGATCAAGTGCAGCCAAATAAATGAAATTTTTAAAAGTGAAATAAAGACTGAAAGGCAATGACCTGGACCAAAGCACCTCGGGCCCTATTTGCTCTCATTTCCCCAACACCCAGAAAACAGTTAATGGATACCTTTTTTTTTCATGTTTAGTTCTTCTCGCATAAATTTCCTTAAGCCCCTGGCAGCAATTACCACTTGTCTGCTAGCACGTACCCACCAATGACAAAGGGAGTGAACAATAGCAAATAGATATTAAAGGGAGAACTTGAAAACTGTGGATGTGCTTAGTCTGACAGCCCGTCGTTGGGTTTTGTTTTGGGGGGGGGGGTGCTTGTTCATGGGCATGTTTTCTCTGGGTTGTGATTGGAGAGCAAGCATATAATAGAGTCATATTTTCTGTGGGTAAAATTGTTGCTGGTTCTCGAGACAGAATGGATTCTATCAAAAGTTGCAGGTGTTCTGCTCTGAGCCCCCGGGCATCCAGAGCTGCTGTTGCCAGAACGAGCCTGAGTTTTCTGCTCAGGTCATTGGATCACATTATTTCCTGGCACGCCTGGCCTGTAGCATCTCACGGCCTTTACGGGAGCCCAGACCTCCCAATCCCAGCAAAATGACTTGGACCTGGTCGTTCCAGCCCAGGGCAGGTTTGGAAAAACCACATCTACCGTCAGTCAGCACCAGGGGTCTGGGTGGATGGGCAGAGGATGCTGTGGAAAGAGCCCTGGTTGGGGAGTTAAAAGGTGTGGTTCTATTGGTACCAAGTGACCTTGGGCCTCCCTTTCCCCATCTCTAAAAGATGGCAATCCCAAGAAGGGTACAGGGAACCAAATGACTTCAAAGTTCTCTTCCAGAAATCGAGGGTGATGGGAGGAACTGCCTCCTCCTTGAACCACTGGGACGGGGCAAGAGCAAGCACTCAGAGTGGTCCAAGGAGGACTCCTTCCTGCACTCTCCTGCCACCAGCCAAGAAGACGGGGCTGGCACGGCAGAGACAATGACGCTGGGGCAACCCTGGGAGAAGCCGATGGGAGTTAGCCTTTCTGACGGGGCATCCAGGGTGAAAGAGAAGGAAGCCTCCTGTCTAACTCAGTGCCAGTTTTCAAAACCAAAAAACAGAAACAACAAAAAGAAAGGTCTCTCTCTAAACCCCATGCCTCTTATTCTAGAAGATGCAGACGCGTTTGCAGATGTAAATCGGGGCTCTCAGCTTCAGTACTGTTGACTTTTTTGGACTGGGTACTTCTGCATTGTGGGGGCTGTTCTAAGCCTCGTAGGATGTTTAGCAGCATCTCTGGCTTCTCTCCAGGAGATGCCAGAATCTCCCGCAGTCGTGATAACCAAAAATGTTTCCAGACATTGCCATATGTCCCCTGGGGGAGCAAAACAATCCACAGCAGAGAGCTACTTCTTGCTGGGAGCCAGCGTGAGGAACTCCGCCCGTGGCAAAGGTCATGAGGAAGGAGGCTCAGCATTACGCAAAGGCGGGATCGAGCCTCAGGAGACCCCCCCCCCCGTTCCTGAGCATCTACCCCCCAAACCAGAGTCTGCCTACTTTACTGTTTTATGCTCTCACCTACACCTCTGACTTTACGGGGGGCTGACCCTCACCACCTCTTTCGGAGAAGGAGTTAACTTACAGCTCCAAGTTAATAAAAATCCCTGGGCGTGACAAGAGTGTGTGAACTTACAAACTCCTCTGAAGGTTCTCTAGCCTGCCTAAGCAGGTTCGTCCAGCCACATGTGATTGTTTACAGCCTCTCAACCATGAGAGGCATGAGATGCTGTAAACTTTCTAATTACAGATTCTTTTGAGAAGTTAGAAAATTATTAGTATAGTATAGTGGGTTGACTAGAAATTATATTAGGAAGAGTTTTTCATTTGTTGAGCCAATATTTGCTGCTAAATCTCCATATTCCCTGCCCTTATAATGAATATAACTAGCATATGGGAGAAATAAGTATTAACCTTTGATATTAATCATGTTAAACCTTAGGCTAAGTAAATTCCTTTTCTTGATTATAACCCCCTGCACCCTCACCCTGTAGGAATGCAACTTTATCTGGTGCCTTCGGAGGGTGATGCCTAGTTTAAGAAAAAAATCACCCCTGGAAAAAATAAGTTTTCTGGTTGACTGAGCGTTATCAGAAAGGGCCATAAAATGTCAGCAGGCCTCATGGCCAGAAGATGATGTAAAACCCATAAGACCTTTATATACATTTATATGAAGCATCTGATTTTGATAAAGGTCAGGTCTGCTGACCCCGCATGACTCTGTATTCATCCTTATGTATAACAAAAAGTATATAAGCAAACCTGAAAATAAAGAAAACAGATCAGTTTCTGGAAAGACTGATTCCCCCGTGTTGTTCTTTCTTTCCCCTTCTGGCTGAATTCCCATCTGGAGCGTGGATACTTGCCAAGCCTGCTAATTTTGCCTGGGCTTCTAAGATCTGACCAGGGAGGCCTCAGTGTCTCCTCTCCTTCGGGAGAATGGAAAGACGCCTATGGCCTACGTAGGTGGTGCAAACTCCTTGTCTTAGAGTTTTATTGGTATTCCACGTAAACCAAGTTATTCAGCATCTTTTTCTCCACTAATATTTCCTACTACACTATCCTTTTCTAATCTCTCTTTATATCTGTAATTAAATAAGTTCTTTCCTAGGACACCTACTCCATCTCCCCTTCGAATTACCCTGGATCCACCAGGGCTGGACCCCGGCAACTTCTCTAAAAGGATGATCAGCCTTTTAGAAAACTCAGTTTGTGCATCTCCCAAATGGGATAACACCTGATCTGCTCAGTCCACAGAGTAATGGTGGGAAATTGAAAAGAACAACTGAATGAGAAGTCCTGAGAAGTCCCATTTCCAAGGCTGAAGCCAGAGTGTCCACCTCCAGGAGTCAGATGAGAGGCGCCACCCTGCTATCAGACGCCCTTGCACTGGGATGCATGCCAAACACAAGATGTGTAGCTCCCAGTGCCCCTAGCCCGCACCAGTGACTCAGGCCTGGCTTGCAACACTTGCACCAAATCAACTCAGCTTCTCTTCTGAGTTTCAGCAGAGCAAGGATGCTAGTCAGCCAGCTGGCCGTGCAAGCAGAGCGAGGAGCCTTGCTTCCATCCATCATCAAGTGTGGCTGTTTTTTAATAAGGAAAGCTGGGAGAGCAATGAAGCCCTTTGCCAAAGAGGCTCAGTCCTTAATGAATCTTCTGGATACATAAAACCCTAGAAATCAGTGGAGCAGGAACTTTTTCTCTGAGTCTTTATCCTTGATCAGTGTGGATTATAGTCTCCTATGAAACTCCAGTACTTTGGCCACCTCATGCAAAGAGTTGACTCATTGGAAAAGACTCTGATGCTGGGAGGGATTGGGGGCAGGAGGAGAAGGGGACGACCGAGGATGAGATGGCTGGATGGCATCACTGACTCGATGGATGTGAGTCTGAGTGAACTCTGGGTGTTGGTGATGGACAGGGAGGCCTGGTGTGCTGCGATTCATGGGGTTGCAAACAGTCGGACACGACTGAGCGACTGAACTGAACTGAACTGAATAGTGGGGAAGAAGACCTACAGGGCAGCAGGAGGCAGGTAGATATTGGCTTAACCTTCTCCACTGGCCTCAGAATGACCTATGCTCCCCTTCCTATTGATGATTGGAGGCTGTTGACCACCTAGTACAGGTGGGGAAAGAATGGCAGGAGGGAGCTGGTGTCCAAGCACCCCCTATGTGAAGGCACAAGGCTGGATATTACATGGGTTATCTCAATCCACACCCAAGTTCAGTGTACATTAGTGAAAGTGTTAGTTGTTCAGTCTTGTCTAACTCTTTGCAGCCCCATGGACTATAGCCCCCCAGGCTCCTCTCTCTATGGGGATTCTCCAGGCAAGAATACTGGAGTGGGTAGCCATTCCCTTCTCCAAGGGGTCTTCCTGACCCAGGGATTGAACCTGGATCTTCCACATTGCAGGCGGATTCTTTACCGTTTGAGTCACGGGGGAAACCCAATGTACATCAATGCCTTCGATTTTATGGCCTAGGAACGGAAATACAGAAAGGTTAAGTTACTTTTCCGGGATGCCTGGGGAGTCAGCATTCACATTCAGGGCCGTCTGACTGCAAAACCATATTTCTTTCCCTATCCCTGCTGCCTCCCAATAAAGATACAGTTCTTTCAACCAGTGGAAAAACCATTTCTGCATATTCACAAAGCTCTTGAGTGGACTCTTTAGAGGGGTTCTCCCTACAAAGTCAGTTGTCTTTATTACTGGTTGAGGTGCATGGTGTGACCTGTACTGGTGCAGGTGTGTGGGTTGTGTGCAACCATGAACCTATGTATCTGTGTGCATGCGCACACCCTGGAGCACGCTGTGCAGTGACGTAACTCTAGGGTGAGCTGGTGTAGTTGGCACATAAGCGCATAGGTGCTCAATGTGCATGCTCAGGGCATGCGCATAATTGGGCGCCTCTGTTCCTTAGGACAGCAGAACCCTGGGTCGCAGAAGGATGCCTCGGGACTCAACGGTGCACGCGCCAGTGGGGTCAGCGAGGTGGTTTCTCTACAGGAGAAGCTGCAGAATGAGCAGAGGTGCTGCACATGCTGTCCAGATGTGCCAAGCGGAAGACACTTGAACAAGCGTCCTCCATGGATGGTTCGAATGGTGTGTGTGCACAGCTGAGTCAGCCGGGGCTGAGATCTGGGGACCTCTGCCACACACATGGCCAGCTCCCATTAGTCATCAGCCTGGGATGAGCTTTCCCCTTATGGGGTTGTCCTCCCCTGCACGTGTGTGTTAGCTGGGGGCGGCTAATGTTCAGAAAGCTCTGTGCTGTCTCCTGGGCTGGGTGGGGCTGCTGCTTCCCCACTTCCCTCTGGTTGCTGGACACCAACGTAAGCAGGAGGAACCTCTGACTCAGGGTCTTGCTGGGAAGACAGTTGAGTTAGGCAACTAGACGAGCAACCGGGATTCTTCCTCTAAGATGGAGAAGGGGAGGCGTGGAAGGGCATGCAGGCAGCAGAAAGTCTGGCCGAGGGAGAGATGTTTGTGGATAAACCAACTGGCCAAGGCAAGGAGTTTGGGAAGGTAGATGGGATGATGGGAGTGGGGAGGGAGGGATACTCTGAGATCCCCACTGTGTACATGAGTACATGAGCATAACGTGCTCCTTGTCATGGCAGGGGAAAAGCTGAGAGTTAGCCAACCCCAGACTGGAGACCCTGATCTGCTCCCAGATGGCTGTGGGACCTGGGGTTCATCATTTACCCTCTCTGGGTTTTGGTGTTCTGATTCTCTTTCTGATATGGTACATGGAATGACCCGGAACCAAGCCAGGACTTAGCAAGTGCTCGTTCAAGGTCAGCATCCTCAACAGCAAAGCGAGGTCCAGCTCCTCTGGCTTAGGATCAAGGGTTTGTTAAGTGAATGTTAAGGACAGTTCAGGTAACACCTGTGGGGGAACTGAGTCCTGGGAGGACTCTGAGCTCGGATCTTCTGCAGAATTCCCATAGGCAGGTGGGTAGACACAATTCTACATCCCCCAAGGAACCCCCTCCAGGCTCAGCCCTACCCTACATCCACACTTCTTTTTCATTTTAGGTCACCTACTCAGAGGAAGACACTGACCCACACATGTGGCATGTGTTAATTTGTGCAAGTAAGCAAACAACCTACAAAGGGGAGAACACAAACCTCTCTCTACAGATAAGGGAACCACATTTCATGCCAGGAAACGAGAAACATCTGCAATGCCATCCCCGTCATAGCAAGACCCCTCTCTATATGCCTCTGTGTGGCCACCCTGCAGGGTCCAGCCTGCTGGTTACAGAGAAATGGCTAACGAAGGTCTCTGTGCTGTTAACCCAGGAGCAATTCCCTCTGTGCTCTCAGCTACAGATATGAATTTTGTTTAGTTCAAAGACCTTATTAACACCAGGGTTAGTGGAAGCAGCTTCACAGCTGATTCATCTTCAAGAATCAAAGGCAGCCTGAGCCCCCCTGGGAAGCTGGGGGCTGGGTGGCTCTGCGGGGCACCTTTGTTGCTCTCTGACCTCCCGGGTGCTTGGTGGCCATCGCGAGGGCCTCAAATGCCTTCCCTGGGGGTTGGATCAGGAAGAGAAGAAGAAGAGCTCTGTCCATGAGACCTTTGGGCTCCCTCTAGGAATCTCCAGGGATAATATGCATCCCTGTTGATTCACCCAGGTCCTAATTTCTAGAACAGCATATATAGGTTGTTGAAGGTCGTGGCAACCATTGCCCCATGCTGGACACAAGGAAGGGGGTTGTAGGGAGACCAGTCCTGTCACTGACTGTGTGATCTTTGAGCCGCTGTTCAGCCTCATGAATGAACTGATTGAGAAGTTCATTGAGGTCCCTTCCAGCTCTGATACTGATATGGCCCAGACTGTCTAGGAACTGAAACTGTCCTTGGGAGAATAAAACCTATTCATTCATGGAATTAGCATTCACTGAGTGTGTATTATGTGCCAGCTTTTAGGTGGCTGGGTCCACATGCTTAAATCCCCCTAACAGTTTTAAAAAGCATGAGATAAGGAGCAAAGAAAAATAATAGTGTGCTATTTATGTGAATTTCACCTCAATACAAGAAGTAATAATAGTCAGGACTTCCCTGGTGGTCCAGTGGTTAAGATTCCACGTTTCCACTGCAGGAGGCGCTGGTTCAATCCTGATTGGGGAACTAAGACTGTGCACGCTGTGTGGGGCAACCAAAATTTTTTTTGAAAAGAAGTAATCATGGTGAATGACTTGCCCCAGTACAAAAAGGTACAAAGGAGGTTCTCCACGTCTAGAAACCGTGGCTTTAATTCCTGGTTTTGCCTGCAGCCCAGTACAGTCTAGCCCAACGTTCAGTGCTTGGTATGCATTCAGCAAAGATGTGTTGAAAGAAAGAAGGAAAGAAAGGAATTGATGATGGGAAAGGGGAGGATGGAAGGAAGATAGGTCAGAAAAGAGGTGGGGAGGTCACTTTCTCAACTGAAGTTAAGAGGTTAAGTGACTCACCCAGTCACACTGGGAGCAGTTGTCAATCTTAAGCAGAGAACAAGGTCCCCATTAACTGGGGCTGCTAGGAAAAGGCCTCCCAAAGGCAGAGGGAGTAAGAAGGTAAGGGTTGGAAATCGGCAAATCCAAAAATCACAGTTGGCAAAGCGATGTGAACCAAGGATAATGTGGGGATGTTTTTTCTTACATATGTTCCTTACATGCCATCAGAGGGTCCTGGGGACAGCAGCTTGGGGTCATGGCATTAGCATTCTGACTCTGCCACCTGCCAGCTGGGAGGAGAGGCTCTGAGGATGGCTTAGCTCTGCTCTCCTCATCTTTGACATGGAGATTATGGTACCTATATTCTTGATTTTTTCTAAGGATGAAAAAATCCTTACCTCATTAAGGATGAAATGAGGTAAAGCATAATTCCTGCTCAATAAACACGAGCCCTTCATTTCACTTTTTTCTCTGCAAGCAGAGATGATGGGGAGGAGAAGGGTAGGCTGCTCAGAGTTCTTGAGCTTGAGATATGAAGTCACAGGATATGCACTGCCTTCATTTCTTGAGCTGATCTCCTTTCTGGGACAGAGTCAGTCACGGCCTGTGCAGTCAGATGCAAGGGATCGAATGTGTCTCCTTCCTGGGGGGCATATACTTTATCCAGAAAAGAGAATGAAACGCTGAAGTTATTAAAAAGCTTAGGCTGAGCAATTACGTATCTGATCACTTCTTTCCAATGGTAAACTTTTCTATATTGTACACAATGTGAAAGTTACTTGTTTCTAAGAAGCTAGACCATGGGTTGAATAATTCCCCAGGTAGAATGATATGGTAGCTAATACCAGAATGGTGTAATTGTAGCAGAGCCTTCTAAGACTTCTTGCTATGCTGACGTTTTTACTGAGCTTTGTTTCCATAGCACAAGTGCATTTTTTGCAGGATATACTTTTCCCTGTCACTATGACGTTCAAAGTTAGGGCTTCCTTAATGGCTCCGTTGGTAAAAAATATGCCTGCAATGCCGGAGACTTGGATTTGATCCCTGGGTTGGGAAGATCCCCTGGAGAAGGAATGACAACCACTCCAGTATTCTTGCCTGGGAAATCCCACAGACAGAGGAGCCTGGTGGGCTACAGTCCATGGGGTCGCAAGAGTCAGACATTACTTAGCAGCTAAACCTCCACCACCACCATGAAGTTCAAAGTTAGTCTGTCCTGTACACAGGTGCATGTCTGGTGAGGGAGACACCAGTGGACCATTTATTCTATCAGCAGTAATGAGTGTGTCCCAGTGACATTTCCCACACTGCCTTGCAAGCGGGGGGTGCAAGAATGAGCAATTAAGGTGGGGTCCCCACCCTCAGGGGTTTACAGCCTCAGTCACAGAAAATCCAGGGCCCATACTCATGTACTACACGTGGAAGTCTGAACTAGCACCATCCTTCTGAAGCACAATCTGTCCATCTGTATCAAAATCTGCAAATTGTTCATTCCTTTTTAACATGATAATTCTTCTTTGCCAAGATAACTATCTGAGATATCAAAAAGGAACAAAACCCCTTGTATGTACAGAGGTGGGTATTTTTACATTAGACTTGAGAGCATAAAATTGAAAACAATCTTAATGTCCAGTAATAGGGAGTGTTTAAGTAACTTAGGTCATACCCACTTTATGGGATGGAAGGAAGTCATTAAAAAGACAGCATTTTATAAAGAGTTTCCAGAAACGTGGGATCTGTTTAGGGCCCGATGTGAAATGAAAAATACAGGATTCAGAATTGTTTACGCAGTAACATCACAGCTATGGAATACTTTTTCACATTGATTGTGGGGTTTTACAGCTTTCAAAGTAGTTTCCATGCATTCCTTAATTTTGAGCTTCAGGGTGGCCCTTCCATAGAAGCCATCCAGATATGATTATTCCCATTCTAAATGTGAGGTGACTGAGGTTTGCTGAGGCTCATGCATCTAATAACCAAGAATTTCCCTTGCATTAGAAATTCAGAGAGTACAGGAGAATCATTACGAAAACTATAAAACATGCCTTTTCTTTAGGCAAAGACTTGGAGTAGCCTGCCTCTTTCCTTCTCATCCTGTTTCTCCCTGTCCTGTGTCTATGGTGAATGCCTCCCATCCCATCCTCTTCCTAGAGGATCACCACTGATTGGGTAAAAGGAATACATTTCCACTTTTGTCTTCCACTGCTGCTTTTCTGTAGCAAAGTTCTGTGCTTTTACTCAGATACTGCTGTGACCAGAAATGGTTTCTTACTACGATATATGAAATATCCTTGCATAGGGACCCTCAGCAACAGTTCCCTCTGACTAAGGCCCAGTGGCAAAAGCAATAAGGAGCAGGTGGAGACAAGGGCATAAGCAAGGTGGCATCTAACTCCTTGTACATGCAGCCCTTCCCCACCTCTCTGGTCTCTCCTGCATCAACTGGCCTCTGTGTCTGATCTGTACCACACTGCTCTCTGGACTTAGGTCACATGTCCCACTGCCTTCAGCCCTTCCTCAAGCTTTCTTTCTGCCCTGTATTTCATTTCTGTGATCCTTCCCTTGAAAGAAACCCCTGCCTTCAAGATCAGTGAAAATGAAGCCTCAGGGAAAATGAAGTCCACGGCAGCATCAGCTGCTCCATCCTCAGGGTTCTCCAAATACTATGTCACATCCTCTCAATATCTGGAATGCACTGTATTCTGGTTTAGGGTGTTTTATTTAAATGTATTTATTTTTAAATTGGAGGATAGTTGCTTTACAATGTTGTGTTGGTTTCTGCCACACACCAACACGAATCAGCCACAGGTACTGAACGTCCCCTCCCTCTTGAACCTGCCTCCCTCCCACCCCGTCCCAGCCTTCTAGGTTGTCACAGAGCACTGGATTTGAGCTCCCCGCATCACACAGGACATTTCCATTGGCTGTCCAATCCCGCATGTGGCAATGCATGTATTCAATGCTGCCCCCTCAGTTCGCCCACCCTCGCCTTCCCTGCGTGTCCGCAAGTCTCCTCTGCATCTCCACTGCTGCCCTGCTGGCTTAATTTTATGATTCCGTCTTCCCCACAAGACTGTGAAAGCTCAGGACCAAAGAAGATACAATTCCACTTAATCCTTACAAAAGCATCTCACATATAAGTCTTCTTAATCCCAATCGTTAGATGAGAAATAGGTGCAAAAATGTATTTAGGGTAAAATAGCTAGTAAGTGGCAGACCCATATTTGAACTCACAGTGACTTAGGTGTCCCCAGCTCATCCCGTAATACCCAATCAGGCCTTCCATAGCTGAAAGAATGAATGAATTAGTGATTAACCAAAGATATTGCTTAACAGCATCTCCTCCCTGGGCACCCATGCTCACAGGTGGTCAGAACTCAGAGAAAGCCTGGCAGAAATGGACTCAACATCAACTCCTAGAGTCTGTAATTAGCCTCAGCTACAGTCTGTTCTCCCATGATTGCTAGAACCAGAAAGGACTTTCAAGATTACCGAGGTCACTGTTCTTTTTTTATTATCCTGTAATCAGGCACTGACTTCCTTCTCAGCTCTCTTTCAGTCCTGGTGTTATCTACAGGTAAAGTCTCAAAGTGGTATTAACATGCCTCTTACAAGTCTCTAAACATTTGCTAATTTTCCTTTTTAACAAAGAGAGAACAAGTCTTGGGCACAGAGCCTTGGAAGAAAACAACACTGAGCTACAAGCTAGAAGTGCTGTTTTGTTTTCTTTATACTCATTTTTACAGTTACCTTCTATTCATGGTGAACGATAATATTTTACCTTTTATATAGTGACTTAAAGTTCCCATTATAAATACACACATGAAGGGAAAAAAAGAGAGTCAATTTAAAGAAAAATATTGTATGAATAATAGTATAGGAGGTATGCAGATACAGAGCAAATCATGCATGTATAAAAGAAATTGATGTTTTGGAAACGCTAGTTAAGTCCAACTACCTATTTAACAGGTGGAACAGAGGCCCAGAAAGGGGAAGTGGGTGCCAGAAATCACCCAGCCAGCTTCTGGTTCAGTCTTCCCCACTCTCCTCTGCCATGCATCTCTCTCTCCAAAAGCTCTTTCTGTATTTATTTTGTGACTAGGAAAGAAAATGCCAACCAAAGATGCTGATGTTGATCTTTTGATGGCAAGGGGCATGGGGGCTGGGGATGGGTTGGGGGAGTGAGGTGGGTAGGGGCTATGTTCTGGATTCCCCAGCAGTGAACAGGCACCCTATCCTCTGGGCAGGGTCAGCAGGGTGGCAGGCATCTGAGTGGCATCAGGTCACTCAGTGACTGAGCGAAACACAGGGGAAAACAGACCATTAGGAGACAAACGCAGAGGAATGATCACAGCTTACAAAACACAGCGTTAATAAAGACCACAAAGATACACCTAAGAGAGGAAAATGAGTCTCTGTCTCTGTAAATAAATCCACGGCTTGCAAACAAAAACACGCCAGAAAAGCCAACTGCAAATGCACTCCTAGAAAAGGAGACCAGATGTCCCTGGAATCTTTTTAATTAAATTGTGAGTCAATTGCAAGCCAGAGGGTGGGGGTGCTGAGGGGAGTGGAATTTTGCTTTCTAAGACTGCCAGATGCAAAGTCCAATTTCCAGGATAATATATCCAGGGTGGAAGAGGCTTTCCAAAATTTAATTACATACTGCCTAGCAACCGAGAAGATGAACGGGAATAAAGTTGGGGGACCTGGGGTGATGCGTTAAAGATGTTGATGCCCCAGGTTGGAGAACACACATTGACAGCAGGCTGTGGTCAGGAGCTACAGGACGTCGCTTCAGGTACATGAATTATAAGTCTCATTCTGCTGTTTCCCCTGGGCTGGCCAACCCAGCCACCTGGCAGAATTAGGACTCTGCTTTCTTCATCTTTCACAATAGAAGCGCCTTCCTTATGTGTAAAAAGTAATACGTACTGTAAAGAATTCAACAGTGTAGAAATCTACAAGGCAGCCAGTGAAACCTCTCTGGCCGACTAGAGCCACTCTTAACATCTTGGTGCATCTTTCCAGGATTTTCCATTCGGGGTTCATTTTCCTTTTTTTTGCCTAAATGAGCTATTACTACATAATGTTTTTTTTTTTTCATGTTTTATTTTACTAGAGTACAGTTGACTAAAAGTGTTGTGTTCATTGCATGTGTACAGCAAAGTGATTCAGCTATTCATATCCATGCACATATTCCTTTTCATTGTTACGTAACATTGAGCAGAGTTTCCTGTGCTCTACAGTAGGTCCTTGTTGGTGACCCATTTTCAATACAGCAGAGTATACCTGTCAATCCCAAACTCCCTTGGGATTGATACATATACACTTAGTGGTACTATGTATAAAATAGGTAGCTAATGAGACTATATAGCACAGAGAACTCTGCTTAATGCACTGTAGCGAACTGAATGTAAAGAAGTCCAAAAGGGATGGGGTATATGTATATGTACGCTGATTCATTTTGCTATACAGTAGAAATTAACACAACAGTGTAAAGCAACCATACTCTAATAAAAATTCATAAAAAATACGTAGTTTCATAATCTACTTTCCTCTAAGAGATGGTGGATTTTATAAACTTTTCTTTTTTTTTGAAATAGAATATATAGCCTGCCAGGCTCCTCTATCCATGGAATTCTCTAGGCAAGAACACTGGAGTGGGTTGCCATACCCTTCTCCGAGAAAATACAGAAAAGCCCACAAATAGTGACCACAATTGAGAACAATACATGGACCGTTGCAACCCTTTCTCCCTCCCATCCAGTTTTCTCATATCCCCTGCTAATCACTACCCCATCCCTTCTCTCCAAGCATGTTCATTCCCCTGACTTCAAATGTATATTAGTTTTAGCTGATTTTGAACTTCACATGGAAAGAGTCATACGCTATGGATTCTTCAGTGTTGGCTTACTGCCCAACATTCTATAAGACGCATTTATGTAGTTGGGTGTTTGTTGTTCAGCCACTCAGTTGTGTCCAACTCTTTGCAACCCCATGGACTGCAGCACGCCAGGCTTCTCTGTCCATCACCATCTCCCGGAGCTTGCTCAAACTCACGTCCATTGAGTCAGTGATGCCATCCAACCATCTCATCCTCTGTCACCCCCTTCTCCTCCTGTCCTCAGTCTTTCCCAGCATCAGGGTCTCTTCCAGAGAGTCAGCTCTTCACATCAGGTGGTCAAAGTATTGGAGCTTCAGCATCAGTCCTTCCAAGGAACATTCAGGGTTAATTTCCATTAGGATTGACTGGTTTGATCTACAGTTCAGTGTAGCTGTCCATTCTTTTTATAGTGCTCCAATGTATGATTACATAATAATTGACTTATCCATTCCAATGCTGATGAACTTCTAGGTTCTCTCCAATTTGGGGCCATTATATATAGAAATGCTTTGTGCATTCCTTTTGGTACATGTATAAAGATCTTTCTCAGGTAAATACCTAGGAGTGAAATTGCCGCCTTCCTGAAGTGTCTGTACCAATGGGCACATCCCACATCAGTTTATGAAAGTTCCTAAATTCATTGTTTTTAATGTCTGCTTCATGTTTTATGGTATGGATAGCTCTATAGTGTTCTACTGATGGAATTTTTGGTTGTTTCCAGTTGTATTATACATATATGTCTTTTTAAAAAACAATGTTTCCATGAAAATACTTCTGCATTTATCTTTGACTACTTACATGATTATTCCTTAGGATGAATT
Organism: Oryx dammah; assembly: GCF_014754425.2. NCBI lineage: Eukaryota > Metazoa > Chordata > Mammalia > Artiodactyla > Bovidae > Oryx > Oryx dammah. The sequence continues at coordinate 45,822,719 of NW_024070192.1, forward strand.
CCTAGGAGCGAGATTTTTGGGATCAAAAAGTATATGTATTTTAAATTTCCATCTATCCAGGTTTCCTGAGTTTTCTTTCTAATTTCTTGCAATCCCATATTTCTTTTGGCTGTTCCTGAATTTCACCTTTCTGTTTGCTTCCTTGAACACTCTCCAGTTACCAATTGTTCCATAAAAGGTGGGCTCCAGAAATGATCTCTGCACTTCTTAGGGCAGGCCTGAATGAACTGGGTGGAAAGATGAGGTCTGGACCTAGACATGGAGTTCAGTTCAATTCAGTCGCTCAGTCGTGTCCGACGTGGAGATCACGGCTCACAAAATCTATTCCAAGTCTTAAGAAAGAGTTGGTTGCTGAAATGTGCTTCTTGAATTTTGTCTGATCCTCCCATTACTTTAGAGTAGCAACCTTGGACCCAAAGAACATTGTTCATTTGGATCCCAGTGATTTCTGGATGTGTGGTCCTTAGGACACATTAGTCACATGGGAAGAAAAGAATCCATCAAGTGAATGCTGACATTCAGACATTTATTGAGAGCATTATGTGCTAGCTACTATTCTAGACCTTGGTTATCTGAAGACAGTTAGTATCTAGGAGACAGAGATTTAGGGCAAAAATTCTGCAATGAAGATATGACATGTTATATGAGCACAGAAGGGGGAACAAACACTTACAGAGGGACAGAAAAGGCTTAATGGAAAATTCATTTATTTGCTGCTCTATCTGGGTCAGTTTGGCTGAGGATTAACCACTTTTAAGAGGGATATGAATTTGTCAATGCTTCGTATTTCCTGTTCCCCTCCAACACACCAGAACCTACAGGATGATGTTTTATTTAGGCTATCTATGTCCATTTTTACAATAACCTTATAGACTGATCATTCTCCCCATTTCTCAGAGGACAAACTTAAGGCTCAAAGAGAATAAAGTGAACATGCCAAGGTTGCAGAGCTAGTCACAAGGAAAAGGAAGATGAGAAACCATCACTGTCAAATTCCCAAGACCAAGCTCTTTTAGCTTCTGTGGGACATTTTAACAAAGGGCCAAGCAAAAGCCCAATTAGAAAGGTTTTGAGATTGATTGTGAAGGCAGGCAGGCAACAGGACACAGGGAAGGAGTACTGGTCTCCACCTGAGGAGCTGAGGTTCCACTGGGGAGATGGCTCTTGGAGGGCGAACACAGTGGTTTTTGGACCCTCATGGACAGATGAGCAGCGCCCATCACCTGCTACAGAAAGAAGCCACAGAAGTTGCCTCCCTGTGCTCACCTCTGCATCCTCGCACTCGGGGCATCCCGTGAGGAGCACACTGACAAGGCAGACGAGAACATGCAAAGAGGGATTCAAACGCCCCAGCTGCACCAGAGCTCTGGCATGGTCAGCACCTTCTGAAAGAGTCCAGGGACATGGGATTTAGGGAGAATGACATTAATGGTTCCTTCCCAAGAAGACTTAAATAAGGCACAAAGCCGAGACTTGAACTCACATCTCCAGGTTCATGGTTTCCATGTGAGAAAGTTGTTCTACTGTAAGGCACTGATGCTGTTTGCTCTTAGCAAGAGCTAGGAACATTTTTTCTCTGTGCTATGAAAGTACTATTAATAGTCATACATTTATATACTAATTAAATTTTATTTATTCATTTATTTATCTATTTGACAATATTTAAAGCAGGGGGCAGCAATTTATTTATTTATGTGAATGTTGATACAGTTAATAGTTGAACCTTATGAGCCTTGTGGTCTCTGTAACTACTCAACTCTCCCACTGTATCATCGTGGAAGCAGCCTTATAATGTGTAAATGAATGGGTGTTTTCTGTTCCAATAAAACTTTATTTACAAAAACAAATGACACTGGACATGGGGTAGCCACTGGCAAAATAAAGTGAGACCACTTCCTCACACTGAATTAAAAAATTAACTCAAAATGGATTAAAGACTTAAATGTAAAGGCTGAATAAATAAAGGCATAAATCTTTATGACCTTAAATCACACAACAGTTTTCAGTTATGGCACCAAATACACAAGCAAAAAAAGAAGATAAATCAGACTTTATCAAAATGCTTTTTTTTTAATGTTGCAAAGAACACTATCAAGAAAGTGAAAAGAATCCACAAGATATAAGAATATATTTGCAAACTATATATCTGGTAAGGGTATCATATTCCACATATATAAATAACTCATATAATGTGGGAGACCTGGGCTTGATCCCTGGGTTGGGAAGATCCCCTGGAGAAGGGAAAGGCTACCCGCTCCAGTATTCTGACCTGGAGAATTCCATGGACTGTATAGTCCATGGGGTCGCAAAGAGTTGGACACGACTGAGCGACTTTCAATTTCATACAATATAGTTATAAAAAGACAAATCACCCAATTAAAGAATGAACAAAGAATCTGAAGAGACATTCCTTCTTAGAAGATATATAAATGGTTGATACGCACATGGAAGGGTGCTCGAGATCACGAGCCATTAGGGAAATGCACATCGAAACCCACAAGGAGATTCAGCTTCACAGAGAGCTGGTTCTAATAAAGCAGACAAAGAAGAGTGAGTGATGGTGAGGGCGTGACGCCATCCCTCGTCCCGTCTGATGACACTCTCATACCCTGCTGGTGAGAGTGAAACATGGTGCCGTCATTTGGGAAAACACTGATGCTTCCTCAAAAGGGTAAACATAGAGTTATCACATAACCCAGAAACTCCATTTCTAAATACATATCGAAGACAATTAAAGACATATTTCCATATACAACTTGTACATAGATGTTCCTAATAGTTTTATTCATGATCACCAAAAAGTGGAGACAACCCAAATGTCCATCAGCTGATGAATATAAACTTTGGTCTGGCTGGACAATGGAATACTGTGTGTGTTAGTCATTTAGTTGTATCTGACTCTTTCTGACCTCATGGACTGTAGCCCACCAGGTTCCTCTGTCCATGGGATTCTCCAGGCCAGAATACTGGAGTGGGTAGCTGTTCCCTTCTCCAGGAGATCTTCCCAACCCAGGGATGAAACCCAGGTCTCTTGCATTGCAGGCAGATTCCTTATCATCTGAGCCACCAGGGAAGCCCTCAGTTCAGTTCAGTCGTTCAGTCACATCTGACCCTTTGTGACCCCATGAACCACAGCACGCCAGGCCTCCCTGTCCACCACCAACTCCCGGAGTTCACCCAAACCCATGTCCATTGAGTCGGTGATGCCATCCAACCATCTCATCCTCTGTCGTCCCCTTCTCCTCCTGCCCTCAATCTTTCCCAGCACCAGGGTCTTTTCAAGTGAGTCAGCTCTCTACATCAGCCAAAGTATTGGAGTTTCAACTTTAGCATCATTCCTTCCAAAGAACACACAGGGTTGATCTCCTTTAGAATGGACTGGTTGGATCTCCTTGCAGTCCAAGGGACTCTCAAGAGTCTTCTCCAACACCACAGTTCAAAAGCATCAATTCTTCTGTGCTCAGCCTTCTTTATAGTCCAACTCTCACATCCATACATGACTACTTGAAAAACCATAGCCTTGACTAGACGGACCTTTGATGACAAAGTAACATCTCTGCTTTTTAACATGCTATCTAGGTTGGTCATAACTTTTCTTCCAAGGAGTAAGCGTCTTTTAATTTCATGGTTGCAATCACCATCTGCAGTGATTTTGGAGCCCAGAAAAATAAAGTCTGACACTGTTTCCACTGTTTCCCCATCTATTTGCCATGAAGTGATGGGACCAGATCCCATGATCTTAATTTTCTGAATGTTGAGCTTTCAGCCAACTTTTTCACTCTCTTCTTTCACTTTCATCAAGAGGCATTTTAGTTCTTCTTTACTTTCTGCCATAAGGGTGGAGTCATCTGCATATCTGAGGTTATTGATATTTCTCCCGGCAATCTTGACTCTAGCTTGTGCTTCATCCAGCCCAGCATTTCTCATGATGTACTCTGCATATAAGTTAAATAAGCAGGGTGACAATATACAGCCTTGATGTACTCCTTTTCCTATTTGGAACCAGTCTGTTGTTCCATGTCCAGTTCTAAGTGTTGCTTCCTGACCTGTATACAGGTTTCTCAAGAGGCAGGTCAGGTGGTCTGGTATTCTCATCTCTTTCAGAATTTTCTACAGTTTCTTGTGAGCCACACAGTCAAAGGCTTTGGCATAGTCAATAAAGCAGAAATAGATGTTTTTCCGGAACTCTGTTGCTTTTTCGATGATCCAGTGGATGTTGGCAATTTGATTTCTGGTTCCTCCGCCTTTTCTAAAACCAGCTTGAACATCTGGAAGTTCACAGTTCACATATTTCTGAAGCCTGGGTTGGAGAATTTTGAGCATTACTTTATTAGTGTGTGAGATGAGTGCAATTGTGCGGTAGTTTGAGCATTCTTTGGCATTATCTTTCTTTGGGATTGGATGCTCAGCCATAAATAGGAATGAAGTACAAATACGTGTTATAACATAGGTGTTCCTTGAAATCGACATGCTAAGTGAAAGAATCCAGGTATATGGTATGATTCTGTTCGTATGAAATGTCAGGATTAGGCAAATCTATGAAGATGCCATGCAGATTAGTGGTCGCCTAGAGCTACAGGTGAGGGGCTGTGGGGATGCCATTGTTAACAGTGTGTCCCTGAGCTGGGCCCTCCTGGATTTCCCTCCAGCTGTATGACTCTGAGCATGCCACTGATGGCCTGGTTGTGCCTCAGTTCCCTCCCCTCTAAAATGACCAGAACTATACCTATGTTTTCCACGTGGCGCTAGTGGTAAAGAACCCACCTGCCAACACAGGAGACATGAGACTCAGGTTGGATCCCTGGGTTGGGAAGACGCCCTGGAGGAAGGAATGGCAACCCACTCCAGTATTCTTGCCTGGAGAATCCCATGGACAGAGGAGCCTGGTGGGCTACAGTCCAGTAGGGTGCAAAGAGCTGGACACAACTGAAGCAACTTAGCAAGCACGCATACCTACGTCACTGTGAGACGCAGTGAGTCAACACATGAAACGTTCTCAGAGCGGTGCTGTCACTGTGTTTTGAGAACCAGGGCTGGCCCTCGCCAAAGGGGGTCGGGGGAGGCACTATGCCTCTTGGTTGATGAGTCCCTGAGGAGTCCCTGCCCCTGCTGGGGTTGCTTTTCCTCCAGTGTGAGCCGTGGGAGTCCATGATCAAGTGCAGTGACAGGCCCCGCCTCTCCCACCCAGGCTCCCTTCAGGCTCTCCCAGATACATCCCAGGCCTGGGGCTCAAGGTAACTTCTAAACACAGCCCCTGGGAGGACTGAGCTCCCTGGGGTCCTGGCAGGAGGGCCTCCAGGGATGAGATGCTTCCTGAGGTCGGGGGTCTCTGTCAGCTCAGCTGGCAGCTGGGAGGGGCCAGGGTCAGGCTGCAGCAAGTCACCACCTTGGGATAATTAAAAGCGCACTTCAAATGGCAACTATTCTGGGCAACACTTGAAGAAAGAACACTGGTCGATGCTAATTGACTGCAGCAAGGCAGCAGAGAGCCCAGTCACATTCCTTCCAGTATCTCCCCAGTGCTAATCCAGCCTCCTTCCTGCCTGCTGAGGCTGACCTGCCGACTTTCCCAGTTTCCAGGGTGGATGATACAGGAGTAGACCCTGTGGGCAGGGAGGAGCTGGGAAGGGGGCAGCGGTGTGTGGTGATGCTTCTCCCTGATGCACACTTGTCTCATTCAGGTGCCTCCCACCCCTTCCATCCTAGTCTAGAGGTGTTTTCTCACAAGGCAGCCTTCTCAGTAAGCCAGGGGCTTCTGTGTTCTCAGAGCCCTCAGAGGGAGAGGACTCAGCTTGCCTGAATGATGGAGGGAGGCAGGGAAAGATGGCCACAGGAAAGAGGGAGGCTGATGAATTATGCATGGCTGGAGGTGATGGTAAACATCCCTGGATGGCTCTGATGAGCTGACGGCAGACAGGCGGGCGGCAAGGGGGAGCAGGACGCTGAGTCACAGCAAAGGGGGTGATTAGTCTGTCAGCCGTACCCACCTCTGGGTGTGGTGCAGTATCGGGGCTGAGTCATGTTCTGCAGGAGGAGAGTGAGGCGCGTGGACCCCAGAAGGATCAGGGAGGGAGCATATGTTTCTGATGAGCGATGCTGTTCAGAGATCCCTCCTCCCCTCCTACCTTCAGGCTTAGTCCCCCTCCCCAGCACCCTTAGAAATTATCCACCCTGGACCAGCCAGCTAGATCTCAGCAGGGAGAGATCAGACTCCTCTCTCCTCAGCCAGGAGGGGATGCAGGTAGCCTTCCCTTGCTTCTTCTGTGTCTGACTTCTCTCGTGGGCAGCCTTGAAGCCCAGCCTGGGAAATCTTGGAGCTGGGCCTGAAGTCAGGAGTGGGATTGATGGACAGCACATCACGGAGCATCAAGCCATGGAGACCTGAGATGGAGGGAAGCCTAGACCCCACAGAGCTGGAACCAAGGGTCAGTCTGAGCGGGCCTGGCAGGGAGATACAAAGGGAGAAAAGAATGCAACCAGAGACACCAAGATGGAAGGGTGGATGGATGGGTTGATTCATTCATTCATTAACTGGCACAAACTTATTGGGCACTGCTACATACCAGGCACATACCCCTCACCTAGAGCCAGCCATCCGGGAATGTGAAGTCAACTGGGCTTTAGGAAGCATCACTATGAACAAAGCTAGTGGAGGTGATAGAATTCCAGTGGAGCTGTTTCAAATCCTAAAAGACGATGCTGGGAAAGTGCTAAACTCAATGCTAGCAAATTTGGAAAACTCAGCAATGGGCACAGGATTGGAAAAAGTCAGTTTTCATTCCAATCCCAAAGAAAGGCAATGCTAAAGAATGCTCAAACTACCACACAATTGCACTCATCTCACACCCTAGTAAAGTAATGCTCAAAATTCTCCAAGCCAGGCTTCAGCAGTACGTGAACTAAGAACTTCCAGGTGTTCAAACTGGATTTAGAAAAGGCAGAGGAATCAGAGATCAAACTGCCAACATTTGCTGGATCATGGAAAAAGCAAGAGAGTTTCAGAAAAAAAATCTACTTCAGCTTTACTGACTATGTCAAAGCCTTTGACTATGTGGATCACAACAAACTGTGGAAAATTCTTCAAGAGATGAGAATACCAGACCACCTGACCTGCCTCTTGAGAAATCTGTATGCAGGTCAGGAAGCAACAGTTAGAACTGGACATGGAACAACAGACTGGTTCCAAATAGGGAAAGGAGTAGGTCAAGGCTGTATATTGTCTCCCTGCTTATTTAACTTATATGCAGAGTACACCATGAGAAATGCTGGGCTGGAAGAAGCACAAGCTAGAGTCAAGATTGCCGGGAGAAATATCAATAACCTCAGATATGCAGATGACACCACCCTTATGGCAGAAATTGAAGAACTAAAATGCCTCTTGTTGAAAGGGAAAGAGAAGAGTGAAAAAGTTGGCTTAAAACTCAACATTCAGAAAATTAAGATCATGGCATCTGGTCCCATCACTTCATGGCAAATAGGTAAACAATGAAAACAGTGAGAGACTTATTTTTTGGGCTCCAAAATCACTGCAGATAGTGATTGCAGCCATGAAATTAAAAGACGCTTGCTCCTTGGAAGAAAAGTTATGACCAACCTAGACAGCATATTAAAAAACAGAGACATTACTTTGCCAACAAAAGTCTGTCTAGTTAAAGCTATGGTTTTTCCAGTAGTCATGTATGGATGTGAGACTTGGATTATAAAGAAAGCTGAGGGCGGAAGAATTGATGCTTTTGAACTGTGGTGTTGGAAAAGACTCTTCAGGGTTCCTTGGATTGCAAGAAGATCCAACCAGTCCATCCTAAAGGAAATCAGTCCTGAATATTCAATAGAAGGAGTGATGCTGAAGCTGAAACTCCAATACTTTGGCCACCTGATGGGAAGAACTGACTCACTGGAAAAGACCCTGAAGCTGGGAAAGATTGAAGGCGGGAGGAGAAGGGGACGACAGAGGATGAGATGGTTGGATGGAATCACCGACTCAATGGGCATGAGTTTAAGTAAAGTCCGGGAGTTGGTGATGGACAGGGAAGCCTGGCGTACTGCAGTCCATGGGGTCACAAACGGTTAGACACGACTGAGTGACTGCTCTGAACATACAAGGCAATCCTCCTTATATGTTGGGGATACAGGGATCACCAAGATGGTCCGGATACCTATCCTCATGGGATAGTTTGGTGGGGACCAAAAAAAAAAAAAATTCAAGGAAGCACTGGACATCCATGCTTCTGCCATCTGATGCAAAGAGCTAAGTCATGGGAAAAGACCCTGATGCTAGGAAAGATTGAAGGTGAGAGGATAAGGGGGTGGCAGAGGAAGATAGAATAGATAGAATCACTGACTCACTGGACATGAGTTTGAGCAATGAGCTTGGTGGTGTGAAAAGACCACCTTGGGTAGGAGACCTCAGAGCTGGTACTTGGACATGGGAACCTGGGGGACAGGGCGCAGGAAGGGCCAGAGGCAGGGAAGAGCTCCCATATTCAGAGCCCCAGGAGCACTGCTGTGGCTTGAATAATGAGGAAGGAAGAGGTGGGGTGGGAGCCGGAAGGGGGCCAGGTCACACAGGGCATGGTGCAGAAGAGACTGGATTTCCAGTGCTGTGCCAAGCTGTGGATAATTTTTGTGAGGGTAAATCCCAGGAAAGTGGCTGCTGTGGACATGTTTGCCACTCTGCTTTGCCACTCTGGCCCTCTCTGGAGTCTGGAGGCACAATGCTTGGTCTTGATAGGCAGTCCTTACCCAGAGCCTGCAGGCTAGCCTCCAAGCTGTAGAAGCATCAAAACACTTGAAGACAGGATAAGAGGAATGTTTACCAAGCACAAATTCTCATCACACTGGAGATAAATAGAATCCAGAGTTAAAAAACATGTCGACCCTGAAAGTGGTAGGATTTGACTCTCAGAGCCCATGATCTTAACTGTTTGTCTGCACTTGGAAGAACTGGAGGGTGTAGTTAAGATCCTGTATTTCAACTTCAGAATCTGACCTGTGATGAAACAGCTGGCTGGTGGTTGAACAGAGCTAGGACTGGGGCAGAGACCTTCTGCCTTGAGGTCTGGGACTCTCCCACTCTGCTCTTGACAGGCTCCCAGGGGCAGTAGAAAAGGGAGGATTTGGGATCCTTCCCATGTCATCACTTAATACTGGGTGACCTTGGACAGGTTTCCTTGCTTCTCTAAGCCTCAGATCCTTATCCGTAAAGTGGGGTATTAGAATCAATTTCAGTCTTACAAAGGATTGCTGTAAAGATTAAAAGGAGTAATGCCATATGCAAAAACATCTGAGGCTGTTTTTGAAGCCTCAAGCAGAGTTGAGGTTCAGACCCAGGAACCAGTGCCTCCCAAGGCTGAGAATTCTGTGTGTGTATGACCTCATCTGGAAGCAGATGAGCCAAACTCCTCTTTTGGGAAAGTATAGTCTGGGGCTCTGATCCCCTCCCGCAAGCCTCCAGCCTCCAGCATGTGGGAGAGAGAGCCTCAGATCTATATTCTAGCTGGGCAGCTGGATGGCCTGACTCTGACCAGTTATTGCCTTCCTCTTTCAAGATGGTCCTGCTTTCAGTCTTTCTCACCTCACAAGATTTTCCAGTCACTGGTCTGGAGACCAGGGCTTTAGCCCCACATCTTTGGGTTTGGTATCATCTAGGTTCTAACCTCAATCACCTTGCACTTGACTTTGCCCCTTCCCCTAGGATTTGACTGACAGAAGCATCTAGAGATGCCCAGGTGATAGGAGAAAATTCTGTGTCTGCCAGAGTTGGCTGGACCCTACTTACTTTCAAAACCCCTCACAATGTACATTATACCCTTCTGACCACATGAGGAGGAGGAATGGAAGGATCTTCAATCTCTTATTTCAGAAGAGTTGCCAGATGAAATACAGGACACTGTTAAATTTGAATTTCAGAGAAGCAACACATTTTCAGCAAAAGTGTATCCCAAATATTGCAGGGAATATAAAAACTAAAAGTCAATTTGTTGTTTATCTGAAATTTAATTGGGTGTTTTCTAATTTCATTTGCTAAACCAAGTGGCCTTAGTTTCCAGTCAACCATCCTTCCCACCATGGGCCCCTGACCTTGAGCCTCAGTTCTGAGAATGGCTTGACCTGGCCTGGGACTCGGCCTTGAACTCCCTGTACCCAGACACCTCTGATAGACGTGTCCCCATTCTCCTGTGGCTGACCCTCATCGTGAAAACCTCTTTCCTAGTGTCCCAGGCTCCCTGACTTCCTAACTCTCCTGCTGTTTCTTGGGTACAGTCTTCCTCCACCTCTTTGCTGGCCACAGACTTCCCTCAGGCCAGCCTTCTGATGGTCAGTACTTCTGAATGGGGCAGGGAGGAGTTTGGGGGCTTCCCTGATAGCTCAGTTGGTAAAGAATCCACTTGCAATGCAGGAGAGCCCGGTTCGATTCCTGGGTCAGGAAGATCCACTGGAGAAGGGATAGGCTACCTACCCACTCCAGTATTCTCTGCCTTCCCTTGTGGCTCAGCTGGTAAAGAATCCGTCTGCAAGGCGGGAGATCTGGGTTCGATCTCTGGGTTGGGAAGATCCCCTGGAGAAGGGAAAGGATACCCCCCTCCAGTATTCTGGCCTGGAGGATTCTAAGGACTGCATAGTACATGGGGTCACAAAGAGTCCAACACGGCTGAGCGACTTTTACTTCACTTCACCAGCACCTTGCTCCCCACTGCCTGAAGTTCGCTCTGGTGAAAGTCATCTCCTGCTAGTCAGCACACACTCTTTTTTTTTTTTTGCTTTTTAATTTCAGATTATATATATATAGTTTTGGTCTGTGTGGCATAGCAGGTGGGATCTTAGTCTCCTGACCAGGGATCGAACCCCATGCCCCTTGCATCAGAAGTGTGTGTGGAGTTTCAACCACTGGACCATCAGGGAAGTCCCAGCACACACTCTTTGGACAGCTTGTTCTCCCTGTCTTACCAGGGAGCACAGCTGTCACTAGTCTTGCCCCTTCTTCCCGGTGGTGCTCCAGTCTTGATAAAAATAACTGCCCTTCGCTACGGAACACAGAGCTTCCCAGGCAGCACTAGCGGTAAAGAACCCGCCTGCCAACGCAGGAAACATAAGAGGTGTGAGTTTGATCCCTGGATCAGGAAGATCTCCTGGAGTAGGAACTGGCAACCCACTCTAGTATTCTTGCCTGGAGAATGGCCACAGACAGGTGAGCCTGGGGGGCTACAGTCCATGGGGTTGCAGAGTCAGACATGACCAAAGCTACTTAGCATGCAAGTACATACTAAGTCCCTTAGGAAAAAAAAAGTCCCTACGGAAAACATTATAGAAGCTTCTTAACAATTTGAAAATAGAATTACTATATGATCCAGAAATCCCTCTCCTGGGACTATATCTGGAGAAAACCATCATATGAAAAGATATGCACACTCCCAGAGCAGCACTGGTCACAATTTGCCAAGACATAGAAGCAACCTAAGTGTCCATTGACAGATGAATGGATAAAGAAGATGCCGTGTGGGTATGTGTGTGTGTATATATAGAATACAATGGGATACCACTCAACCATAAAAGAATAAGGCCGTTTACAGCTACATGGATGGACCTAGAGATTATCATAGTAACTGAAGTCAGCCAGAAAGAGACAGATATCATATGATATCACTTATATGATAGGAGGAGAGTGAAAGAGCCAGCTTAAAACTAAATCTTAAAAAAACTAAGATCATAGCATTGAGCCCCATTATTTCACGGCAAATAGAAGGGAAAAAGGTGGAAGCGGTGACAATTTCCTCTTCTTAGGCTCTAAAATCACTGCAGATGGTGACTGCAGCCATAAGATCAGAAGACGATTGCTTCTTGGCAGGAAAGCTATGACAAATCTAGGAAGTGTGTTGAAAAGCAGAGATATTACTCCTCTGACAAAGGTCATATAGTCAAGGTTATGGTCTTCCCAGTGGTCACATATGTTGTGAGAGCTGGACCATAAAGAAGGGAGAACACCAAAGAATTGATGCCTTTGAACTATGGTGCTGGAGAAGACTCCTGAAAGTCCCTTGACCAGCAAGGAGATATAACCAGTAAGCTCCAATATTTTGGTCATCTGATGTAAACAGCTGACTCATTAGAAAAGTCCCTGATGCTGTCAAAGATTGAGGGGAGAATAAGAGGGTGTCAGAAGATGAGATGGGTGGATGGCATCACTGATGCAATGGACATGAACTTGGGCAAACTTCAGGAGATGGTGGGGACAGGGAGGCCTGACGTGCTGCAGGCCTTGAGCCCACAAAGAGTCAGACAAGACTGGGCAACTGAATACCAACAACAATCATTTACATGTGGAATCTAAAAAAAAAAAAAAATTCAAATAAACTCAGGTACAAAACAGAAATGTACTTGTAAACATAGAAAGCAAACTTATGGTTACCAAAGGGGAAAGGGGGGAGGGATAAATTAGGACTTTGGGATTAATTGATACACACTGCTAAGCATAAAGTAGATAACCAAAAAGGACTTAGTTCCAGAGCACAGGAGAACTGTATTAAGTATCTTGTAATAACCTACAATGGAAAAGAATCTGAAAAAGAATATAACTGAATCACTTTGTTGTACATCTGAAACTAGCATAATATTGTGAATTAAATACACTTCAATAAAAAAAGAAATAAATAACTGCCTCCCTCCCTCTTAATCTATGCCAAGCTCTGGTGACAGTCAGTCTTTGAACTCTAAGAGGGCAGGGACTACATGTTTGAGCCAATATCTGTTATATTCTCCATCACCTAACAGCACTAGTCCCATAGTACACGCTTAGTAAATACTTGTTGAGTACATGAAAATAGAGAAAACAGGAAACTAAGGCTCTGAGGACAGCTGGACTTTCAACTATTACTATGATTTTTACAAAGAGAAATGTTTCTGAGAGGCAACAGAGATTTCCAGAGTGCTCTTGGCTCATTTCTCCAGGATCACCAGCCCATGGTTCTCTCACCACAGGTGTTTTTCATCACCATGTACATAAGGACATATAAAGTATGTGATTCCTTTGGCAATGGGCTTCCCTGGTAGCTCAGATGGTAAAGCATCTGCCTGCAATGTGGGAGACCCGGGTTCCATGGATGGAGCAGCCTGGTGGGCTATAGTCCGTGGGGTTGCAAAGAGTCAGACACACACGACTGAGAGACTTCACTTTCACTTTCTTTCCTTTGGCAATAATGGCTCAAGATGAAAGACATCCCAAAAGAGAGAAAAAAGGACAAAAGAAGAGAAACCGTCTTGAGAATGACTTAGGCTACCCCTCCCAGCAGAATTCTCAGCCCATAGCCAGGATCTGCGTCTCCTTTACTCAATACGCACTCATTCACCCAGGCCTTCAGGGAGCTGTCCTGGGTTAGTCACTTTCTTGCTTTCCTCCCAGATCCCTTTCCTGTCCAGGTCCTGCCCTCCTTGATCCCTGACCCTCAGCTGTATACTAAGATGCTTAACAAATGAGGCTGCATCTCAACTCTTGGCCCCTACGTTTCACTCCAGCCAAAGGAACCTAGCCCACAGGAAAACGATGAACTGGATGGTGCTTTTCTTTAAGAATAATCCCCTCGAGAGGGCAAAAGGGCCAAGGAGTGGTTCAATTCCAGTTTTTACAACACCACTCAGTGGAGATCTCTTAAGTCCAGTGAAGAGCAATGAAGCTTTATTGATTAACACTAAAAAAAAAAAAAGGAGGGGGAGAAAAATGTGTAAATTAGGAAAATTTCTCAATTGTGAGTTTTTTTTTAAAGAAAAGAGGGTGGCATTTCACATCAGACATATTTAAAATACAAAATGAAGAATTAAAAATGGGGCTGGGGACTTCCCTGGCAGTCCAGTGATTAAAACTCTGGATCTCCAGTGCAGAGGGGTGTGGGATTGATCCCTGGTGGGGGAATTAAGATCTTCCATGCCATGTGGCAGAGAAGGAAATGGCAACCCACTCCAGTGTTCTTGCCTGGAGAATCCCAGGGACGGGGGAGCCTGGTGGGCTGCTGTATATGGGGTCGCACAGGGTTGGACACGACTGAAGCGACTTAGCAGCAGCAGCAGCAGCAGCATGCCATGTGATTTGACCAAAAATGAAAAAGAAAATGAGCCTAAATGAGCAGCAGGAACATTTTCATCAAAGGGATATGGAACCAAGATGCCAAAGACTTTGATTCCAGGTCTCTCCGTGGTCCTTACTGGCCGTGTTACCTTTATGTCTTCGTAACTGTTTTCATCAGTAAAATGGAACTCATGTTATGATCTTCCCTAATTCACGGGATCATGGTGGGAGGGAAACATCAGGAGATGTACTCACTCCACTCCTTGAGGAGTCACGCACAGAGAGGAGCCAGCCGTAGAGTCCCCCTCGTGGATCTCCCACCTGGGAAGGCCCCTGGGACTTTGCCTCTGCGGGTGCCTAGGGCACCTGGTCATTCTGCATCTGACGAGGTTAGGAAACAAGACTTTGTGGATCCCATTCAAACCAGGACATCTGTGACTAACCAAATGGTTTAAAACTAACCCTAGGAAACAACAATAAGAATCCAGAGTGCCATAATTTATATTTTGTAACTTCCTGTCCATTGATCCAGGACCAGCATGTGATTGCACGATTTCAATGCTTTTGACAACTCTACAAGGAGAATAATGACCATCTCCATTACCTAGATGAGGACAGTGACTCACTGGGAGGTGAAGTAAGATGCCCTCGGTCTTACAGCTCAATGAATGAATGGTAAAGCCCATTTTCCAATAAATATTATGTTTTCTTAACTATCCTGTCTTAAGTTCCCTATATCTTCATTCATTTGACAGCTATTTGTTGAGCACCTCCTGTATGACCATCACTGTGCTAGGTACAGGGAATACCATGGGGGAGGGTTGTGTGAAACAGGCAGTCTCCATTTGAGCAGAGCTCATAGTCCAGCTGTCCTTGAACTTGGAAGCTGAACCAGGTCTGCTTCTCAGTTGGATGGGCAAAGGAGTAGAGCAGTCCAGCCTAGCCCCACAGATAAATTGTTATCCAAAAGCCACGTGATACTCAATGATTCTGCAGAACTGACTCACAATGCACCTCTCTGAGAACTGCAGCTTCCCTGGAAACACTGCTGTTATCCAGTAGTCCATGTGTTGAGGTTGGGATCTGAGTTCCACATCAAATTTATGTTAACTCTGCTTTTCTGATCTAGGGAGCAAACCTCAACATTATTTCTCAGCTCACAAAACCCCAGCAGTGTGTGCTTTGCCACAGTAAATGGTAAAGCATATCTCAACATATTAAAATAGATAACAGATACTAGGAGGCCAAGGGCATTTACTGTTTATTTTTACTCCTTTCTCCTTCTTGTCTGATGTCCTGTATCTGCATACTGAATAAAATTCTGGTGAATGAATGTTACAAGTGGACCAGTTGGCTTCGCTCCATACAAAGACTGCAGACTTTGCTTCTGGGTCTGTTCAATCATTTAATACATAGCAGAATCTGCACCTAGGAGGAACCAGGTAGAGTGTTACATGTTTCACTGCAATGGGAGGATTAAGTCAGAGCAAATAGATCAGTAGCCTCACAAAGTACAGAAAGCTTGCAAACCCTTCCTTCCCACAGATTTTCCCTGGACAGTTCTTCCATTGGTCTGTCTTAAGAACCATCACTGCCACACAGATGAGTCCTGAATCTTTTCTAGCCCCATGAGTTTTCTTCTCAGCCCCATGCACACGTCAGTTTGCCTGCTGGCTATCTCCCTATGAACAGTCCACAAGAACCATAGACTCCATAAGAACCAGACTCAAGACAGCACTTCCCTTGCCCCTACATCCAGCAAGTATCTCTCTGAATTCCCTGCAATAGTGGATGGACCATTCATTCTGTAAAACAAAGAATGAAAGACAAAACAAAGCTCACCTGCCTTTAGGACTTGTGTTCCATGCTCTGCTGCTGCTGCTGCTAAGTCGCTTCAGTCGTGTCCAACTCTGTGCGACCTCAGAGATGGCGGCCCACCAGGCTCCCCTGTTCCTGGGATTCTCCAGGCAAGAATACTGGAGTGGGGTGCCATTGCCTTCTCCATTCCATGCTCTATCTTACAACAATTAAATGTCTTTTCTTACAGATGAGAAAACTGAATTAACTTGCCCTCAGTCACATTAGTAAGTTCAAGACTTAGGATTCAAATCCAGAGCCCAGTGAGCAACCACACAACTATCTCTCTGCCCGAGCACTGATCTGGGCATTCTTTGTTCACGACTCCACACCAGTCATTTCTCTGCCTTTTTTTTTTTTTTTCTTACTTTGGACACCAGGAGGCTGACTTCTATGCACCATGCCATCTAGGCTCCCGTTCCCTATGGCTGAAGGCTGAAGGCTGGGTATGGTCCATGGGAGATTAAAAGACTGGAAGGAGGGGACATTTGTATATCTATGGCTGATTCATGTTGATGTTTGGGAGAAACCAACCCAATTCTGTAAAGCAATTATCCTTCAATTAAAAATAAATACATTAATGGTGAGGGTATGGAGAAAAGGGAACCCTCTTGCATTGCTCGTGGGAATGTAAATCGATACAGCCACTATAGAAGATGGTATGGAGAGTCCTTAAAAAAAAAAAAAACTAGGAATAAAACCACCACATGACCTAGCAACCCCTCTCCTAGGCATATACCCTGAGGAAACCAGAACCCCAATGATGCACGTACCCCAATGTTCATTGCAGCACTATCATTCTACAATAACTAGAGCATGGAAGCAACCTAGATATCCATCGACAGATGAATGCATAAAGAAATATTACTCAGCCATAAAAAGGAACACATTTGAGTCAGTGACAAGCCGAGAGCCTCTTATGCAGTAAAGTAAGTCAGAAGGAGAAATATAAAGATCATATACTGATGTACATATATGGAATCTAGAAGGACGGTACCGATGAATTTATTCATCAGTAGGGCAGCAATGGAGAAACAGACATAGAGAATAGACCTATGGACACGGGGGAGGGAAGCAGGGAGAGGGTGAGATGTATGGAGAGAGTAACATGGAAACTTACAATACCATATGGGAAATAGATAGCCAATGGGAATTTGCTGTATGGCTCGGGGGAACTCAAGCAGGGGCTCTGTGATAATCTAGAAGGGTGGAATGGGGAGGGAGATGGGAGGGAGATGGGCAGGAGAGGACATATGTATACCTATGGCTGATTCTTGTTGATGTTTGACAGAAAACAACAAAATTCTGTAAAGCAATTATACTTCAGTATGGGGAGGGAGGTGGAAGGGGGGTTCAGGATGGGGAACACGTGTATACCCGTGGCGGATTCATGTTGATGTATGGCAAAACCAATACAATATTGTAAAGTAATTAGCCTCCAATTAAAATAAATAAATTTGTAATAAAAAAAGAAATAAAGTGGAAATAAATACATTTTTTTTAAAAAAAGGCTGGAAGGAAGGTCGGGATATTCACTCCCACATCCACTCTGCTTCCTCCTAGCCTCGCTCAGTACTAGAAGGGGCTGAGTTCTCAGGTCCTCCCAGCTCCTCCCTGGGTCTGTAGTGCCCCGTCCTCGCCTTGCTCCTCTGCGCCCAGGGGCAGGCAGCAAGAACTGCCTATGTGTTTTGTCCCTGGTATGCTGCTCCAGAGCCAGTGCTTCCCTACCCACTGCTCAGACCTCTGTAAATAGCCCTCCCCCTCCTCATCGCTGCGGCCATTCCTTCAGATTCCAAACCTTGACATCACCAGGGGCCTCCTCGCCCGATCCCGTCCCCTCTCCCAGCGTTGTGAATGCCCGTGAATCCCATCCTTGGAGCGTCTCTAGTATCAGGCTCTTCCTTTCTAACCCTACCGATCTAACGCTATCCCTTTAGCTTCCTACCTGGCCTCCCTGCAGGCAGGCTCTTCCACCTCCAGTGTATCCCCTACAACAGTGACAGCTCTCCCCTTACAAAGCGCAGATTCGCTCTTCGCTTTGCCTCTTCAAAACCAATGATTCCCTACAGCCCCAAGAATACAATCAGACTCCTAAGCCTAGAGCAGGTCTTGTTCATTTGTGTGTTTCTCTGGAGGCCTTGCCTGTATTTGATATTTGCTGTATTGAGTGAAGAGAGTATGATCATTACCTATGTGGTTATAAAAGGTATATAGCACGGGAACACAGTGCTGTGGTGAGAGCATCCTCAAAGAGTTTACCATCCCAACCTGTGCTGCAATCCCAGGATGAAAAGCCTCAAAAATGCTTCCCATCCCATCTATTTTACCCTTGTTCCCAACTTAAGAGCTTCATCACACACAGCAGAGTTTCAGATCACTCCCTCCACCCAGGGAAGCAGGACTGTGGATGGGTGGTTAGGAACATGGTGTGGAGTCAACACTTCCTATGCCCAATTCCTGCTCTCTGTTTGTACTTAAGTAAGTTACTGAATCATTTGAAGTCAATTTTCTTCTCTGTCAAACAGGTATAACAGTCATACCTACTGCACAGGATTTTGAAGGGCTTAAATGTCATGATATGTATAAAGTACAAAGCTCGGTACTAGAATAAAGAAAGTCTTCAAAAATGAAAGCAGGTATAACTATCTGCCCTATTACAAAATAGGCTTATTCTATTACATATTATTGTGTCTATTGTACAAACTATGCCTATAAAGCAATAATTAAACATAGACTATTTTATTTAAGCACCCCTCCCACCCCAATGCTGAGACATATCATTAGCCCTCTATTGCAAAAGAGGAAAGTAATATGTCTTGCTTGCGGTCACACAGCAAGTGAGTGCTAGAGTCAAGAATTCACATTCTGATTCAAAACTACACTGTTCTGTGTACTGTATTCTACGTACTATGATGTCTTATTAAAAGATTATTTTTTCAGAGGAATGGATAAAGAAGTGGTATATATATACAGTGGGATATTACCCAGTCATTAAAAAGAATGAAATAATGCTATCTCAGCACAGTGGTTGGACTTAGACTTTCTCATGCTCAGTGAAGTAAATCAGATACAGAGGGAGAAATGACACCCCTTATATGTGGAATCTAAAAAGAAATGATAAAAATGAACTTATTTAGAAAACGAAAACAGACTCACATGCCTAGAGAACAAACATATGGTTGCCAATGGGGGAGGATGGCGGTAAGGGATAGTTAGGAGGTTTGAGATAGACGTGTACACACTACCATATTTAAAATAATCACAAGTACCTACTGTTCAGCACAGGGAACTCAATGTTATGTGGCAGCCTGGATGGGAGGGGAGTTGCAGGGAGAATGGATCCATGCAGCACTTCCCAGGTGGTGCTAGTGGGAAAGAATCCACCTGCCAATGCAGAAGACAGATCCATTGTGGTATCCAAGAGATACAGATCCATTCCCAGGGCCGGGAAGACCCCCTGGAAGAGGGCATGGCAACCCACTCCAGTATTCTTGCCTGCAGAATCCCATGGACATAAGAACCTGGTGGGCTACAGTCCTTGGGCCCTAAAAAGTTGGACATGACTGAAGTGACTTAGAATGCATGCACGGATACATACATACGTATGACTGAGCTGCTCTGCTGTCCAGCTGAAACTATCACAACATTGTTAATCAGCTACACTCCAATATAAGATAAAATATAACATAAAAATAAGTAATACAAAAATCCTGTAAAATAAAGTAATATAATGTAACAAGGTTTTAAAAAAGATCATTTTTCAAAACCTAGCTTAAATTCTCCTTCCTCCATGAACTCTTCCTTAATTTCTTGGGAAGGATTCACTAATCTGCCTTCTGCAGCCCAGAAGTACCCCCACTATAAACCTATAAATTACATGAAATTATTTGTATGCTGTCTTTGGAAATTCACATTTCTGGCTCCTTCACTAAACTCTGCAAGCTTGGAGGACATCTCTGCTGTCACATTCATCCATGCAATCTCAGTGACCATCTCAGTACCTTGCATAAGGTAGAAAGGAAGACAGGAAGGCAATCCGTGTGCAGTAGTATTTATCGGTCAGAATAAACCAGTTATGTTTCAGTAATAAACAATCCCCCAAATCTTTCAAAAACAAAGGTTTGTTTCTCAGAATTTACGTTTTCTCCTTGCAGGCTGATTGGAGCTCAACTCCATGTCACCTTCACTTTGGGACCCTGGCTGAAGGAGCAGCCCTTGCTCCATTACTGACAGTCTCATGGAAGATGGATGAAGACACACCAACCCTTAAAGTTTTAGCTTCATAGTGACACACCTGCGCCTATTCACAACTCAGTGGTCAAGGGAAGGCAAGGGACTACTTCTGATGTCAGGGGCAGGAATATAACTATCTTCCAGAGAGGGGCTTTGACTATGGAGGAACAGAAGTCTGACTTATCAGACAGAGTAAATGGTGAATCTGGAAACCAGCTCCATTTAGAAGGGGAAAAACAACTTGGTATTGAAGACCTACTATGAGCCTGGAAGTATCTTCTGTGTTCAACATGGAATCCTCATTCACATACACACACATACACACACACACACACACACACACACATCCATGAGTGTGCAGAACACTGCTTCAGTTTTACAGACAAACAATCCAAGGCTTTAAGAAGGAAAATAAGGCAAGCTTATGCCTATGGTAAACCAGTAGGACTCTTCTACTGGTGGAACAGTAGATTTGGGCTGGAGTCTAACTCTAAAGCATTATTACACTGTTCTCTTTGGTTTTGAGACTTCTAACTAAAAAGTATCGCTCTTTCCACAAGAAATGGAGTAAATCGTTATTATTAATACTTTAAATATCCTCCCTGAAACAGCAGTTTTGGCATCATTGGCTAGACACTGGATTCTCAGGCTTCACTCCAGTTTTTCTGAAGCAGAATCTGCATTTTTAACAAGATCTTCAGGTGACCTGAAGGCATATTCACATTGCAAAGCAACATGAATGGACTTAGAGACTGTCATGTCAATACAGACATATAGATACATGAAATGATACAACTGTTGGGAAGTCAGAGAAGGATTATAGGAAGATGTGATGAGTTGAATTCTAAAGGAGGAAGAGTTAACTGGATAAAGAAGAGGAAGGGGACTGAAAAAGCAGGGGATGGAAGTCAAGACAGAGGTCAGGACGGGTGGGGGACAGTGAGGGCCAAAGTCCCTCATAGCAAGTGTGAGGGCTGCAGGCTCACATGAGCAGAAGATGAAGTTGGCGGTCCTACCTCCTGCATGGTCCCTTTGCATCATAAGATCCCAAGATTTCCTTAACACAAGCCATGAGATCCATTTTCCCTCCTAACCCTACCCCACCCATCCTGTATCCCAGTTAGGGCTCTAGGAACTGGGATTCCCAGAGGCAAGGACAAAAAGAGAATTGCTGGCCACATGGAACATTAGGACTGCATGGACCAGAAGGGGAGAGAGGTGCAGAAGTGTGGTGCTGAGGGCGGAGGGAAGCAGGGTGTGGATGAAACAGCTCTGGAGGCATGGAGGGGCCAAGGGTGTTAGTCACCTGTCCTCAAGCAAGTGACAATGTAGGTGCCCTGTATAAAAAGCCAATTAAAGCACAATTAACCTCCCTGAACTGAGGTCCTGAGTGCACGCCAGATAGAGGTTTGGAGATCATTAAATATGGGGGTGAGTGAGTGGAGGGGGCTGCAGGCTAAGGGTGGAGGGAGAAAAGACCTTCTCTGAAGCCATCGCTCTCTTTGGACGGGGGGCGGTTCTCTGTCACAACCAGTCCCAGCATGGATGGGGCAGGAGACCTCTGTATGGGGGAAGCAGATGGACACAGAAGGTCTTTTTCTTCTTCCCCTTCTCCCCAAACCTCAAGAATAGATGCGGCAGCTGCAAATTCATGTTGCTGAGTACAAGTGCTTCCTGAGTAAAGAAGGGATGGGAGGGGACCTCCTCCTGGCAGCTGCCTCCTAGGAACCCATCAGTTTATTAGGTTAGCAGGTTCCTCTCTTGTGGCAAGGGCGCTGGAGAATGAAAGGCCAAACAGATCAGTTTCATGGAATCTGAGACTGATAAATTTTCAGAGCTGGGAGGCTCCTTGGAGAGCATCTGGTTCAATATCCCCTTATTTTTCAGATGAGGAACCTGCAGCCTAGAGATAGGAGATAACTTCTCTAAAGTCACAGTTGCTACTTGAAACTCAAAACTAAGAAGCACCAAATGATGGAAAGTGAATTCCCTCCATAATTTATCACTTCTGCATGTTTAGTATTATATTGAATTTACTTTTGATAAGGAGTACCTGCAATCTCAGAGGTAATTTACTGTGAAAGAGAATTCTTAAGATTCCATCATTATCAACGTTGACTTGAATTATGTTGCATTTTATATTGGAACATGAGTTTAATTTAACCCACGGCAAACAATTCTCTCAGAAAAAAAAAGTCTCCTTTCCACAATGAGAAGGCAGTCTGGCTTCTTACAGAGATAATACTAATATGCGTTGCAATTCTTTGCCTATGTCTGCCTTTTCAATCAGATTTTCACACCTGTCTTTAAAATCTTCATTAGTGCCCATTGTTAGGCTGGGCACCTTGGAACAGGTAATCAGTCCTCACTACACCATGGATGTGACAAGCCCGACAGATGAGGGAAGAGGTAGCTAGACTCAGCCTGAGTTAATGAACATCAGGTGATCGGCTCCATGCTAAACCCTGAGGATGCAAAGGTCAGAATTCAGAATGTTAGAACCCACTCCTCCAGGAGCTCACCAGCACTGCCACCATAATGCAAATCAGAAAAAGGGGATGGGAAAAGGGCAATGTCCCCCAGACAATCATAACCTTCTTTCATCATTTGCCTAGAGCTGGACTCAGCCCAGGGTGAGGTCACCTCCCTTGACCCCGGCTGTTATTGCTTGGTCTCTAAGTCATCTCCCATAAGTGTGTCCAACCTTTTTGCAGCCCCAAGGACTGTAGCCCTCTAGGCTCCTCTTTCCATGGGATTTCCCAGGCAAGGATACTGCAGTGGGTTGCCATTTCCTTCTCCAGGGAATCTTCCAGACTCAGGGCTCGAACCTGTGTCTCCTGCTTGGCAGGCAGATTCTTTTCCATTGAGCCACCTGGGAAGACCATGAAATGGAGCTCATATTTCTCCATCTGAAGATGCATTTTCTAATATGGTGGACATGAGCCACAAGTGGCTATTTACATTTAAATTAATATTTTAAAATAAAATTCAGTTCCTCGGTCTCATTTAGCTACATTTCAAGTGTCCAATGGCCACCTGTGGCTAGTGGCTATCATATTGGACAGTGTAGGTTTAGAAGTTTCCATCATTGCAAAAAGTCTTATTGGACACTGACAGTCAAAAGGTTGGCTTTGTTTGGCTTCCCTACGGGGAGAGAACATTCTGCCTAAGAGGTATGCAAAAGAGGTCAGGAGGTCATTATTAATAGATTCAGGCATCATAACCGCACCCGACACCTGTTTTGCCTGTATTTCTCCAAGTGATACTGGGGTAAACACTCAAACTGTGTATGTCATCTGCATTTCCTCAAAAGCCTTGCCAATGTCTTCTATTGCAGCTGAATTCTATCCAGTACCCAGGATGTGAGATAACGCTGTTAACCAACATTCATCGTGTGCTTATACCGCATGCTACCGTGGCACTAAGGGCTTTCAGAACAATCTTCCACTTGCTCCTCAAGAACCCCTGTGCTTACAGCATGCAGATGAAGAAGTGGAGGCCCAGTAAAGAACTTGCCCAGGTTTACCGGCCAACGAGTGGAGAGTCAGAAACCAGACCCAGACAGTCATCTCCAGAGCCTGAGTCTGAACCACCAGTAGTGCTGTTTCTGAGGAGTTGGCCACAGCCCAGAGCTGAATATTTCCTGGAGGAAAGACATCTAAACATGTCATTCTCACTTATCCAACCCATCCAATGGGAGAATCTACTTTCCAGTCTTTACAAGGACTCTCTGATGGTTTGAAAGGGTTTGGTGGCGAAAGTGCTTTTGGAACTTTCAACACCCATCTGAGTGTCAGGGATCATAAAAGGGAAAAAAAAAAAAAAAAAGAACTGATTGTTGACATTGACCTTCAGGTCAGAACTATTTCAGCTGAATAACCACCTGGAAGCTTGTTAGATATGCAGTTTCTTTGGACCCACTCCAGGCAGTTCAGACTGCATAGGTCCAGGGCACCGGAGGAGGTCCTGGCAACCACTCCGGTATTCTCGCCTGGAGAATTCCATGGACAGAGGAGCCTGGCAGGCTATAGTCCATGGTGTCACAAAGAGTTGGATATGACCAAAGCCACTTAGAACGTATGCACAGGTCCAGGGCACAGGGGTCTTCGTTTGCACCAGTGCCTCAGGTGGTCTGATGTGGGAATTCTTGGGTTCCCTCCTCTGAAAAATGCTGATTTTAGGTCTCCAGCTTTGGGACCCTGATGATCCATATGCACATAGAGCAAAGCAGAGAATTTATTAAAGGAGAAACTCAGCCCTGCCCAGTGGAGAGGTGGGGTGGCTGGCTCTCCAGATTCCTTCATAATCCTTAATCATCCAAGGCAGGCGCCCATCCTATCCTGAGCAGGGTTGAACAGAGGGAACTGCTCCTCGTGGGCACCAGAGTGCATTCCCGGGCACTTTCGGAGGGGAAGGCCAGTCTGCTCTCCTTACATCCTAGTCTTTCTGAAAACTCAGACAGTCTGAAAGGCAGACAGTCTTTCCATTTCTTCTCCCTCTTCAGCTTTATTGAGATAGAATTGACCCATAAGGTTGTAAGTTTAAGGTATGCAATGTGTTGCCCTGATACACGTTACTGTGAAATGACTACAATAATGTGACTTAATACCTCCATCATGTCACATAATTACTTTTGTGTGCTTGTGTGTGTGTGTGTGTGTGTGTGTGTGTGTGTGGTAAGCACAGTTAACTCCTTAGCAACTTTCAAATATTTAATACAGTATCGCTATTGTAGTTAGCATACTGTACATTAGATCCCAAGAATGTATTCATCTTAAAATTTGATTTTGTACACTTTGATCAAAATCTCCCCCATTTCCACCAACCCCTAGGCCCTGGCAACCACAATTCCTCTCTCTGTTTTTATGAATCTAGCTTTTTAAAAAGATTTTACATGTAAGTCTCTGTGTGACTCATTTCAATTATCTTCATGCCCTCAAGGTCTACCCATGCTATTTCAAAAGGCAGGATCCTCTTCTCTTTGTGAATTTTCTCTATTCGCTCTTTGCAATCCAATGCACTGTAGCCTGCCAGGCTCCTCTGTCCATGGGGTTCTCCAGGCAAGAATACTGGAGTGGGTTGCTATTTCCTAATCCAGGGTACTTCCCGACCCAGGTTTCGAACATAGGTCTCCTGCAATGCAGGCAAATTCTTTACTATCTGAGCCACTGGGGAAGCCCGTATATTAATGGACACTTGGTTATTTCCATGTTTTGTCTATTTGGAGAATTTATGAGAGAGTTTCAACAGCAGACTCAAACAGAAGGAAAATAATTAGCAAACTAGAAGGCAGGTGAGCTGCAATTATCCATTCAGAAGATCAAAAAGAATTAAAAAAAAAAAGAATAAAAAAGAGTGAAGAACATCTTCCTGAATTATGAGATACCATTAAGGGGAATAATCTGTGCATTATTGGACTCCCAGAAGAAGAGAGGGATAAAGGGGGGAGGAAGTTTACTTAAAGAAGTAATGGCTGAGAACTACCCTAGTCTGGGGAGAGATTTGGATATCTGAGTTCATGAAGCTCATAGAGCCTCCTGAAAATTTTTCAACCCAAATGCTGTCCTATGAGGCATATTATCATGAAACAGTCTAAAATCAAAGAAAGAATTTTTTAAAGTAACAAGAGGAAAAAAAAAAAAACCTCACTACAAGGCAACCCTCATGAGGTTATCAGTGGATTTCTCAGCAGAAAACTTGCAGGTAAGGAGAGAGTGGAATGACACATTTAAAGTGCTGAAAGAAAAAAGTCTGCCAGACAAGACTACTGTACCCAGCACGCTGTCCTCCAGAAATGAAGTGAAAAAGCCTTTCCTAAACAAACAAAATTTGAGGGAGTCCATCACCACTAGCCCTTTCTTACAAGAAATACCGAACAGTTCTTTAAGCTGAGTTGACATGATGCTGGTTAATAACACGAAAACATGAAAAGGTAAAACATAGGTGGAAAGTAAGTTTATAGTCAAATCCAGAATACTCTAATACTGTAACACAGCCATGTATTAACTACATAATTCAAGGATAAAGGTTAAAGGACAAAACTATTTAAAATAACTATAATAATTTGGCAGTGGATATATAATATAAAAAGGCAAATCTGACATCATAAACATAAAATATGATTGGGGTGTAAAAGGGTACAGTTTCTACACACAACTGAAGTTGGTATCAACTTATTGGGTTGTCCAAAGAGATTGTTCAGGTTTTTTCATTATACCTTAACCTGAATGAACTCTTTGGCCAATCCAATAACATAGGCTATTATATCAGTGAGATGCGTTATGTAAACCTCATGGTAACCACAAAGCAAAAAGAGAAGTATTACAGCACACCACTTTGGAAAATCATTGATTCACAAAGAAAGACAGCCAGAGAAGAAGAGAGCAATAAGAGAACTATGAAATAGTCAAGAAATAATAAAAGGGCATCACACACCCTTACCTATCAATTTTTAGTCTAAATGTAAATTCTCCAGTTAAAAGGCACAGCATTGCTGAAGGTATTAAAAAACAAGACCCAACTATAGGTTCACTACAAGAGACTCACTTCAGCTTCAAGGATATACATAGACTCAAAGGGAAGAAATGAAAAATAGATTCAGTGGGAATAAAAGCCAAAAGAGAGCGGGCGTGTCTACACTTATATCAGACAAAATGGACTTTATGTTAAAAACTATGATAAAAGACAAAGGTCATTATATAATGAAAAAGGGGTCAAATCATGAAGAAGATATAACAATTGTAAATATATATGCATGCAACCACGGAGCGCCTAAATATATTCCATTCTCTAAGATGCTCTCCATCTCATCCTGGTCAGCCCATCAGAGGTGAGCTTAAATGGCATGGTTTTGAATGCTTATTGAAAGATTTTTACCAAGTTGCATTTTGGCAGTGGGTCACTGCCCTGCTATAAGGAAAGATGTTAAGTGAATCTTTCTCTTGAACACACTTAAAGGATTCTCTCGAGTACACCATGCCATAACATTTTCCCCTTCTGAGGAGCAATGGGGAAAACTGCTTTCAGGTTTCAGGTCCAGGAAAACCTGAGCTTCTCTTAAACAATGGCCTTGGGTTTATCGCAGTCACTGAGGTTTGAAAGTTAATAAATTCCATTTTCCTTCATGTTCTGGCTATTAGGAAGCACAAAACCAACTTTGCTACCAACTTCCAGCAAGATGTTAAGACCTATGAAATGCATACACTGACCCCACTCCTGACTTGGTGAGTTTTTATGTAATTGCTTATTTATTTTAATGAACTTTGAAGACTTAACTAAAGAACTCAAGGGGGAACGTGAAGAAGGTGGCTTTGCAGTACATATCCTGCTACCAACTAGGACTTCTAGGTATGTCTTTCTTTATTTTTAATTTTTAGCCACACTGCCCAGCATGTGGGATCTTAGTTCCTGGCCCAGGGATGGAACCCATGCCCCCTGCAGTGGCAGCGTGGAGTCTTAACCACTGGACTGCCAGGGAAGTCCCTCTATTAAGCATTTCTCTGCTCTCACATCCTTCCTTGAAGTTATTCAGTGGATATTTTATTTTTCTGCCCTCGTTTTTCATTTGCTTTGGCATCTTCAAACTATTTTTCCTTCTTACACTGCTTGCAATTTTGTAATCTGTTTCAAAACAAGTTTCTTTTAATGGGCCAGGCAATTTCATGAATCTTTGCCTAGAATATTTATTAATTGTGCCTGGAATTGTTCTAGGAATGAGGACAACATGAGGGAATAAACTAGACAAGTTTCTTATAACAGCATTCACATTGTACTGGCCATTTGGGAAACAGAACTGAACCAGGAAATAAAGTCACTTCACAGAGTGGCCAGCTTTGTAAAGGAAAATAGAAAAAGTGGTAGCAAAAGACTGGGGAGAAGAATCATGAGCTAGGATGGGAGATAAGGCCTTTCAAGGAGATAATATCTGAACTGAACTCTGAAGGTGGAGGTACCTGCCACTCAAAGATCTGGGATGAGTATTCTGGGCAGAGCAACCAGCAAGTGCAAAGGCCCTGAGGCAGCAATGAGCATGATGTACAGGAAGAATAGTTGTGCCCACCTGGTAAGCTTTACTTGGTTTTTAAAGCCCTCTTACCACCATCTGCTCTCTCCTTTTAGTAATCTCCATCGCTCTCTACATCTTTCAAAGACAAGGTCCACTACTTTATTGCTATACTCCTATACCTGCACAATCCATGTTAAATTGTACATGCCTGCTTATAAGCACGCCTTCTCCACCAGACTATGAGCGCCTGTGGTGTCCTTGGGTAGGAAGGAAGAAGCATCTTCCTTCTCTCCAACACAGTTCTGGCACATAGAAAACACACAGTTTTATTTCTCAAGCTAAGCCTCTGCTAGGTTGATAACGCAGGCAATACTTGCACTTGAGCCCGATATACAGGCGCAGCTCTAAGGTACATTTTTCCCATTTGCAGAGCCACAAGTTGATTGTGCTTTGCTTGTGACCTGAATAGGTTGGCAGCAGAGAGCCAGCCACCCCGGTGCGCACAGCCAGCCTCTGGGAGGAGGGAGCCTGCTGCCTCTTTCCTCTGAAGAGCTCCTTCTGGGAAAGGAATGACTCTTCCAGTGGTATTGGATTTCCCTGCAAGATTTATGACCCAATTTAAAGTTATGGGGCTTTTATTAATTATAATAAACACCAATTTCATTACACTTCAACTTCCAAAGAAATTACATACTATGGAAGGGAAATAAAATGTTAGTTTTGTGCTCATGCCAGGCACACATTAACTGGCTGGGTACCGTGTTCGTCTTGGCTGCTCAGCTGGAAGGGGCATTTTGGAAGAAGAGCCTAAGGCACTGTTTCCAGAACTTTAAATCTACTTGGTCAAAAATAATGAAAATGAGCTATGATGCCTCAGGGAGCTTGTAGGATCACTTTCATTACACGGGTCTGTGTTGGGTAATGTACTTGGGTCCTGAGCCCTGACTTGTGACCTGCCTCTTACTTGCTGTGTGATTTTAGTAGGTTACTGCTCCTCTCTGAAGCTTAAAAGCCTCATCTTAAACATAAAGACTGGACCTAGGTCAGGAATGGCACATAGATTTTATCTCCTGTGCCAATTTCAAAGCAAACAATGCGGTCACCTACAAAGCTATGTTGAGAAGGATTCTGACATTTCATCCAGGATTCCTGGGCAAGAGCAGTATGATCAATTAAAAATATCAGCCAGGGGGAAAATCCAGAAAGGTAGCCAGACATAATGCTTCCCAGGTGGCTCAGTGGTAAAGAATCTGCCTGTCAATGCTGCGACCAAGTTTTGATCTCTGGGTGGGGAAGATCCTCTGGAGAAGAAAATAGCAACCCACTCCAGTGTTCTTGCTTGGGACATCCCATGGACAGAGGAGCCTGGTGGGCTACAGTCCATGTGGCTGCAAGAGTCAAATATGACTGACTAAACAAGGACAAGCCAGACATAGGCTGAGTGCTCACTATTTCAGGAAATAGCTGATGATTGTAAAGCCCAAGTTAGATTGCTATAGTTTGATTTAAGGCTGCATAGCTAGTTAGTAGCAGACCTAGGACAACAATCTCTGAATTTTAGATTCTTAGTCCAGAATCCTCATGTATAAAACAGGTAAAATGGATCAGACTTTAGGGTGTTGTCAGGATTCAGTGATGCTACTTATACGCATTTTGCAGTAGAAGACACTCAACAAATCTTTTCCCAGTCTTTCTGCAGTCTCACCCTGCCCTGAGCTCATAAAACCATGCTGACCGGTGGCCCTCTCCATCTGGTGTGGGTTTTAGAGCGCTTCCTCTTCCAAAGCATCACCTTTGTCGATTTCAGGTATTGACTACATGGGTTTTGTCAGTCACATCCCCTTTGGGCAAAACCTATAACCCCATAGATCCCCAAAGGAGAATTTTATTTTAAAGCTGCTTGATTTTAGGGTTTTTATTGTTATGGACTTTCCGACTCTGTGCTACTTTTGTTTCTGCTGGGAAATGGAAAATATTTTGACACTTCTGGGATGATGGGGTTTGATGAACCCCCTAAGGGGGTGGAGGATTCAGCAACTTTGTGCAATTGCTTCCTGCCAGATGTGAAATTAAGCTTCTGGGTACAAACCCAGAGTGCATTTGAGATAATGGGTGGGAAAGCCTGTTGGGGCTCTGGAGGAGGAGAAGAAGGGAGAAAGACCAAGTGATGCTGTGTGTGTGTGTGTGCGCACGTGTGCATGTGTGTGTGTGCACATGTGTGCATATGCACTGGACCTCATGATGTTCACTATTACATACTTCCGAGGACAGAACAGACCCCAGCAGAGTGAGATGCACCCTTAGGGCTGTCCTCCTCTCTCACCAGATGCCCCCATTGCTAGAGTCACACTGACACCCCCTCGTGGTTATGAGCCCACATTTGAAGAGTCATTCATGCCTGAGTTTGAATCCACACTTCAACACTCACTAGCTGGGTGATCTTGGGCCAGTCCCTTAACTTTAATCATCCTCAGTTTCCTCATCTGTAAAATGGAGTTAATCATAGCAGAGTGAATAATCAGCTGGCATTTGGCACGTGACTAGATAAGAAGTGCTATATTCAAGACATCTTGGCTATAGACACAGGATCAGCTTAGCACTAAGTCACTGCACAACAGTGGATGAGACACTGGTCCTTGCTGGGCCTCAGTCTCCCTAGCAGTTCCCAAGGATGGGGACTGGTAAACTTTCAGATCCTTCCAGTTCTGACTGTTGGCATGAATGGTAAACACTGTCTCAACTCCTGGAACTCACAGAGCTCTGGGATAACATGTTCTGCTGCACATCCTATAATTCTGGCTCATATTGGGAGAGGTCAGACTCCCAGGTTTTATATCCAAGCTCTGGGCTTTCTAAGTGCATGGCTTTGAGCAAGCTGTTGAAATCCTCTGTTCTTCTACTTGCCCGTCTAAGTTAAGATGAGGGTCAGTAGCGGCAGCAGCAGTATAGAGGCAAGGACAGAATTTCCTCCAAGCCATGTGCTTACCCCTTGTCCGATCAGTGTTAAGTGCTGAAGCAGTATGTACCACTTATAGGAAAGACCCCTGTACATGTGAGACTGGGCTTCTTTTAAGAAAACATAGAGCCCAAACTGACCCTTAGGAGGCTGCCTAGTTTGGTTTGGGCTGGCAGGCAAAGAGTTCTTTAAAAGCCTTCATAATTCAGGCATGGTTGAAACCTGGATGCCTTTCCAGCCTGGTCTGGGTGGGGTGTCTTCTCTGATTATCTTCCAGAATGCTGTGAACCAGTGTCTAACCCACATGTTCTGAAATACTGGGATTCTTTTAAGATCATAAGAGGCAGAAGCTTGGTAAGGCAAAAACATGGACTTTAGACCTGGAAAAACCTGAAGTCACCTCCTGAATCCACCTCTTCCGAGGTACATGACTTTGCAACAAAGACACTTAACTTCTCTGAGCCTCAGTTTCTTTATCTGTGAAATGGAGACAATGTAGCTGCCCTGGCAGGGTCATTATGAGGATTAAATGAAATAAAAACGCAAACTACTTAGCCTATATGGGCTTCCCAGGTAGCTCGGTAGTAAGGAATCTGCCTCCCAATGCAGGAGACGCAGGTCCTATCCTTGAGCTGGGAAGACCCTTTAGAGAAGGAAATGGCAGCCCCTTCTAGTATTCTTGCCTGGAAAACCTCATAGGCAGCGGAACTGGGTGGACTACAGTCTACAGGGTTGCAAAAGAGTCAGATACAAGTTAGCGACTAAAACAACAACACTTAGCCTATAGTAGGTACTGAGTGAGGAACAGTATTTTTCCACTGTGAATGTGTGGCTGTGTTGATATAGTTTGTTAGTGTTAGTCGCTCAGTCGTGTCCGACTCTTTGCAACCTGATAAACTGTAGCCCAGCAAGCTCCTCTATCCATGGGATTCTTCAGACCAGAATACTGGAGTGGGTAGCCATTCCCTTCTCCAGGGGATCGTCCCAACCCAGGGATCGAACCCAGGTCTCCTGCATTGCAAGTGGATTCTTTACCAACTAAGCTACAGGGAAGATCCCTATTGATAAAGTTATCTACCTGTAATTGCTTCTAGCTGTTGCTGCTGCTGCTAAGCTGCTTCTGACGCTGTGCAACCCCATAGATGGCAGCCCATCAGGCTCTACTGTCCCTGGGATTCTCCAGGCAAGAACACTGGAGTGGGTTGCCATTTCCTTCTCCAATGCATGAAAGTGAAAAGCGAAAGTGAAGTCGCTCAGTCCTGTCTGACTCTTCCCAACCCCATGGATTTGAACGCCTTTCTTCTTTCTGCCTGAGGGTAGAGGGTAGAGGGCAAAGGGAAGGGTGAGCCAGAGCTCTACTCAACCCATCTTTGGGCCAACTCTGTGTTTCTCTTCTTAGTCCACAGGTCTCTTCCCCTAGGATGGCATCTTGCAAGCTTGTGCAGAAACGGAACTCATTTCTGAAAGATTCCTCCCATTTTCCATCACTAGCATTATCTTCCCCACCCCTTCAACTGTTCAGCCCACTCTATCAGATGCTTTCTTGGGGGAATCTCCCCTCCCTGCGGGGGCCGAGTCGGTTCTGATTTTGCATACGCGGAGAGTCAATGGCTCCAGCACAGCCCGGGGATGAATATTCATCGTCCCTCCGCAGCTGTGCAGTGGACACAAAATGCTGACGGAGGAGGACGGGCAGGGTCTGCACGCTCGGCCCGCGAGGGCTCAGAGCTCCCAGAGGACCCATCAGCCCAGCAGTCCGGCTCCTGCTCTCTGTGCCTTGGTGGATTCTGCGAGTTCCTCTCTGGCTTCAGAAGTGGCTCCAACCTCAGGGCGACAGTATCTCTGGCTCTCCCGGCATCTTAGCAATCTGAATCCTCTCACGACTAATGTGTAGCATTAGTTTATGATACAGGAAAGAGTTTAGCCCCTAGATTACAATCCACACTGTCGCTTGGGACCCTGGTCTACCAGACCTCAGCACAGGAGGCAATGCTCACAAGGCATTCCAAAAGCCTGGCGCCCCCTGGGGTTGTACCAAGTGGTGGCCTTGACCCTCCCTGTTGTTCACTCCTTGCTGTTCTCGGCAAGTGCCCACAGCAAGGCAGACCCTGTGGTTAAAGGGTAATTGGGGAACATCCCATCCTGAAACAAACCAGATGCTAATAAGGGGTAGGTAGCTCTTTCATCCTACTGAATTGGGATCTTGGGATGGATAGGTAGGGACTTCGGGATCTTGAAGTCTGACTGATGCTCCCCAGATGATGGTGATGGGCAGGCCTGTTGGAGCGCCAGAGTCACACCATGTTAAAGGGATATTATCACTTAGCAGGCTACCTGCACATACGGCCAGGAGAAGGGCATTGAAAAGGAGGAACTTTGGGGAGAAACCTGAGTTGCTATTCCAAATACTGCGTATCAAGATGAGACACACTCAAGAACAATTTCCTCCTTCCAACATCTCTGATATTCTGTGCAGCATCTACCAAATGCCCTTTGTGATTTTGCCCCAGTCTCTCCCTTCCTCCTTCCCGCTCCTTTTCACATTAAACTTCATATGGTGGCATCTCACCCCACCATACTTTGTGCTGCTCAAGGATAAAGTGTGTGTGTGCTAAGTCACTCAGTCATGTTAGACTCTTTCTAACCCCATGGACTGTGGCCTGCCAGGCTCTTCTGTCCATAGGAGTCTCCAGGCAAGAACACTGTAGTGGGTTGCTATTTTCTGCTCCAAGGGGTCTTCCTGACCCAGGGATTGAACCCACATCTCTTGTGTCTCCAGTATTGGCAGGTGGATTCTTTATCATTGTGCCACCTGGGAAGCCTCTTCAAGGACAAACGGCATTTCTTAATCAGCTTTGTGCTGCAGTGACACTGTACAGCATCTGCTCTGCAGTGGCATTGAACAAATGAGTTTATATTGAACAAAACGTGTCTTTATCCAGCTTTTAAAAATGGGCTTATAGGACTTTAACTGGAAATCAAGTTTGAAGCCACTTACAACATACAAAAGTCATGGCTGTAAACTGGGAAAACCACATTTGCAATGCATGCATGCATGCATGTTAAAGCACGCTGCATTTCAAACCCACCTCCTTGGAAAGTTACATACTCCATCCAACAACATTGTTTTTGCTCCAATGTATCTGAAATCCTAGTTTCCTGGCTGTTGTCTGCTAGCTGAAGGGTTGGGCTGAGGTCTGACTGGGGTGGAGCCTAGGGAGGGGGGAGCCCACTCGTGGCTAGAATCTGGCCCTAGAAGTGCAGCTGTGGGAGGGCTTCTGGGAGGAAAGGGTCTGTTGAGTGGATGATTATCTCAACTGGGAAAACAAGTCTCAGAGTGAGGATGGGCCGTGGAAGTGTATTCACCCCAGGGATGCCAGGGTGAAACTGAGAGCGGATGATGAATATAGGTTATTGGGACAGATAGGGTAATTCCAACTACTTATTCTCAAACCAGAGGAGTCAGTGACAGCAAAATGCTCTGGGTTCCCAAAACAGTGACCCATTTTCCTTGCAGCTATACAAACTACTGGCAGGCAGAGGGATTTAAAATCAGATGACATTTCATTTCATTTTATTCCCAATGGGGTGCCCTGCCCACATTTTTTTTATTACTTTTTTAACTTTTATTTGAAAGATTTCTAAGATTACAGGGCAGTTACAAAAATAGTATAACCCTCATCTATACCCTTCACCCAGCTTCCTCCAAAGTTAACGACATACAGAACCACAGTACAGGGATCTAAACCAGGAAATCAACACTGGTACAATACTATTCCTCAAATGCTAGACATCACTTGAATTATATCAACTTTACTCTAGTATTTTTTTTTTTTGGCCTCAGAATCCAACCTAAGATCCCACAATGCATTTAGTTGTTATATGTCTTTAGCATCTTCTAATCTGTAACTACTCCTTATTCTTTCATGATCTTGGCAATTGAGATGAGTACTGGTCCACTTTTTTGGAAGATGTCTCTTAATTTTGTCCCCATTCTAAATGGAGAAAACACAAAACTGTTAACCCTTTTGCACTGTTGGTGGGACTGCAAATTGATACAGCCACAATGGAGAACAGTATAGAGGCTCCTTAAAAAACTAAAAATAGAAATACTACACGACCCAGCAGTCCCACTACTGAGCATATACCCTGAGAAAACCATAATTCAAAAAGACACATAAAAAAAAAAAAAAAAGACACATGGACCCCAGTGTTCACTGCAGCACTATTCACCACAGCTGGGACCTGGAAGCAACCTAGATGCCCGTCGGCAGATGAATGGGTAAAGAAGATGTGCTACATATATACAACGGAATATTCTTCGGCCATAAAAAGGAATGAAACTGGGTCATTTGTACAGACATCGATGGACCTAGAGTGTGTCATACAGAGTGAAGTAAGTCAGAAAGAGAAAAGCAAATATTGTGTATTAACGCATAGATATGGAACCTAGATAAATGGTACAGATGAGCCTACTTGCAGGGCAGGAATAGAGACACAGATGTAGAGAATGGACAAGTGGGCACTGCGGGGAGGGGAAGGGCGACAAACCGGGAGAGTGGAGCTGACATCTATACACTGTCGTGTGTAAAGTAGACAGCTAGTGGGGCGCTGCTGCACAGTGCAGGGAACTCAGCTCAGGGCTCTGTGATGACCCAGAAGGGTGGGAGGAAGACTCAAGAGGAAAGGGGACACAGGTGTACTTATAACTGAGAAGGAAATGGCAACCCACTCCAGTAATCTTGCCTGGAGAATCCCATGGACAGAGGGGCCTGGCGGGCTACAGTCCCTGGGGTCACAAAGAGTTGGATGTGACTTAGTGACTAAACAATAGCTGATTCATGTTATTGTACAGCTGAAACTAACACAGCATTGTACTCCAATAAATTATATAGTAATTATACTCCAATAAAAAATACATAACCATTGACAGGTTATAGGTATATAACAACGCTAGCTTCCATTTTTATAGTCACGTCTTACTTTGATTGACACAACTTACTCCCTTCCTCCAATGACTTTGTCTCCCTAATTCATATCCATTCCCCAAAGATGGAGAGTCTCAAGTTTGAAGAAGCAACAGGAGGCCGAGTCCAGGCTCTACAGAAACTCCCCCAAAGAAAAGATGCACAGAAGTTTTCAGCTGAGATAGCACCATCCAAGTATTTAACCTCTCTGCATCCTAACTCAGCCACATAATGGGGCGAGACCACTGCCAGCTGTCAGCACCGAGGTGGGAGTAATGAGGCTGAAATTAGGGATGGACCCCCAGAGCGAGCCTCAGGAAGACGTGAGAATCAAGCTAGTGTGGCTGAAGCCAGAGGATGTCCAGGCTCTGACACAGACAGAGCAGAAGGCAAGGTACTGCATCTGGGCAACGCGTGTGGGAGAATCAGAGCCGACAGAAAGGGGCCAGAAGTAAGGAGGACGACACTGGAGAGGTGACTCTGTGCACCACCTTTGGAGAAAGTCTAAGTCTCTCCTCCACAAGAGGGCCTGGGAGACCCAGCATCAGATACATAAGATGACTGCCTCACTTAGACTTCAAATCCTGAAACTTGTGACCAGAATTCAATCACAGTGATATTCTATAATACACACTTCATACACAGATACATTCATGTTATGTACATAAGGTTGTATCTCCCTGCTTCCCTACCCTCAGTACTTAATGTACTTCATACAACTGTGCAAGTTATAAACTTCAAAATTTCAGAGTTGTCTACAGGAATTGAGCCCTTCAGAGCTGGGCAGTGCACAACCTGTGCAACTGTACAAGGCAGTCTTCATTGGTGACTGAATGAGTAAATGGTGCAGTCATTTATGGTGGGAGGGAGAGTATTCTACCTTAATTTCTGGGAGTCTGATCACTGATCATGTGAATGCAGCAACCTCTTTCCCCATGGTTGTTACCTATTTCAAAAAGTTAATCAAGGTGACACATGGTACTCAGCACATGGTCGACATTAGAAAATCCAGTTGCTTTCCTTTCCACAGCACCTTCACCTCATCATAATAAAATCCAAGTGCATTCCTCATGCGTAGGAAGGGAACAGAGTCAGTGTGTGTTCACAAACCAGTCAAGCCTGGGGAGGAAGGCAGCCATACCATCCCCTAGATGGAGTCTACCCTCACTGGATCAGCAAAGGAAGGTTGCCAGTGGTTTTGTTTTCTTGCTCTGAATATTATTCCAGAGGATTTCTGCTGAGACATTCATGCCCCATGGAGCATGTGATTATAAGAATATATATCTAGTATAAACACCCATCTAGGTACCCTTCCACGACTGAGTCTGTACGTGCTCATTATAATAAATGTCCTACTGTGTATCATTTGTTATTGCTGGGGTGGGAGTGACAATTTAAATATCAACGGTATTATTTTGACTGATGATAGGTTAAAAAAAAAAATCCATATTAGGTTATTCATCAGCCTAGTGAAAAGTACTTAACCTCGGAACAGCAATGCTTGGTCTATTTCCATACAATTTCCTTACCAAAGCGCAATAAAGACTCACTAATAGACAGTTTTATCCAAACCCAGTGAGGTGTAAGGCAGCCCAAGAGACGTTGGAGAAGATTACGGGGGAGGAATCTAGGGGATGAACCGCCCATGTCGCCGTTTAACTGTCAAGTGGGCTGTGCTGGGAGCACTCATCCTCACAGGAGGCAGTGGGCACCACGCCTCC
Source organism: Oryx dammah (assembly GCF_014754425.2). Taxonomy (NCBI): domain Eukaryota; kingdom Metazoa; phylum Chordata; class Mammalia; order Artiodactyla; family Bovidae; genus Oryx; species Oryx dammah. The sequence continues at coordinate 45,860,514 of NW_024070192.1, forward strand.
CCCTTGAACCAGGCTGGGCTACAAGACGGCAGGAGGTGATGCAAAGTCAGCTGGAGAGACAAGGAGATGGGCTCACATCCTGGCTTCAGGCTCTCTGTCTTTCGGTGCTTCCTTGATGCATCAGGCAAACCCAGAAAAAATCCAGGCGAGAGGGGTGCCACTGGGACCCTGCCCTCTCTCGGGCTCCTCTCATCTGCTGCCCCCTTTCCTCTTCTCTCTACATTCCAGAGCCCTTGGTTTTGCACTTCAGTCTCTGCATCTTTTAGTGGGGAGAGGGGCTCTCTTTTTCACGGTAAATTCCTCTCTCTGGCTCACTGATGCCTCTCTCTAGTCTCACTCCCTCCTAACGTGTCATCCTTCTGGGCTGGTAGCAGCAGTGGTAGCCACAGAAGACTCTGGAAAAAAAGGAGATTCCCTTCGACAGCCTCGTCACTGTGGCTATTTCTCTTGACCTTGACCTCCCTCCTGGGGAGGGAAGATGCCACACAGAGATAGGGTGTTTGGGCTCTCACCTGGTCCTTTCCCAAAGGCAGTGTGGGTCATCGCCGGTCAGTTGTATTCTCCTATATGGGTCTCAGCTTCCTCCTGCAATTTCCCACCTCTTGGTCCCCTCCTTGTTTATGCAGCACCCACCCCAGACCTGGAATCAAGCTTAGCACTGAGGATCAAAAGATGACTAAGACACAGTCCCCTTAAACACACATTTTAGTTGGGAAGACTTGAAAAAGTACTTAGCTAACTATGCGACAAGCTCGATGAAATGAGGGGGGCTGAACAGGCTCATCCCCAGAGTCCCCTGAAGTTCCAGGATTCTAATGAGGTGGCATTTCGACAATGTAACAAATGTTGTGATACTGTTCAATAGAGGTGTAGTGATATTGACCTGGTTTCCGGTACTTGGCAAAATTGTCTTCAAAGCTTTGTTCCCATCAGCGGCCCTGCATTTCCAATCAGTAATACGATGTTTGCCTCGTGGATATAATAAGTTTCATCAGTCGTTCAATGACAATGATATTGTGTCTATGCTCACTCTAGTGATGGGTATGGGAGATTTGTTCAGTTGGCAACTGTTCTGATTTCCCTTCCGTGTGTCTTTTTTTTTTTTAAAGAGAGCAGCAGTTTTTTCATCGTAAATTTGTTATGATACTGCTTCTGTTTTATGTTTTCATTTTTTTGGTCAGAAGGCATGTGGGATCTTTGCTCCCCCATCAGGGATCGAACGTGCACCCCCTGCATTGGAAGACAGTCTTCACCACTGGACTGCCAGGGGAGTCCCTCTTCTGTGTGTCTTTTGATCCTGCAGAAACTATGAAAGTTAAACCCAGCATTTCCTGGACTCACTTGTGCCTAGGGATCTAACATGACCAGGTTCCTTCGATCAGATGCACTTGGATGAGACCTAAGCTCGAATCTGAGTTCTCAGGAGAGATGCAGGGGAGATTCACTTGCTGCAGAAGGTCTGATTCTGAGAACTGAGAATTGTTTCTGAGGGCTTATCCTGTTCCTTCAGCCCTATCAATTATTGTGTAGGCCACCTAAGACCAGTAATAAATCCTTTTCCCTTCAACTACCCAGAGTTGTTTCTATTGAGTGCAACTAAGCCTTAACCAACTCAGCACCTGAAAGGAAAATACATCCAGCATATCAGCATGGAATCCAGTTGACACTAAACTCTGGTGCATCCTGAAATGTACAGCTTCCCACTGACCTAATACCAGCACTGAAGAATTGATGCTTTGGAACTGTGGCATTGGGAAAGACTCTTGAGAGTCCTTTGGACAGCAAGGAGAGCAAACTAGTCCATCCTAAAGGAAATCAACCCTGAATATTCACTGGAAGGACTGATGCTGAAGCTGAAGCTCCAATACTTTGGCCACCTGATGTGAACAGCCAACTCATTGGAAGAGATCCTGATGCTGGGAAATATTGAAGGCAGGAGGGGGAGGGGACCACAGAGGACGAGATGATTGAATAGAATCACTGACTCAATGGATGTGAGTTTGAGCAAACTCTGAGAAATAGTGAAGGACAGGGAAGCCTGGCGTGCTGTGGTTCATGGTGTCACAAAGAGTCAGACAGGACGGAACAACTGAAAAACAGCAACAAAAAGAGGCTCCTAATTCTGAAGTTGTCTCTGCTCTAAAGCAGGCATCAAAATTTCAAAGAGGAATGTCTACTTGAGCAATGTGGACAGGATGATGCACCAATGTCAACGATGAGCAGGTGTGGCTGGGTCCCTATAGGAACATCTATGCTGGGCTGGGGTGGGTGCCAGATTGTCCAGTCCCAGTCTAGGGACTACGCAGGGCTCCCACCGTCAACACAAGACAACCACCCTTGGGGCTTTCTATCTGTGGGTAACAGGCTCCCAAACACCCAGCAGAATTTCTGAGGAGCCCATTTTTGGGGAAAAGAAATGATTTCAGTTCTTCAAGGAGCAGAATATAAGAGTAGAAATTTAGTCAGAACTGTTAAGATGCTGCATTTCCCCCCAATTCATTAATTTCCAGGAGATTAATGTGAAATCCACATGAAGAAACAAACATCACAGCAAGCATCCTGCCACATTCTACATGAGATGTTTGTCCATGTATAGCAGGCTACTCGGCTTGCATCCCCATCCCTCAGGAGTTCAGGAATCATTTATATTTCAAATATAATAAATAGGAAGAGAGGAAACTATATCCTTGACAGGGTAGCATCCCTTCCCTTGGCCCATCTCCCAAGACCTTTGACTTTGCAAGAATATTTTAGCTTCAACCTTTCTCCTCAGTGCCGTAAACACAGCAGCAACAATTTATTCCTTTCCAGCAGCCATAAAAATTATCCCCCTTATTTCTCAAAATCATGGCAAATTAGCACCTTTGACCATCTTTTTCTTTGGCTCTGTCTCTCTCTCTCATGGTTGCAGACACATGAACAATTTATGATGGTCCATGGAGGGCTCTCCTTTCTTGCATGCTGATAGAAAATTCTAACCAGCAATCTCCATACTAATCTATCCCTATGCTTATCTCAAGTCTGTAGAAATAAATCTAAAGTAGCATTTTCCAAAATGGGTTTTATAGCTCACTGGGTCTATGAAATGTCATTAAGTGTCCCCCACATCAAGTATTTTGTAGTAAAGTTTGGGAAACACTATCTGCTTTAGATTTTAGAATAAATATTTGTATATTGAAGGGTCTGATAAATTCTATGGGCAAGAAAACTATGCAAATTTCTAATTTGGTTTTCCCAGGATTTCTTAGTTTATTTAAATCTGGAAGAGATTTGTATTTGCTTCCCAGCTATTAAGATTCTACACAACAGTGTTCTACAGGTACCAGTTTGGGTGAATGACGGCATTTGGGAATACAGTTGAATTTTACAGCCGAGGGTTGAGCATGAGGTGAGATTCCAATTTCCAAAACACCTGCTGCCGGTGGGTGAGACTTGGCCAGCAAGCTGGACCCCGAGCTCAGGAGTGGGTCTTGAGCTGGGTATGTTTCTCCTGTTCACTGCTGGTTCTAAGAAATGTAGGCTGTTTACAATAGCCAAGACATGGAAGCAACCTACGTGTCCAACAACAGAGTAATGGATAAAGATGATATGATACATATTTCCCATGGAATATTACTCAGCCATTAAAAAGAATGAAACCATGCCATTCGCAGCAATGTGGATGGACAAGGAGATTGTCATGCACAGCGAAGTGAGCCAGGCAGAGAAGGAGAATATTGTATGGCATCTCTTATATGTAAAACAGAAACAGATTCACCGACTTAGAGAATGAACTTATATCTGATGGTGGGGCGGGGGTGCGGAGAGGAGAGTCAGAGGAAAAAGCAGTTAGGGAGCTTGGGATCAACATGGACACTCTGCTGTATTTAAAATGCATAGCCAACAAGGACCTACTATATAGCACAGGGAACTCTGCTCAATGTTATGTGGCAACTTGGATGGCAGGAGAGTTTGGAGGAGAATTGATACATATGGCGGAGATGCTTTGCCCTGAAACTGTCAGGGCTTCTCTGGTGGCTCAGACTGTAAAGAATCTGCCTGCAATGCAGGAGACCTGGGTTTGATCCCTGGGTCAGGAAGATCCCATGGCAACCCACTCCTGCATTTTTGCCTGGAGAATCCCATGGACAGAGGAGGCTCACGGGCTACAGTCCATGGAGTCGCAGAGTAGGACACGACTGATTGACACACACGTCCCTTTACTTTGAAACAATTATAACAATGTTTATTGGCTATAGTCCAATAAAACATAAAAGGTTAAAAAAAAAGTGCAGGGCTAAATCTGCAGCTAGAGTTTCAATAATTAGGGCTATGATGATAGGGAAGACTACAGAGCTGGCTATTCAAGTGTGCTCCCAGATCAATATCACAAGAAATACAGAGTCCCAGGCCTTACCCCAGACCTACCCAATCAGGATCTGCAGCTTAACAAGATTCCCAAGTGATCTGTATGCACATTACAATTTGAGAAGCACGGGTTAATCTGTGGTTTTCCATCCTGCCTGCATTTTAGAATCATCTGGGGAGTTTCAAAGTATAGATCCCTGGGATCCATCCCCAGAGACTCTGATTCAGATGTTCTAAGATGGGGCTCAGGCATCAGTGTTTTCTAAATCTCCCTACCATGCATCCACAGTTGAAAACCACTATTCTGACCTGCAGGAGTGCTGTGGGTAACAGGAGTAAGTTTAGGAACCCCAGGAAACACCAAAAGGACCATCACGTTCAGCCTTCCCTGCACGCTCTTCTGTTGTTGTGATGGATGAGTGGTGTCTTTGGGACCCGTGGTTTGGTTCCCCGTGACTCCAGAACCACTGGAGGAGCACTCCACAGCCTTCAGGGAGGAGTCAGCACAGATGCTGTCCGGTGCAAAAGCCCCATTACTCCTCCGGGCTCAGTTGCTATGGTGAGTTCTTCCCAAAGTGTTTTAGGGGCTGTGCTGTTGCGTCTTCTCTGGGTCACGGTCTTTCGTCACAACGATATCCTTGTAGGCAGAAATGCTCATGAACGTCAGTGACAGCCACCTTTCACCCATTTGCTGTCATAGCAAAGGCGGTTGTCACTGACATGTCATGACAGATGACAGTCTGTCATCCCTACAGAATGTTTTTCCCCTACGAGCTGGCTGCAGCCATCCAGAGCTCTTCAGCTGGGTAGAGAATCTTGAGTTAGAGAGAACTTCAGAAAGAGGAATTACCCCAGAGGTGCACAGGCTCAGTCCCATCACTGAACACGGATGTTTCTTATGGGGAGGAAAACAGTTACATATATTAAGCCCTAATTCAACATAGCAGGCAGTTTGCTTGAGCTGTCTACTTAAAGAGAGTCTTTTTCACCAGGAGGTAACTATTCGCATTCCCTTCTTTGAGAGAGGAAACCAAGATTCCTGGAAGGTAAATGTTTTCCTAACAATTAAGCAGTACAGCTTGGGACTGGAACTCAAGCAGGGCTGACTCTAAAGGACCTGCTTTTGCTAGTGTACCACTGCCCAGGGCCTTCAGAAAGCTCTGTCCCTAATAGACACTCAGACCAGTCCTGGTTCAGACTCAAGGCAGCCTTGACTGATTCCACATTGCACAGATTCTTGTTGGGGGCCAGCGTGAGGAACTCCGCCCATGGCAAAGGTCATGAGGAAGGAGGCTTGGCATATGCAAAGGCGTGATCAAGCCTCAGGAAACCCCCTGTTCCCGAGCATCTACCCCAAAACCAGAGTCTGTTTTATGCTCTCGCCTACATCTCTGACTTTACGGGGGCTCTCCCCCATAACCATTGCTCTCGGAGAAGGAGTAAACGTGCAGCTCCAAGGCAATAAAAATTCCTGGGCGTGACAAGAGTGTTTCAGCTTACGAACTCCTCTGAAGGTTATCTAGCCTGCCTGTATAGGTTGTCAGGCCACATGTGATTGTTTACAGCCTCCCAATCTGAGAGGCACGAGATGTTTTAGACTTACTAAAGGCAAATTCTCTTGGGGAGTTAGAAATTATTAGTATAGTGAGTTGTTTAGGAATTATATTGGTGAAGGGTTTTTCATTTGTTGGGCTGATGTTTGCTGCTAAATCTCCATATTCCCTGCCCGTATAATGAATATAACTAACATATAGGAGAAATAAGTATTAACCTTTAAGATTAATCCTGTTAACCTTGGGTTAAATAAATTCTTTCTTGATTGTAACTCACTACACCCTCACCCTATAGGAATGCAACTTTATCTGGAGGGTGGTGCCTGGTTTAAGAAAAAACACCCTTGGAGGAAATAAGGTTTTTGGTTATCAGAAAGAAAGGATTATAGAATGTCAGCAGGTCTTACTCATGGCCAGAAGATGAGGTAATATCCCTAAGACCCCCGCGTGAATCTGTATTCATCTCTATGTGTAACAAAAGGTATATAAGCAAACCCCAAAATAAAGAAATCGGATCAGTTTCCGGAAAGACTGATTCCACCATGTCGCTTCTTTCTTGCTCCCGTTTCTCTGGCTGAATTCAGCCTCTTTTCTCCACTAAATCTCCTACTACACTATCCGTTTCTAATCTCTCTCTATATCTGTAATTAAATGTGTATTTTTCCAAAGACGCCGACGCCGTCCCCACCTTCGAATTCCCTGGATCCACCGGGGCTGGACCCCGGCAGATTCTGATACTGGACAAGTAGAAAATGCTCACTCATCAGAGGCGAGAGTTACCCATCAACCCCGGCGGAGGTCTCTCCTGCATCATAGCTCATCCTCTGCTCCTGGCTTCAGAGACACACTGACACAGATAAGGAGTGCTCAGCACATGTACTTCAGAGTGATGTGTGAGGACAGATAGCATGTAAAGTAGGACATTGGAGAGGGTGACATTCAAATGCGGGGTCTGAGCTTGTAAATACAGGATTCACTCAACCATCCACCACCTGCGACCACACATAGGAGTAAGGTGATTGTTACAGACATGTCCTAGAGCCAGTTCCCACGCTGCTGGGGCAGAGGAAAAAAAAATCTGGTCTACCGTCAGACAAAGGGTGCAATGACCCAGGACAGGTCTCAGAGGGTGGACACAGGCTGATGCTCAGAAAAGAGGCTGATACTTGGCTGACATCTGCTCCCTGGTCATGTACCTGGGATGCCTTCTCAACCAGGAAACCTCTGGTATTCTGCAAGGTTCATCCAGTAAAGCTGGGGCTGCCCATCCATGCTAAGCAAATATTTTCCTCTTAACATTCTGGGCAACCCAGGAGAGGTACTGCCATGATGAAAATCCATTTGTTCTGAGGCAGAATAGGTGTTCCTTCTCCATGTGGGTGAAACCTATCAGTATTGGAATAGGTTCAAGGTGGAGACACAAAAGCTGCCTCCCTCATTGCATGTTCTATAAATACCTGGGAGTATATTAGATCATGCTGTTGGCAAAACAGCATCCTGAGGCTGTGGGTTTCATTCACCCTCTCCTATGGGGCTGCTGGAATGGAATTATCTTACAGGACACAAAATTTCTATAGGACTTTACATCATTTAGATAAAAAACAGATTTATAATCACCTCTGTGACCTTGGTTTCAAGACTTGCTAGTATCTTAATGGGGAGGCTGCTGGGAACAGGAAGGTCATTTGACACTGGCTGGGGCTGTGGGTTGAGTGACTGCCTGGTCAGCAGGCCCTGCCTTCTAAATGATAGAGTCCATGAGATAAGCCTAAGCTGGGGGACCACTGGCCTGATGGATGTTCAGGGATGTCTGATCTCTAGCACAGTGTCTCTCCAATCAGGTGGAAGATGCTCTCTTGATTTTAGGTTCCAGCTAAGATGTAATCAACTCCCACCAAAAGTTGGGTACATAGAGGGACTCTCTTGGTGGTCCATTGGCTAACACTGTGCTGCCAATGCAGGGGGCTTTGATTGCTGGTCAGGGGACTAGAAACCAAATCCTGCAACTAAGACCCAATGCAGTCTCATATATATATATATATATATATATATATATATAGAGAGAGAGAGAGAGAGAGAGGGAGAGGGAGAGAGTTGGGTACACAGAGCTAAGATCTGGTCCTTGGGGAAGGGGGCTGCCTTAGATGAGTCAAGGAATCAGGTTCTGACCCAACAAGCTAGGAATCATGGCAGTGAGAATGGCAGTAAGTCAGGAACCCCAGAATCAGAAGCCACACAAAGGCTGATGAAATGTGGTCTACAGCCCAGCAGGCACAAGAATACTGGGGGTCAGATAGTAAGAATAACTGCAGCCCAATCCTATGATGAAAGTGGGGCTTCTCAGGCTCTGATTTCTTTGTAGTATTGGCCCTGCCTCTGAGTCAAGTTGGGGAAAGCAGGGGTTGGCAACCTCACTGTGCAATTGCCTTCAAGGAGCCCCTCCCTCCTCCCATCTGATCATCTCAGCCTGCCTCTAGGTGGTCTCTGACCATGACCTCTCTTTGGCCCACTTTGCTTCCCACTGTGACCTGTCACTCATTCCCTCCCTTGGTCCCACTTGTCAGCTCTGTCTCCTGGGATCATGCCAGGTTCGTCCCAGTGCTCTCAAAGCCTTCATTCATATTGTTTCTTTGTCTTGAATTATTTTATTTCTTCTGAATGCCTCCCCAGGTTGCATATCTCCAAGGCAACACAGAGATCCATGTCTTCGATAAACCCTCTGCCATCTGCTGCAGCTGACTGCCCACTTCCTCATACCCCTAAGTGACCACGGTGTCTTCAAAGTATGTCCTAAAATTTAGAGCTTAATTCTACACTGTCTTTCATATCATGGTAGGGTCCTATTTGATGTCATCTCTCTCATTTGGCTCAACTTGACAAGCATGTATTGGCCATCAGGAATCAACCAAGCACATTGTGCTGGAAACTTGAGTATAAGACAAGGGGCCCTTGCAAACAAGAAAATACTACCTACTTAGTGCAAGACACTGTGTTGATACCCTCTGCATGCATTGGTCTTGCCCCTCACATTGAATTTTAAACTTCCTTTGCAGTAGATTTTACTAGCATGCACGCAACACTGGGCTTTCATAGGCACTATTGAGAAAATTTCCATCATCCAGGTTATTCTTTACAGTGGTCCAGTGTGCAGAACTGCCTTCCATCACACTCTATCCTAACACTTCTTAGAAAGTCTGTCCACACTCCATAGAAAGTCTGCCCACACACTCTTCTCAGAGCTTCTGACTCCACGGCCACACTGAGTGGGCAGTAGGCCACATGGCTTGTCCAATGTCCTGACCAAAGTGGGGTCAATCAGATCCTCCTTCTTTGGTATTTGTAATCCAGACTCAAAAATTTCAATGACTGTTGCACTTGTGATGATATGGACTCAGAGGCAGGGTACCATGATGGATTATCTATTTCCTACCCTGTACAAAGAGAAGGAAAGAGACAGAGACAGAGAGATATGAAGTAAGCAAATACCTGGAGAAAAGCGAGAGAGAGAAAGAGAGAAGGTGAGAAACAGCTAGAGAGAGAAAAAGAAAGAGAGAGACAGAGAGAGAGAAATGCAGAGATTGAGAAAGGCTGCTGCTGCTGCTAAGTCACTTTAGTTGTGTCCGACTCTGTGTGACCCCTATAGACTCCATTCCTAATAGCATCTCAGCTCCTGATTCCAAGCCCCATGAGACTAGCAGTACTTCCGGCCTATGGTCCTTGAGACACACACCACTATATCCTCCCAACAGTTTCTGATTTAATGAAATTGGCTTCAGTGGACGACTACTACCAGCAACCACACACACTGGCTAAGATGCACTATGAGAAATATTATTATTTCATTTCACAGATTAAATAATGAAGTCTTAGACAGTCCTGTTGTCTTCAATCAATGGTTGGACCTGGACATTGAAAACAGACCTTTGGATGCTACTGTACTGTCTTATGTTCAAAACCTAACCCAGAGTTAAACACTAGTAGGGTCTCAGTGAGGGCTTCCCTGATAGCTCAGCTGGTAAAGAATCTGCCTGCAATGCAGGAGACCATGGTTCAATTCCTGGATTGGGAAGATATCCTGGAGAAGGGATAGGAGACCCTCTCCAGTATTTCTGGGCTTCCCTGGTGGCTCAGCTGGTAAAGAATACACCTGCAATGCAGGAGATCTGGGTTCGATCGCTGGGTTGAAAAGATCCCCTGGAGAAGGCCATGGCAACTCACTCCGGTATTCTTGCCTGGAGAATCCCCATGGACAGAGGAGCCTGGCGGGCTACAGTCCATGGGGTCGCAAGAGTTGGATATGACTGAGCAACCAAGCACAGCACATAGCTCAGGATCTCAGCGAATGCTTACTTATGGGTGGTAAAATTCTCTAGTGAAATGGTCTTGGTCATCCTAGCCCTTGCCCCGTATTCCTTCCACCCTTCTCCCCACTGCTTACCTGATACCCACTGTCTGTCCCCTTAGCCATTTTCTCAGTCCCGAATCAGCTTTGAGTCACAGAAAGAGCGCACCAATGCGCTGCTGAATGGGGAGCCTGGAGATCGCGTCACCATTTGACAGTACCACTGGCGGTTGCCAATGGTTTGTCTCCGACAATTTCCCCAATGCCCTCCTTACATAATTGGATAATTGGGATAGGCAGCTAAAGGCAGATGTATCCCCACACCTCGGAAAACATTAATCAAGAGAACAGCGGTGTTGTCTGCATTCTTGGCAATGTATTACAATTTCTATAACAAGAGGAGCTGTGGGTATGTAAGGCATTATCTTCTCTCGTTGTTTCTAACAAAATATCCCTGAACAGCAGGCCCACAAGGACAAGGTAAGGCCATTCTCCATTCCAAATAACATATACTTCTTTGAAAATAAAAGAAGCAATTTAAGCATTTGGGCTTCCTGGAGTGAGTTGGCAGGCGCACTTCTCATCTTGCAGATGCCTTCAGGTGAAGGTGTTTTAATAAGAGAGAAAGTGTGAAGAAGATCACGGGAACTCACCAGAGGCAGAGGGGAACCACGGATCATGGGGTGTGGAGCTCACAGGCTGGAGAGAGGTGAGGGAAGGGGGAGGCGTGGGTGGATGAGCTTGGGGAGAAATGTTTTGCTTCTGCTCAGACACATATCACACCACCCAAAGCCCCCAGGAGAGTCCTATTACTGACAACCAAGAGCTGAAGAATTTAATTCTATTTGTTTCACTTCTTTACAATTAGTAAGTGTGTGTGGAAGTGATTATTATATAATTTGCAGGGAATGCATTTCCTAAATTAGTGCACCTTTTGAGAGCCTACACTCTAATTAATCATTGGAAAAGACCCTAATGCTGGGAAAGATTGAAGGCAGGAGGAGAAGGGGATGACGGAGGATGAGATGGTTGGATGGCATCACCACTCAATGGACATGAGTTTGGGTAAACTCTGGGAGTTGGTGATGGACAGGGAGGCCTGGCATGCTGCGGTCCATGGGATTACAAAGAGTTGGACACGACTGAGCAACTGAACTGAACTGAACACTCTAATTAAAGGACATGGACCAATGGAGGCTGCATTTCTTTGAAATGATGGATAGATTTCTTTTGTCCACTTCAGAATCAATCCAATGCAGTGGTTCTGGAGCTGGGCTGTTTGGAGTTCCCCTACATGCTGATCATGTGATCCTGAGCAAATTATGCAGTCTCTCTGTTCTCAGTTTCTTCTTCAGTAGTCTAAGGGTGAGAGTAGCATGAGCCTCATAGAATTGTTATGAATGTTGAATGAGTTAATGCCCACGAAGTGCTAAGAACAGTGCTTGGCACGTAGATGAGTCTAATAAATGTTAACTAGTATTATTCAAAGGAATTTTAGGGATGTCAGCTATATATCCTCCACCCAGGATGCACAGAGGAATAAGGAGAAGAATCTGCCCTCAGAGCATCCCTATTCTAGACGGCTGATAGACATGCAAAAATAACAAGATACCACAATTATCATGCACTGGAATTAACGATACAGGTGCTGCTATTACCTATCAGGCTTAGAGAGGTTAAACAACTGGCCCAAGGTCACACAGCTAAAAATAAGTGGGATAGCCAGGGTGCAAACTCAAACCCACATGGTACCATCACCTGGCCTCTTAACTACTTATTCTTAGTGTGACTACCACTTCATCAGAAAATAGTTACATTTTTCTTCCATTAAGATGATGCAACTGTGCCATCCCAGAGTTAGCTCTTCTTCCTCAAAGAATTCCATTCTCCTTTCATTCAGGAAACTGATCACAAATTTAACTGCATTTTTTATTGGTTGCCTTCCCCCCAGACTATACATTCCAAGTGGGCAGGGGACAGATCATCTGTTCTATTTATCATTACCTACTTGGCAACCAGCACAGAGCCTGGCATGAAGTAGGAACTCCATAAATGCCACTGGATAATCAACTGTGATAGACAGCTTCTCTGAAAGTAAACAGAAAGCTGTGCTATCTTCCTAAGTGCTATATTAAGGATATGAAGAAAACACACGATTTTTTCCTTCAGGGACTTAACAAAGGCTTCTCTGGGGAGGTGAATCTAGATCTAGACTGGATCTAGGAGGTTAAGGGGGTGGGTCAGGCGGAGAGGAGGTGGAGGCTATTCTGAGCATATGCAAACTTATGTCCATAGGCAAAACCTCATATAGCTGAGAAAGCCCTGACGAGGGAAGAGAAAATGCCAACAATGCGTTTGGCTCCATGCTCACTGGTCCAGTAGCACCCAGAATGAGTGCCTGTTGGCAAAGTTATAATGCATTCCCCACGTGAGGCTAAGTTTCCATACCACACACACATACACACAAAAGCTCTTTGAGGATCAATTTGAGGGAGAATGAAAACAGCAAGATGCCTTTCTTTACCATCCAAAGAGAGAGAGAGAGGATAACACTTTGATTGGGAAGTGCAGTTTAATCTAAAAATGGGCATACCAGTTAGAATTCAGTTGGCTGAAAGAAGAAGGAAGCCCCACACTTATGGCTGTTGACACAGGGTGGACACTGCCTCCCTCCCATCCAAGCTCAGGCATAGGCAATACCAGGCCATCTAGTCCCCAGGGAGGATGTGCTCTGGTCATTGCTCCAGTGCCCCAAGAAAAGAGATGAAGAAGGTTGGGGGAAAGTAGCTTCTGAAACTCTTCTGCTTACATTCCATTAGCCAGACCTAGGCATATGGCCATAGCTGTCCACAACAGGGTGCTGAGAAATGTGGTAGGCAAGAGATCATGTGCCCAGCTAAAACCCACAGGCCCTAGAGAGAACTGGAACAGATACTAGGGTGGACCACTGGCAGCAGTCTCTGCCCAAAGCAGATCCAGATTTTGTATGACTTCCCCCTGCTTTTGGCATGTGCAGGGCAGTCACTACCTGGACCGAGGGTTAATGCATGCTTACACACTTACACTTAGTAGAATCCCATGCCACACCCATCATTTCAAATATTGGAAACTGTAGGGCCCCGTGTTCCAATAAATCTTTATACGGAATTTTGTTATGCTAAATACTTGAACACATATTTCTCTACTGAAATCAGAAGTAGGAAGGATCCAGCACCACCTAGCATCTCCACCCCCTAGACAGTGGTCCTTTCTTCAGGGCCCTGGAATCACAGCATGAACACCTGCCACTTAAGGCAACTGTTAGAGAAACTACAGACTGTCATCAGTACTTTTAACGTTACACCTAATTGCTCTGCCTTTTTGATAGGATGTCTAGATTGTCATCTTTCTAAGCCAGAGCAAAAGCGTGCCCCTTCCCCTAGATTTTTGCCAGTTCTCACAGATTTCTGAGTTTCTTTATTGGGACTTGTGGGGAGCCAAGACAATTTGGCACCTTAAAGGTTTTAGAGGGATGAAATGAGATGGTGTGTAAAGAGCTTAGCACAGCTCCTGGCATGTAGTAAGTTTCCCCAAAAGTGTTAACTATAATAATTTCTCAAAATTTATTCTGTTTAGGTAATAATGCAACCTTTAACATATATTTTACTGAAATGTCTTAGTGATAAAATGATTGTGTCTATTCCATGTCAAGACCCACTTTGTGACTGATAACATACATTTTGTTTTTAAATTAAATTCTTCACCAAGGGAATTCTCTTGCTATTCTGTTTATAATGGCATCAAAAGGGGAAAATCTTTCCCTTTTAACCCAGCCTGACTGAGTGGCTTCACCTTCACTTTTCACTTTCATGCATTAGAGAAGGAAATGGCAACCCACTCCAGTGTTCTTGCCTGGAGAATCCCAGAGACAGAGGAGCCTAGTGGGCTGCCGTCTGTGGGGTCGCACAGGGTCGGACATGACTGAAGCGACTTAGCGGCAGCAGCAGCAGCAGGGCATTACTACCATCAGCCCAAACTACCAAACTCTATCTGTTTAACAAATCTGAAACAGTTATCTCCTTCTTTCTTAATAATTAGACAAGATTCCCAAATAAACCACATGTAGATTCCTTTTCATATTTATCATAAAAATAGCATTTTGTCTTATTCTTCATGCTTAAGAAGTTCTTGGAGCCAACGATGATATAAATAAAATGATTAAATGTTAGGCAGATTTCAGACACCCCAAAAAATGGCAACTCTCATCACCATGTTGTAATTGCTGATAATGGTACTTTTCATACTTACTGAGCACCTGCAATGTGCCACTCTAGGCTTGGTGTTTAATACACATCATGTCATTTAATCCTGCCAACAATCCCGCGAGAGAGAGATCATTAGCTTGATTTTATAAAAAAGGAAACTGAAGCTGAGAGACAGGGTTGGGTTTTCTAGAAAACTGAGCCGGAGGCTAGGCTTACTTGCTAGCAGTGTGCATACTGAGTGGGAAGCACAAGTCCAGGGAAGCATGGAAGAGGGAGAAGGGAGGTGAGGGAGGTGAGGAAGGTAGTGACGGAGGCAGGTCCTAGGTGGTGCCCAGCAGAGCTGCCGAAACATCACAGGAAGCACAGCTGTTTGCGCCACCATGCGAGGTGGCTCGGGAGAAGCTGTGGATGGCCTCTGCACCCACGTGGGCAGGACAGCAGGCAGCTTGCTGGCGGACTTCTTTCAGTCTCCTGTTGCTCTCCAAGTTGGCCCCAGAGGGTGTTAACTCCTCCGTCCTTCCCCATTATGTTATCCAGTCTCTCTGAGCACCCAGCGGGAGGCCAGAGCCTTTGTGGGTCTGGTCGAGTTGGACCTAGATTCTGGATGTCTGTGGCCTCCTCCATGTCAGGTATAAGGAGACCCCGACAAAGCCTAGCTCCTGGTCCCAGAGGAGGATGGGTCAACATGTGGGATTTGGAAATCAGGAGATGGTGATGGTGAACAGCATCATTGAGCTAAATGGTTAACAGGATTCATCTAATGGAGAAGCAAAGAAATTATGGAGAACAAGGATATCTGGGGCCAAATGGATGCAGGGTGACACATAAATGGCATCCAGGAACTTCCTTGGAGGCCCCGTGGCTGGGACTCTGCACTTTCACAGCAGAGGCTGTGAGTTCCATCACTGGTCAAGGAACTAAGATCCCACCAGCCACATGGCACAGCCACAAAAACAAACAAAAATGGCATCCAACATATCCAGGGAGCTGGCGTCACTTACCCAGGGTTACACAGCCATGGCAGTCGGCGTTCAAACCGAGGCCAGTCTTACTCCAAAAACACTAATTTTTCCACGATACCCAGATGTCTTGCTCTGCTGAGATTTCAAGAAGTTCAAAGAGGGAGCCACGGTTTTCAGAGCTGTCTGGTTCATGGCCATGAGCAGATAAATATTTACCAAGCAGTCATCGGAGATCTGTCAACAAGAATGCCCATAGGCTTATGTCGTCCTTTTCTGTATCCTAGGAACAGACCCTCCGGAAGGCCTGAGCCACTGTGCTTAGAAAACTTCATATGATCTGCTGTGGCTGTCTCAACCCAGCCCAAAAGGTTGGCACCAAGCTAACCACCAGCATCGGCAGGTAGCACCTGAGTGCCCAGTTCTCTGCCCTCACCCCTGCCTGCCAGATGCCAAGGGCAGCAGTGATGAAATCAAGTGCGTCCGTTTCCTTGAGGCGGGGGGGGGGGGGGGGAAGGACAGCCATGTGTTTCACAGGAAACAGCGTGGGTGAATGACGGGCGAGGCTGCGCAAAGCTGAGACTCCTGTTCCAGATGCTGACTCTCAGGTGCGCCCTGCATTAAGAAAGCCTATCATATGTAAAATAGATGGCTAGTGGGAAGCTGCTGTTTAACACAAGGAGCCCAGCCTGGTGCTCTCTGATGACCTAGAGGGATGGAGTGGGGCGAGGGAGGTTCAAGAGGGAGGGGGAATAAAAAAAATATATATATATATATATATATGTGTGTGTGTGTGTGTAAAATTATGACTGATTCGTGCTGGTGTATGGCAGAGACTGCCACAACATTGTAAAGCAGTTATCCTCCAATACATTTTTTTTTTTTAAAAAATGAAACCAGCCAAAGGGGAGGGAAGGATTGGGAGTTTGGGATTAGCTGATGCAAACTCATATATAGGATGAATAAACAACACTGTCCTACCGTGTAGCACAGGGAACCGTATTCAATATCCTGTGTAAAACCATAATGGAAAAGAATATGAAAAAGTAGATATATCTACAACTGGGTCACTTTGCTGTGCAGCAGAAATTAACACAACATTGTCAGTCATCTATACTTAAATAAATTTTTTTTTAAAAGAAGAAAGCCCACCGTTCACCAGCAGTTTCCTTATGTTCTTCTATATTCCACCTCCAACCCCCTTCACTAGCATGAGTGAGCCCCTCTCCTCCTGAGCCCCTCTCCTTCCGAGCCCCCCTCTTGGGCTGTTTCCACTCTGCCTCCTACCTCCTCTGACCTTCTCTTGGGAAGCAGAAGTCCTTTCACTGCAGGCCTGGTGGCTCTCACAGCTTCAGGGTCTTCCTTTTCACGTTGGAGTCTTTCTTCTACAGACATAGATTTATCCATAGCCGAGGTGAACAGTTCCCTATTTCTCCTCCAGCTTTAGCCCATTTCTTAACTTCACACTCGATCCTTTTTTAATTGATTTTTTTTTTTTCATTGAAGGTGGCTCAGTTGTTAAAAATTCTGTCTGCAATGTGGGAGACCTAGGTTCGATCCCTGGGTTGGGAAGATTCCCTTCTTCAGGGGATCTCCAGGGGAGATTCCCTTCTCCAGGGGAATTCCAGGGGATTCCCTGGGACTCTTAAATCAGGAAGATTTAGAAGATCCCCTGGAGAAGGGAATGCCTGCCTACTCCAGTATTCTTGCCTGGAGAATTCCATGGGCAGAATTCCAAGGCAGGCTACAGTCCATGGGGTCGAAAAGAATTGGACACAACTGATGACCAACACTTTCACAAAGTTGATTTCCAATATTGTGTTAATTTCTGCTGTATGGCAAAGAGATTTACTTATACACACACATATATATACACGCTCTTTAAAATATTCTCTATTATGGTTTATCATAGGATATTGAATATAGTTCTCGTGCTGTATATAAGTAAGCCCTTGTTGATTATCCATCCTACACACAGACGCGTACATCTGCTAACCCCAACCTCCCACTCCATCCGTCCCCCAATCCCCTCCCCCTTGGCAAATACCAGTCTGTTCTCTATGTCTGAGATTCTCTTTGTGTCATTGTTCGGTTTATTGGTCACGCTCAGTTCTTAATTGTTTCAAGGCTGGTTTTCCTCTACTGAAATCATTTTTCCAAAGGTTACTGTAGCAAATGTCTATTGGTTTTGCCATTCGTAAAGCACTGGCCCGCCCTACTTCCCCATTCTCCTCTCCCCTCCACTAGCCTAATTATCCTCCTAAAGAAGCATTTCCTTTCCTTTTCTCAACCTATGAGATTTACCCGGGCTGAGCGTATAACTCAAGGGTGAAGGATATGATCTCCGCCTACATCTATTAGTGATTTGAGGATGGACACATAGACTTTTTCTGGGGGCTGCTGAGAGATAGATGCTTTGATGTTATATTTAAACTTAAAGAGAGTGAAGGCCTCGTGCTGCTGGTAGCTACTCACCACCAAAGGGAATGGAGTCAACCCAGAGGAGATGGAGCTAAAGGATAGACGGATGGAAAATCTGATCCTGGTGGCACGAGCTGAATCATGTCACTCTTGAAGGCGTCTGCTGACCCTTTCACTTAACTGAGCCTTTTTGCTTAAGCCAATTAGTTCGAGTTTACGTTCTTGGCATCAGAAAAATCCCCAACTGATACGGAATCTAGTGCAGTCATCAGTGACAGTGGAAGTACCAAAATCAACTTTCAGCTCTGCTTTCCCCATTTTATGCTGGTACCATCTTCTTGGTGCCTTGGTAAGGCCCAAGCCTCAGCCCTCACAGGTGCTACCTCTTCCCCAGGGCCCTCAGTGCCAAACTGGCTTCTCCTCTGACTTTCACTCTTCTGCTAGTGACATCTTTTTCTTCTCAATCCTTGAGGCTTAAAATCTTGATATCATGGCAACCCCTTCCCACCCTTTGCTCCCAAATCCATTCCCAAGTCCTATCTCCCTCAATCCTCTTTCTTTCACATCTTTTTGAACACCTCTATGACCTCCTTTCCCCGGGCTATCATTCCAGTTTCTGCCACCCCTCGGGGTGGGGATGGGCCAACCGAATAGTCTACTGACAGCCCCTTAAAGGACTGTCAGACTCTAGTAACACTTCCTCTTGCCTATTACACAGTAAGTCCCCTACATACAAACAGGTTCCATTCAAAGAACACGTTCATAAGTTCAGTTTGTCCATAGGTACAACAAAGTTAGCCTAGGTACCCAACTAACACATTAAGCATATAGTACTGTCCTGTCAGTCAGTTCAGTCATTCATTTGTACCCGACTATTTGGACTGCAGCATGCCAGGCTTCCCTGTTCATCACCAACTCCCGGAGCTTGCTCAAACTCATATTCGTTGAGTCGGTGATACCATCCAACCATCTCATCCTCTGTCATTCCCTTCTCCTCCTGCCTTCAATCTTTCCCAGCATCAGGGTCTTTTCCAGTGAGTCAGATCTTCACATCTGGTGGCCAAAGTACTGCAGCTTCAGCATCAGTCCTTCCAGTGAATTCTCAGGGCTGATTTCCTTTAGGATTGACTGGTTGGATCTCCTTGCAGTCCAAGGGACTCTCAAGAGTCTTCTCCAACACCACAGTTCAAAAGCATCAATTCTTCAGTGCTCAGCTTTCTTTATGGTCCAACTCTCACATCCATACATGACCACTGGAAAAACCAGTACTGTTCTTTAGTAGGTTTATAATACTTTTCACACAAATAATATGTACTTAGAAACAAACACACACACACACACAAAAAAACATTTTTAATCTTACAGTAGAGTACCTTGAAAAGTAAAGTACAACAGCTGGTATACCGGGGCTGGCACACACATTCACGTTTCTGAAAGTTCACAACTTGAAGGTTCATACATAGGGGACTTACTGTACTTCTGAATGGATCTTGTGAATGCTAAAGTCCTCATCATGAACCTCCTTTTCCCCAGAACACTGCCATGATTGCCCACTGGGTTTTGAAAAACTCAACAAAAATGCATTACGGCATCGCCTCTGTGTCAGGCACTGTGCTGGGCGTTGTGAGGAAGACTGATTAAGATGGATATAGTCCCCGACTCTCCAGGGCCTTAAGACCTGATGGTTTCGGTGACGAGTCCACAAGGCTGGTGCACGTGTCTGAGCATACACGGTATTGAATAGTGGGAGCTTTCTTCATTCATTCCCAGCCCATCCTTCTGCTTTCAGTCGTTGTTCTCATGCCTTTTGCTTAAACTGGGTTGAACTACCTATGCCCCCATCTTCTTCCACTTCCTTGGCTCTGCTCACACTGTTTCCTTCCCTCGAATATACCTCCCTCCAACTCTGGCCAAACCTTGGTTACCCTTCATAGCCTTTCTCAAATGATATCCTCTCATAAATCTTTTGCTGATTACCCTAGTCAATTGTAATCTCTTTCTCCTCTCAGCTTCCAAAGCACCTTCTATGAAGCTCCACTCTGCATTTTCCATCTTTGAAAAACAACAAAAAAAGTATTTATGTAAGTAACTTCTCTGGCCCAATTAGATGGCAAATTCATTAAGGGCAGAAGCTTTTTTTTATATCTTTGCATCCCCAACAACTAGAAAAGTGTTTCTCAATTAGTGCTAAGAATGCATTTATCTATACAAAGCACGCACATCATTCAGAACCAGCTCTTTTTGGGCTAAAGAAGAATTCTTTATCTCAAATAAATATTCTAAAGATCTCCCACAGGTTTTTAAAAATAAGTCTTCAGATTCATTTGAACTTGTTTACGGGTTATCAGCTATTAGCCTGGAGGAGTACTGTAGCTTGGGAGAAATCAAACAAATGAAAACTAAAATTATTAGAAACCACTGCCCATTAATGATTTCCTAGAAAGCAGGAAACAGCAGACCGTCCCTGCCTATGGGAACTGTCTATAAAATAGGATTCTGTTTTTAGAAATGGGATTAAACCATGGTATCTACTTTCCAAAGCCTATATTGGAAGTAACAGCTTGGCTTAGAGAAGTAGGCACTATGGGAAAATTCTCAGAAAATGAATAATACCCATGAGTCACACTGGAGGGAATTTTGGTCTTGTTGGAGTTCCTGGAGTCCTCGGACATTGGCTCGGAGTTGGCCTGGGGCCCTGCTACCAGCAAGCACCAGCCTAGGGACCCGATGGGGAGCCTCTCTCTGTTCTGTGATGGCATGAAGTGGAGTGGAGAGGCACCACGAATTCCTCCACCAGGGCTCCCGAGCAGGCTGGGGCTGGGGGCTGGCCATCTGGATCCCTGGGCAACATGAGCACAGAAGGTGGAAGAGAAAGGAATTGCAGGCATTTTACACCTTCTGCCAAGATCTGGGTTCCTCCCAGGGCTACAAACAAGATGCAGACATGGATGCATGTGGTCTTGGAAAGGTGTCAGCTGGCCTGTGATTTTCCCAGGATTGGGATTCCTGCTTGGAGCCAACTCCAGAAAGTGGGATGATAAACAGATGAGGATATGAAATGGCAGCCTTGAAACACCAAAACTGTACTGCTATTCACTGCTCATGAGAGTGAAGGTTCCAAGCTGCTGGCATGAGCGCATGCGTGCACGCTCAGTTGCATCCGACTGTTTGCAACCCCATGAACTGAGGCCCGCCAAGCCCCTCTATCCATGGAATTTTCCAGGCAAGAATACTGTTTCCTTTTCCTTCTCCAGGGGATTGTCTTGACCAAGAGATTGAACCCACATCTCTTATGTCTCCTGAACTGGCAGGCAGGTTCTTTACCAGCTGAGCCACCAGGGAAGGTGGTGGAAGGGAACAGAAGGGAAGAGATTAAGGCAGGGAAGCCCTAATCTCATTAAAAGGCATCAGTGCCTTGATGCAGGTCCTGAGGCCAAAAGATGTCCTGAGATTTCCAGGTGCCCCCATCACACATCGTCATCCTCTAGACTCTGGTTTCACCTCATACTTTGCCAGGGACCCTGAGGGACACCCAATCATCAGCTTTGCCCTAGCCCCAGATGGGCAGTCTATAACAGTCAGAAGACTGTGTTCCTAACTCATAAAGTATAAGGGAGGATTCAGGGAACTCTTAAAGTCATAGCTGACTTAACATAATGAATGTTGGCAAAGATCACTTGCCCATCTTCCCTGGTGGCTCAGAGGTTAAAGCGTCTGCCTGGAATACTGGAGACCTGAGTTCGATCCCTGGGTCGGGAAGATCCCCTGGAGAAGGAAAGGGCAACCCACTCCCGGATTCTTGCCTGGAGAATCCCATGGAGGGAGGAGCCTGGTAGACTACAGTCTGTGGGGTTGCAAAGAGTCGGACACGACTGAGCGACTTCACTTTCACTTTAATTATCCACATCCCATATTCATTGTGTTGTGAAATATAGTGACCCTCCCTGGAGAGGTTAAGGAAGTGTAGTGGCTGAGAGCATGAAGTCAGAGAGAACTGGGTTTGAGTCCAGGCCTTTTCTTTTTCTTGCTAGCTATGTGACTTGGGACAAGTTTCTTAACTTCTCTGAGCCTCATCTATAAAGTGAATGTAATAGTGTCTACCTTGCTATATTGACATGGACAGTCAATAAAATAATGCACACAGAAGCGTTAGCCCAATACCTTCTGAATGATAAAATATTGATGATGGCATTAAAATATTAATCATTGCTATTCATGTATTTCTGCAGGAGATAGACTATGGTTAGAGGATGGGGCGGTGTATAAAAAAGGCTGAATCAGTGGTACAGATTGTACATGTGTGCTCAAGGAGTTTCCAGGCCAAGAGGATCTGGGTGAGGCAGGAGGCAGGGGAGGCTTCCTGGAGAGATGGGTGTGGATGGGACTGGGACAGGAGAGTGAAGGAGAGGTCCTTGTGGAGAATTCCAAGCGAAGGACCTGGAGTTGGCTCATCTGGGAAACACTTTTGTATTTGAGGAGGAAAGATGATAGAGTTGCTTTTAATTATCTTAAAGACCTTGTACAGAATGGGCTTTGGAGTTTGGATGGGGAATTATTGCCACAGCATGATCAGTCCTGATGGCCTGGCATAAATCTCTGACAAAATGGGAAGTCTGCAAGATAAATGGCTCAAACCAAGCTCATTACAGGGAACTTTCAAGGGAGAGAGGGGGACGTGAGCACTCTCAGCTGGGCTCTGTCTCCATCCCGCCTGAAGCAGCCCAGCCCCTCTCTGCCTCCCACCACCCAAGAGCAGTGCTGAAAATGACAAAGTGCAATGGATGTTCGGGGTTAGCTCAGAGCTGCTGGTGGGTCTGGAAACTGTCTCAGGCACACGCTGCTCGTCGGTGACTAATGGAGCTCCCTAAGGCTGGGGAGAGACAGGCAGCAGCTAACTCCTGGGTGCCGGATCCAAGATGCCCATCTCACAGGTGGGGAAACTGAGCCAGGTGTGTACAGCAGGGTGAAGGCGAGGTCCTTGTGGAGAATTCCAAGCCAAGGACCTGGAGTTGCCTCATTTGGGAGATACTTCTGCATTTAAGGAGGAAAGATGATAGAGCTGCTTTGAATTATCTTAAAGACCTTGTGCAGAAAGGGCTTTGGAGTTTGGATGGGGAATTATTGCCACAGCATGATCAGTCCTGATGGCCTGGCATAAACACAGATAACCCAGCAAGATGTTAATGGATCTGCTAACTTCTATGGCTTCCATACTGCTTGGTGATGAAGACTAGTTTCCGATTCTTGCTCTGCTACTTGCTAATACTGAGGTCTTGGACAAGTTCAATAAACACTCTGAGCCTTGGTGTTCCTAATTGCAAAGTGGGAGTTTCCTTCCTTTCTCCTTACCCTTTCTCCCTCCCCTGCCTTTTTTTTTTATAGGGTGGTCAACACGTTAGGCTCACCCAGGACTTTCCTGGTTTCAGCTCCGAAAGCCCAGTAATCCAGGAAACCATGCTGTCTCTGGCAAACCCTCTTTCTTTGAGCAGTGATATTGCGTGATTTGGTGCTGGGGCAGCAGCCACTGAGACAAAGCACATGCTTGTTCTTTAGAAGTTAACATCCTAATTCTATCAGGGGCAGACAGACATAGTTACATTGATATGATCATAAAATAACACACAACCTACATATGAAACTATGTCTCAGCCTCTCTACATATTTTATCAATATGATATCATTGCAAACTTAAACTATGCTAGGAAGTAACTATCCATATTGTTATTCTTGTTTAGTTGCTCAGTTATGTCCAACTCTTGTGACCCCATGGACTTAAGTCCACCAGACTCCTCTGTCCATGGGATTTCCCAGGCAAGAATACTGGAGAGGGTTGCCATTTCCTTTGCCAATGCATGAAAGTGAAAAGTGAAAGGGAAGTCACTCAGTCATGTCCGACTCTTAGCGACCCCATGGACTGCAGCCTACCAGGCTCCTCCATCCATGGGATTTTCCAGACAACAGTACTGGAGTGGGGTGCCATTTGGGAAGCCCCAAATATCCATACTGCTGCTGCTAAGTCGCTTCAGTCATGTCCGACTTTG
Source organism: Oryx dammah (assembly GCF_014754425.2). Lineage (NCBI taxonomy): Eukaryota > Metazoa > Chordata > Mammalia > Artiodactyla > Bovidae > Oryx > Oryx dammah. The sequence continues at coordinate 45,884,421 of NW_024070192.1, forward strand.
TGCGACCCCATAGACGGCCTCCTACCAGGCTCCCCCGTCCCTGGGATTCTCCAAGCAACAACACTGGAGTGTGTTGCCATTTCCTTCTCCAATGCATGAAAGTGAAAAGTGAAAGTGAAGTCGCTCAGTCGTGTCCGATACAGCCCCTCTCTAATTATCAGACAATAAAACAGACAATAAAGTTTGGTTTATTAACTAACTTTCCTAAAATCACACTTAGAGTGAAAAGGAAAGCCAATATTTTTTAAATTAATTTACTTATTTAATTGGAGGCTAACTACTTTGCAATCTTGTGGTGGTTTTGCCATACATGGACATGAATCAGCCACGGTGCACATGTGCCCCCCATCCTGAACCCCTTCCCACCTCCCTCCCTACCCCATCCCTCTGGGTTGTCCCAGAGCACCAGCTTTGAGTGGCCTGCTTCATGCATCGAACTTGCACTGGTGATCTATTTTACATATGGTAACATACGTGGGAAAGCCAGCATTTAAACCCGGGCATTCCAGCGCTCTTGAGCCAGCCCTGACAGCCCTTGAACGCAAATACAGGATTTAGACTGAGTAAGGCTACAGACTGTTGATTAGCTTCTAAGAAGACTGTGCTTGCTCTCCCTTTCCAGTTGGTTTGGGATCTGCGGTCCCATCCATCAGGCTAAGTGGAGATGCAGGTAAGCTTATCCTTGGATGCTCCAGCTCCAAGCGCCCAGCAGGAATGGGAGCCCTTTCCCACAGTTCTGCCTCCATCCTAGGAAACCATGAGAGATCCTGACCACCTTACACCTGACCCTGGGTAAAGCACGAGGGTCCAGAGCCTGTAGGATTCCTGGCGTGTGGGAATCCTCTGGCTTTGAGGAGTCTGGGGCCAGAAGCATCCACCAGCACAAGACGGAAAGCTGGCCATGTCCCAGTGCCAGCCAGAGCTCTGTGCCAAGAGGATAAATGGAACCCATTTCTCTTGGACCTTCTGGTCCCCTGGGCAGATGACAGGCTGATGAATGAGGACCATGCCTGTGGGATAGTTCCAGTTTCCAAGGCTGACTGGTCTATCCATCCTCCCAACCACATTTATAGGAAACGTACAGACTGGTACTCTTGGAAGGAACTTTATCCATCACCTAGTCTAAGGGCCTCATTTTGGAGATGAGGAAATCCAGGCTGAGCTTGGAGAAGATGACTTCTCAAGGTGGCACCAGGTACCAAGGAAGGGGCAAGTGTAAGCCCCAAATCACCTGCCTCCAAATGCACACACTTCTACAAAAATGCACGGCTCCTCCACGTGGCTCTCCAGTGATTTACCGGGGAACATGACTTCCCTTGTAACACTTCCCATCTCTATCAAGGAGACGTTGGGATGGAGGCGTGGGGTCCAAAAGTCTACGGGTCACTGGCAAGCCTCAGTTGGAAATGGAAAATCTGGAAAGTTCTTGACATGGTGCAAACAGGTCTAAAAATGTTCTAGACATAAGTGGTGGAGAGAAAGAAGGTGGGAGGAGGAGGGAAGGGAGAGGCAAGAAGGAGCAGGATGAGCGGAGGAACAGAAGGGGACTGTCAGTGGGTCGTCAGTCCAGGCTGGACCAGCGCAAATGAATTTTAGAACAGCTTCAGCAGCAGCTCCTCCCGTACCTCATGCGCGTCCAGAAAGTACCACAGAAGCTGTAGGAAGGGTCCAGGATCCACAGGCTGACTTTGAGCTGTGGCGTGACCTTGAGCAGGGCTGAGTGTCCTCCTGCTCCCCTATGACCCACCTCATCTGTTTCTTCATCTGTTAGAAAGCTCAACAGGGAACACGTTTGTAAAATGCTCAGCACAGGGCCTGGCCTAGAAAGCCCCTAATAAATATCAGTTGACACCACTTTGTCTTCCCTGGTAGCTCAGCTGGTAAAGAATCCGCCTGCAATGCAGGAGACCCCACTTCGATTCCTGGATCGGGAAGATCCCCCGGAGGAGGGCATGCCAACCCACTCCAGTATTCTTGCCTGGAGAATCCCCATGGACAGAGGATCCTGGCGGGCTACAGTCCATGGGATCGCAGAGCCAGACACGACTGAGTGACTAAGCACACATACCACTTTGTCACCAAACGCTGATGGGAACATTTTGATACCTGCCTCCTGGTAGCTGGTTGGGGGCGCTGGTCAATCTCCCCCAGCTCCAGGGTCAGGTTTGCGGGGCGGCCATGCTCTGATCCCTTTATCTCTGCTGGCTGAAGCTGGAGCAGCGTCTGCTGCCCGTTAGTTCCGGCTGGCATTTGGGAACAGAGCATTTACAGTCTTCCCAGTGTAGCCGGAACGACACTGACAATATCTCAGCATCGCAAAGCAGGGAATTTAGAGGGTGGGGAAAAGACAGTCTTGCTCCAGAAGGATTCACCCAACATTTCCTTTCATCCACAGCCTCTCCAGAGCACTTCAAGTCCAGTTTCCTTCTACCACAATTCCTTTTCCCTGCAGACGTCTAGGAACGTGCCTAGTATGGACGAGAGGATGGTGGCGATCGGTGTCATCTTTCCTTCCATCCCCTCTTGCCTTCTTAGAAGGCTCTTTGATTTGGTCCAGGCTGCTGACCTGCGGGGAGCAGGGAGGGGACATGAGGGCCAGCTGGGCATCTGTGTTTGGCAAAGCCGCCTGCCATCTCGGGCTGTTCAACTCATTGCTGCCACTGCCTTGGGCTGGCAAGCACCCTGTCATTCCAAGTTATTCTCAGTCACATCTCAGACCCTGCAGGGAGACAGGACAGGGAAGGGAGAGAGGGCCAGCCTGTGACAATCATGCAGACACAGGCCGTGACCATCACTCCTCATTCAGCCTCCCCGACTTCTGACATATCAAGCCAGCCGGTGGCCCCGGGACCATCACCCCCAGCTTCCCAGAATGCTGCTCTCTGCCCTTAGCCGGGCAGAAGGACATAGGGCCCGGGCACCCGGGGCTCAGCTTACTCTGCCTTCCCTGGTTCTCTGGTCACCTGCTGCCAGACTGATCGCTCAGGCCTTTTCAGAAACCAAGCCCAGGGCAGCAGCAGAGGAAGGGTCTGGAGGCAGTAGACTGGGGTTCAAGCCCAGCAATATGACCTCTGTCTCACTCCTTGTTGTTGTTTAGCTGCTTCAGTCGTGTCCGGCTCTTTGCAACCCCATGGACTGTAGCCCACCAGGCTCCTCTGTCCATGGGGTTCTCCAGGCAAGAATGCTGGAGTGGATTGCCATGCCTTCCTCCAGGGGATCTTCCCAACCCAGGGACTGAATCCTCGATTCACGCCACATCTCCTGCATTGCAGGTGGATTCCTTCACTGCACAGTCACTGGGGAAGCCCTGCCTTGTTCTTTAACCTTTCCAAAGTCCAGTTCTTCATCTGTGAAAGGGTGCTGGTGATACCACCGTGCCACTTGCATAGAGCATGGCCCAAGGGAAAAGATGCATGGATCTAACGCGCCACAAAGACTCCACACAGGACACTTCCCTTCCTCTCCTCCAGGGAAGGCAGGTGGCAGCCCGGACAGCGCTGGATCACCACATTCAAGGAATCACAGAGTCCCTACTTCTGGTGTATAGAACAAAGGAGAAGGCCACAGACTTTCTGTCTCTAGGAATGAGCGACAGGAATTGGGCCTCTCAGGGGAGCCTGATGCTGCTGACAGTAGCCCTCCCCTCCCCAGAGCTGGGACCATGTGGCCTTGTCTGCAGCCCAGCCCAACCCCAGTCTCCAAGGCTCACCGTTTCCTTACACAGTCTGGCTTGAGGGGCCCGGCTCCATCTTCTAGGGCTGGCAGTACACCACTCTGGAGGCTGGTATACGGCTCTTCTCCCAGGGCCGGGATCCGATCCATCTAGGCTTCTTCTGAATCCAGGGATCTGACCTGGTGCCCAGGTGCTCCTGGGCTGGGCTCTGTTTTAACCTGTTCTGGCCCATCTTGGCATAGAGGCTGTAATCCATTGACAACACTCCCCCTCCTGTTTCTCCCATGCACACCCCACTGGAAGCTGCGCGGGTGCCCTGCTGGGTTTCAGAATACTGTCCCGGCCAATGAAAGATTTCTTTCTACATTTGAAGGCTCCCAGGCTTCCCAGGTGGCTCAGTGGTAAAGAACACACCTTCCAATGCAGGAGATGCAGGTTTGATCCCTGGGTCCGGAAGATCCCCTGGAGAAGGAAATGGCAACCCACTCCAGTATTCTTGCCTGGGAAATCCCACAGACAGACGAGCCTCGTGGGCTACAGTCCATGGGGCTCACAAAAGAGTCAGACACGACTGAGCAACTAACCAACAACAAGATGTCTCAAAATATTTTAAGTGCTACCTCGAAGGAAGAGGTTATTTACGTGCAAAAGGCTCAAATTCCAATGAATTATTATTCAAATATGGAGAAAAATAAATGTGGATATTGGTTGATCCTTTGTGATGATGTTTTGGGAGCCCCATAGATGACACTGTCAATAAGAAGTTCTCAAACTTGTGTGGGCAATTGAGTATCTGAAAAAAAATTTTTTTTTCCTCCTTCCAGAAATGAAAATACTATTATTTAATTCAATGGAGAGTTGTAAAAATACTAATGTAATTCACCGATGATGTTTTTTAATTTATTTTTTAATTGAAGGATAATTGCTCTAAAGAATTTTGTTGTTTTCTGTCAAATATCAACTTGAATCAGCCATAGGTGCGCACACGTCCCCTCCCTCTTAAAGCACTATGCCAAGTGCTTTACAGGGAATAGCTCAGTCGGCCCTCACAAATACACTGAAGGAAGCATTACTACTGCTATTTATTGCCATTTCACAGATGAACAAATTGAGGTTCAGAGAGGTGAAAGACACTTGTCCAATATCACATCGCAAGTTGGGAGTCAGTGAATCAGTCCAGAAGGTTCAATCAATTCCATGGCCTTTATTCCTGCTCTCCCACCCCATTCCTGGGACTCAGAGACCATGTCGTTGGTTAGATGTGACTATGTGATGTGCAAACCACTTCAAAGTACAGCCATTAACACAAGGGCTGCCTCACACACCAACACGATAACACATCCAAACATGATTTATCAGCTGTGTGATAATATCTGTCTACTACGGGTGCTAATTGTGCAGCCATGCGTCACCCGCTAGCAAATGACAGCAGGCAAACAGTAGGAGGCACCCAAGGTTTAAGAAAAACATATGGGAGAGAAGCTTCCCCAGGAGGCATTTCAATGTCTTAGCCTACGTTCTTCCTCCTGCCAACTGGAAAAAGTCACCATCGTTGTGTGTCGAAGGCACCCCAGGCAAAACCACCTAGCCAGGTTCGCTGGACATCATTTAGAAATGTCCATCTCTGCCTGCTCACTGGTGACCTTCCCAGGGCCCCTCCTGGGGCTCTGACCCAACATTCTGGAGGGATACACCCCTCCTCACCAGCACCAGTGGCCCTGTGTCACAGGGGCATTCTCAGCGAGAGGTGGGGCACTGCCAGGGAGGCCAGCAGCTGACCGGAAGCTGGGTGGTGGGGAGACAGTGCAGTTTTGATGTGCTTCTCACCCCTGTGGGATGGAGGATCCAAGGTGACCCGTGCTTCTCTCCAGATACGACATAGCTAAGCCCTCCAGGAAGGTACCACCCACCCCAACCATTCTCTGATGGGATGATATGAAGTACCCAGCCCAGGTACTGCCAAACCACAGACTGGACTCCAAACAAGGGCTTTGCGCATCACTCCAAAAGATGAGTTCCTCCATCAGATCCAGCTCTTGGAAATGTACAACAACAGGCTCCAGAAAGGGAGGCCTGAGGGGTGCCTGGGGATGGACTGGACGGTGGCTGCAATGGGCCAGAGCTGAGGGGCTGCAGGAACTAGGAATCGGAACGGGGAGTCAGCTGATGCAAGCAGGAAAATCGAGCGGATTCCTGGAGAGAGGAGGGGACTCCAGGAGAGAGATGAGACCTTAAGGGCCATCTCCTGGGGCCCCACTGCCTGTCCTGTTCCTGGACCCGGGGTCCAAGAGATATGGCTGCTTCTTCCTGGGTCCCCATGAAACCCTCCTGTGCTTTCTGAGCATCTTTATCATCACTCACCCACCCCCATGCTTTCACTCCAGCCAGCCTGAGTGAACCTCCTCTCTTTTTGCAACCAAAGAACACTGCCGTAAATGAGGTCCAGAAGAAAAGAGCCTAGGTTCCCTGGACCTGAACTACATCTCTGCCTCTCCCCACACCCTTCACTGGGTTACCAGAAAGCTCAAAGCTGTAGGAGAGGATGCACAGCTTCCCTCATCAGCTCCTTCACATCGCAGCCCCTGCTCCTCCATGAGTTGTTTACAAGGCTTTGTACATTTGCTTACTGCTCACTCCCAAGTTCCCAGCCTCCTACTTGACTCCATCTCCCACTGTGATCCTTTCCCTGGCTCCTGCTGAGCCGGTGCTCATTTACATTTCACTCACCAACCTCATTTAGTTAATTTTCTACAGTTAATTCAATGTTCACCAAGTAGCCCTGGATTGCATTTGCATTCATCACCTCCCGGGCCCTGAAGGGGATCAGAGCCATGGCTTCCCTGCCGAGATCCCCACTTAAGCAAAGACAACAACACAGCTCGAAGGCTGGGGGCAGGATCTCCTGCCGCAGGGTCAGCTCAGCAGCCTACCCTGGCAGCAGCCCCGGGGATCAAGCCCCTGGAAAGCAGGCAGTGTCCGCTGCCCAGGCTGCTCTGCCCAGGGAGCTGGCACCAGACTGAGCCTTCCTGTGTGGGAGTGATTCATGGTGCATCCATCTCTAGCTTTACTGCCCGCTGTGCAGAGCATTTCCTTCACCTTCACCTGAAATAGCTTAAGCTTCAGGGATGCTGCCTAGTACCTATATTATTACAAGCTTTGGGAAGGAAAAAGAAAAACAAAATAATAATACTTCACAAAATCACGATACAAAAGGTGTAGTGGCTTTTGAACACAGCCACAGAGAAATCTTGGGTCATAAGGCGCTAAAGGCAGCATAGGTACTCATCATCTCTATCTCCAGCTCTGTCTCCATGTCCATTTCTCTCTCTCTGTCTCCAACACCTCTGTCTTCCTATCTCCCTCTTCAACTCCATCTCTGGCTCCATCTCTATCTCCATCTTCAAGTAACCAACTCTAGAAATGGCCTTCATGGTGGCCTGACTGTCAGACCATCCTATTGGGCCCCACTGTCAATGGGTGCTACGTGTAACCAGAATTTTGTTTCAGGCCGACTGTGACTCTTCAAGCTAGTTAAGGAAAACTTGCCGCAAGGAATAATGATTGAAGTCTGCAATTCTGTTAAGCAGCAGAGGCTGTAAATTTGCCCATCATCCCTTCTTTATCCCCAAAGTGGTGAAGACTGGGATCCATCACTTACAAATCTCTCCCACATTTGTCAGATCTCAGGACTTACTGGGAAGGAATGGGCTGACCCAGTTCCTTTCATGTTTCGTTTGGGCTTCAAGGGTTATACCTAAAAAGGAAGCTACTGCATAAGGCCAGCTTTTCAGAAAAAGGTCCAGAAACCCACATGTAGCTTGTTTATCAGGCCTCCCTTTGACAACCCTGATTCAGTTTTCTTCAGAATCTTGATGCAGTATCTCAGTGGGCTGAGATACAAATCCCCTGTGGCCTTGAAGTGGTAGGACAGGGGCTGGGGCCAGAGCCCCGATCCACCACCTCTACTTGCGCGTATGCAAAATGCTGTAAGTCAGCGAGTCCAATTTACTTTGTCCTGAAGCATCATTCTCCCTGTGGGCAGGGGGCGGGGAAGAGGTGCTCAGAAGCACAGCCAGTTCCTTCTCTGGCTACCCACCATGCCCTGACTGGCCCTTTTGCGGCTCTTGTTTATTTTGGCTGCTCTTGTTTATTTCAGCTGCCCCTTTCCTGTTCTGCTTAACATCGCTTCCTCTGGCCGGATGCACAGGAAGGCTGGTCCGGCTCTTAACAGCCCCCTCGGCAAAGCAGAGTTCCTCTCCACCTCCAGCAAGCTCTCCTGGAGAGCTGACACCAGCTGATGGCGATTTTGTTCTATGTGTTATCAATTGGGAAGGTCCCTGGGTGCCTCCACACCACCAGCCAGCTGGCAGACAGTTTGGGAAAAGGAACGCTGGGATGGATGGTTCTTCATTAAAAGGGAGGGACTCCTGAAAGTGGGCCAATCTCCATCAACTTCAGAGGGGACGGGCTCGCGGGGACCTACTGCAAACGACATGGGGACAGCGCTGATAGGCATTCTCCACATCCCCCTTAAGAAAGCGATGTTGGCGCTGATTCCAGTAGACCTTTAGAAAGGCACGTTATTAAAGTCTCAGAACTGATTAGATGCAAGTCGTGCTGAGTCTGTCGGGCTCCATTTATTCCCTCTCAACTTCCCCAAGAGGAGCTGAGCCAAGCAGACAGGTTTCCCCAGATCAGGCAGGGATCAATTCCAAGGCCACCTTTCCTGGGGACCTAGAACAGGCTCTTTCCCTCCCGCCCTCCCCCCAGGCCCCTCTACAGAGCAACACTGCATCCCACCTGGGGTGTCAGACGCCATCTGAGCCTCACTGTCCAATACAGGAGCCTCTGGCCCCGTGTGGCTCTTGAGCACTTGAAATATGGCTGGTCTGAACTGAGATGTGCTTAGTGTAAAAAAAAAAAGAAGAAGAAGAAACAAAAACCGGAAGGTAAAATATCCTCTTCATACTTACATGTGGCTTGCAGGTTGAAATGACGACATTTGGGTTATATGGGATCCAGTAGAATACTTTCTATTTCTATTTCTATTTCTATAAATACATTAATTTCACCTGCTTTGTTTTACTTTTTATTTTTTGGCTGTGCCGGGTCTCTGTTGCTGTGCGCAGGCTTTTTCTAGTTGCAGTGAGCTGGAGCTATTCTCCCAGTTACGGTGTGTGCGTGGTCTTCTCTTGTGGAGCACGGGCTCTCCTGCAGGCTCAGTAGTTACAGCACGCGGGGTAGTTGTCCAGCTGACCAGGGATCGAACTCGTGTTCCCCGCATTGGTAGGTAGATTCCTAACCACTGGACCACCAGGGAATTCTCTTGTTTTACTGTATAAATGTGTCTACTAGGAAATTTAAACGTGCATTTGTAGCTTCGTTCCTCTTGGGCCATACTAGTTTAGAGACATTTTAGACTGGAGAGGTCATCAGAGGCTCTGTGCAGATAGAGGGAGAAGGAAAGATCAACCAGCCTGAGATGCTGACACTTGATCGCTCAAAAGTCTCTAAAAGCTCTTCCTGACGCCCTCCCCAAGGTCTTGCACAGGCTGACCGGTGTCCTCCCCACCCGTCTCACCTTCAGCTGTAGCCCTGTCTCTCTCTCTCCCTCTGTTCCAGCCACCCTAGCCTTGCTTTTCACCAACATGGTCAACCAAGCCTCACGGCAGAGCCTTTGCACATGCTGTTCTCTCTGCCTAGAATGTTCCTCACCAGACCTTTGCCTGCCTCCCACCCTCTCTTTATTCAGTCCTCAACTGGGGGGGAAGTCACCTCCTCAAAGAGCACCCTCCCTCACCTCTCAATGAAAACCAATCACCACCCCTTGATTTAAAAATACATATTTATGTATTTGGCTGCTGCTCCTGGTCTTCGTTGCAACATACAGGATCTTTAGTTGCAGCATGTGGGATCTAGCTCCCTGTCCAGGGATTGAACCTGAGCCCCCTGCATGGGAGCTCAGAGTCTTAGCCACTAGACCACCAGGGAAGCCCCCAGTCACCATCACTTGACTCTGCTTCCCTTTAGCTCAAAGCCCTTATTATTGTCTAGCATGAAATTGCATGTTTATTTTCTGTCCCCTCCAGACAGGGGCCTCTGTCTCTTTTGTCTACTATAGTGCTTGGCACATACTAGCAACCCAGCAGATGTTTGCTCAATGAACACACAACAACAGCCCCCAGCTGTCAATGGGATCAGGCTAGTTTTCAGTGAGTCAGCTCAGACTTGGAGAGAAATGAGTACAGGACAGAGCAGGGGCTGACTGCATTGGACTCCGAGGGGATAGTGGGTTGGTGACTTAGAAAGTCACCTTTTCCAGGGGTGCGTGAACTGGGAATCTACCCCAGTCCAGGAGTCTAGGGCCAACTTAATACAGGAAGAGAACAGGGCAAAGACAGCAAGATCACCCTGACGTGTTCTGGAGAGTTCCTCTGGGAAACAGACATCAGAGATTAAGGCAGAAAAGGTGTTTGAGGTCCCACCTGCTGGCCTGGATACATTCTGGCTTCATAGTGTCTTTGAGAAGGCACTTGGGGGCAAGCTACACAGACTATTATAGTAAGTCCTCTGCATATGAAAACATTCTACTCTGAGAGTGTGTTTGCAAGTCCAACGTTTTCACAATTCAAACAAAGTTGGCCTAGGTACCCAACTAACACAATCAGCTATACTTGAAAAATAAACACAAAAAAGAAAACATTTTTGATCTTACAGTGCAGTACCTTGAAACGTACAGTTGTACAAGCATAACAGCTGGCATACAGGGGGGCATCAAGTGAACAGGCAAAGAGAGTTTATTGACTGGAGGAGGGAGAGGAGGCAAGAGATGGAAGAGCTGAAGGATCGTCAGCAATAGGAGACAGAGGGCAAGCTGCAATGTCACTCACATCTGATGTTGATGGCACAGGTTTTGGTTCCTTACTGGAATCTGATGCACATTCGTATCTTTGAAAGTTCGCAACTTGAAGTTTCATATACAGAGGACTTGCTGTAATAAAGGTCCTTCTGGATGCTAGAAAAAGACCCCAAAGCCCAGGGCTGCCTCTGCCCATTTCCTCAATTGCACCCCACTCTCCTTGGGCACATCCGGAGACCAGGGGGTCATAATTCCCGTGGCAGTTGAGCTGGTCATTTCTGCTCATTTTAACAGAAAACAGGTGATGCTTTCAGGTCAACAGCTGCTTCCTTGCAGTTGATGCTTTTCAGACCCTTGTTCTAGTTTCCATCCCCTGCAGCTGTTTTAAGTGAGATTAATTCCCTGTCCCCAGATCAGTCCTTCCGAGATGGGAAGGACTGCAGCTGGAGAAGCTCAGCTTCTGTTGACAAGCAGTCTTGGCAGGCTGTGATCTGACCCTGTGATCTGACACCCAGGCCAGGACTCGGTCAACGAGCATCATTGTTTCCCAATGACTCACTCCTGGAGACTGGTTCTCTGAGGCCACAGCCTCCTCCCTGCTCACCCAGAATAACCCCAGCTCACCTCAGCCAGCCTGACTTCTCTTCTAACCTCCAAACTCAAATGTGCCTTTTCTCCTTACTAAAGCAACATCTATTCAAGCGCCTGTGTGTGCCGGGCCCTGTGCCACACCTAGGGATAGAATGAAGAAGACATAGCCCCGAGTCTAACGGAAAGGCTGCAGGTCCATGGGGCATCAAAACCCGGGAGATCAGGGCTGAAATGAAGGCAAGTGCCAAGGGCACAGAGGACTTGACCAATCCTAGAGGAAGCAGGGAGGCCATCTTGGAGAAGCAGATGCTAAAGCTGCCAATTTCCATGCCCACTGGGAAACTCAGTGCTGAAAAATCGATGTTTTAGAATTGTAGTGCTGAAGAAACTCTTAAGAGTCTCTTGGACAGCAAGGAGATCAAACCAACCCATCCTAAAGGAAATCAGCCTTGAACATTCATTGGAAGTATTGATGTTGAAGCTGAAGCTCCAATACTTTGGGCACCTGATGTGAAGTGCCAACTCATTGGAAAAGATTCTGATGCTGGGAAAGATTGAAAACAAAAGGAGAAGGGGCAGACAGAGGATGAGATGGTTAGATAGCATCACTGACTCAGTAGACATGACTTTGAGAAAACTCTCGGAGATAGTGAAGGACAGAGGAGCCTGGCACACTACAGTCCATAGGGTTGCAAAGAGTCAGACATGACTCAGCAACTGAACAACAACTGGGATATTTACTCTGTAATGCTAAATTAGTTAGATGATTCCAGTGGAACCTAATCAGCAGTCTCTTAAACAAGAACATTCGAAACCTTCATCTCATGTGTTCTTTCTACTTCGGCCTACACCCTCCCAACACACACAGATCACTTCTGTTTCTCTTTCTCAGGCCTTTCCTTGCCTCTCATTTTCTCAGGCAGTCTCTGCTCTTTGGTCCCTTGGCCACCCTGCCCGAAACAGTAATAGAAGGCGATGGCACCCCACTCCAGTACTCTTGCCTGGAAAATCCCATGCATGGAGGAGCCTGGTAGGCTGCAGTCCATGGGGTCACTGAGAGTTGGACACGACTCAGTGACTTCACTTTCACTTTTCACTTTCATGCATTGGAGAAGGAAATGGCAACCCACTCCAGTGTTCTTGCCTGGAGAATCCCAGGGACGGGGGAGCCTGGTGGGCTGCCGTCTATGGGGTCACACAGAGCCGGACACGACTGAAGCGACTTAGCAGCAGCAGCAGCAGCCACAAATGATGGATCCTTACTGCCTAAAAGCCAGATCCCTCCAGGAGCCTGCTGTGTAGGCTTATCACAGTCTGGCCCCCACCAGACATCTCAGCCTGGCCCCTGTGAACCTTCACTTACAAATGCCAAGCTCCCACCACACAGACCTGCTTGCCCTTCTCCAAACCCTTCTGTTCCACAGACACCCTCTCTGTGCTTCTTCACCTACACTGTCCCCTCCCCTTTCTTCTCAGCCCCACAGACTCCTGTTCATTCTGTAAAACCCACTCAAACGTCACCTCTTCTGTCCAACCTCCCTTGTGGCAGTCAGTAGTCCTTACCAAGCAAAGAGCATTATTTGATTACTGTGGTTTTATTCCTTTATAGTGATCTGATAGCTTGGTAGGTGTTTCTCCCAAACTCTGGGTTGGGGTTCTCTGAGTACAAGGTTGTTATTGTTTCTCAGCTGCTAACTTGTGTCTGACTCTTTGCGACCCCATGGACCACAGCACACAGGGCTTCCCCGTCCTTCACTATCTCCCGGAGCTTGCTCAAACTCGTGTCCGTTGAGTTGGTGATGCCATCCAACCATCTCATCCTCTGTCGTCCCCTTCTCCTCCTGCCTTCAATCTTTCCATCATCAGGGTCTCTTCCAATGAGTCACCTCTTCATGTCGGGTGGTCAGAGTATTAGAGCTTCAGTTTCAGCATCAGTCCTTCCAATGGTAGCAGGATGTAATGGATCTTCCATCCCAGTATGTGGTATAGAAGACAGTAATAGCATTAATAACTAATGCTAGTATTTATTAATAATGAATATAACCAAGAATAGTCATCAATAACAATAGTAATGAATAATAATGAAAGTGAACAGCACCACGATGCCAAAACAGCCACTTACTTAGCCAAGCCTGCACTAGACACTCGATTGGCAAGATCTCAGGCTCCTTGCCTTCTATCAGAACTTCCTCCCACTTTGTGGATCAGGAAACTGCAGGACAGAGAGTATCAGCACCTCTCCCAAAGTCACCCATGTAAGTGGCGGGGCATGCATGCTCAGTTGCTTCAGTCGTGCCTGACTCTTTGCGACCCCGTGGACTACAGCCTGCCAGGCTCCTCTGTCCATGGGATTCTCCAGGCAAGAATATACCGGACTGGGCTGCCATGCCCTCCTCCAGGGGATTTTCCTGACCCAGGGATCCAACCTGCATCTCTTATGTCTCCTGCACTGGCAGGCGGGTTCTTTACCACTAGCGCCACCTGGGAAGCCCATAAGTGGCAGAGAGGGGATTTGAAGCCAGGGCTGTCTGACCCCACACCTGGGCTCTTAACCACTGCACTGCTCTGGGAACAGGAAAGACACTGAGTCAATTAGCTCACAAGGGCCCGAGAAGCGGCCCCTCAGCATCCCTTAGCTGCCACACTTCCTGTGACCTTTTCATAGAAACTCAAAGTCATTAGCTGAGTCCTGTGTCCAGGGAGGTGGCCCAATGGACCTGTTAAGTAAGACAAGGCACAGTGAGACCAGGCTCTGCCAATCACAGGTGTGTGCTCCTGGGCTGGTTACTTACCTCCTCGAGCCTCAGCGTCCTCATCTGTAAAATGGGGACATGACAGTCCCTAACCCAAAGGGTGACTGTGAGCTAACAGGAGACAATACACACAGAACACTTGGAACAGTCAGAAAGCTCATCATAAAGGTTCCAGGGACTTCCCGAGTAGCCCAGTGGTTAGGACACTGTACCTCCAATGTGGAGAGCGTGGGTTCAAACCCTGCTCGGGGAACTAAGATCCCACACACAAAAAAACCCATCCACGCTAGTAGTGATAGTTACACAACTCTGTAAATATACCAGACAGCACTGAATTGAGCAAGTAAAGCAAGTGATTGTATGGTATGTAAAGTGTGTGTGTGTGTGTGTGTGTGTGCACGCACGCGCACTCAGTCATGTCTGACTCTTTTTGATCCCATGGGGTGTAGCCCACCAGGCTACAAGAATACTGGAGTGGGTTGCCATTTCCTCCTCCAGAGGATCTTCCTGACCCAGGGATCGAACCTGCATCTTCAAACCTCATCCAGGCGGATGAGCCACCAGGGAAGCCCCAGGTATGTAAATTATGACTCAACAAAAATTTAAAAAATAAATAAACATCCCATACACTTATCAACTGACAGTGTTGCCATATCTTAGCACTCCTGGCCTCAATGAAACTGAAGAAAGCCTCCACCGTGAATAAACTCTGCTTCACAGGTGAAGCACTGATGAAGGCTCTGAGTCAGAGGGTGGAGGAGGGTGGGGTTTGGGGGTGCAAGCGGCAGGAGGGAAGGGTGACGAGCTGGGAGTGGAGCCTCTCCACAGAAGCAGCTCGTCCACGTCCAGGCAGGGACTAAGCCCACTCAGAAGCAGACCCCCGTGCACGCTGGGAAGCACGAGCTGAGTTGGGAGCAGGGGTGGCAGTGGGGGAGACGGTGATTCAACCAGCCAAAGGACAGGGCAAGTTCAGAGGTCAGAGTTCAGAGGTCAGCCAGTGGCTTAAAGAGGTCCCTCTCAGGTGACTATAGACTGGCCCCCTGGGTGTCAGGCTAGAGAGAGCAGAGAGAGGGAGGCTGACCTAACCCTCACCCTCTGTTAGGGATATTCTTGCTCTGCCCCCTTTTTAACTTCTTTCTAAGGCAGCCCCTGATCTCAGGATGGGAGTTTCCACAGTTGGCTAGAGGTTCAATGTTGGGTGGAACAGCCCCAGCAGGTAAGCGGTCACCAAGGGGGTCTGAGGTTGCCCACCCGAGGCCATGCTGGAGGCGAGAGAGAAAGCTTCCAGAGGGTCTAGGGGAAAGCCAGACCTAAGCTGGGTGGGCTGAACGAAGCTATGAGGCATTGAGGCTGGGAGGACAGGGGAGGAGCCCAAGAGTCAGGAGATGAGCGGGGTACCCTGAAGAACCCCAGGTCTTGCTAGGTGGCTTTGAAAAACGTTCTGACCCCCTCTGGGTGGGCCTAAGTCCCCTACTCGAGGATGAGGGCATGAACTCATCCTAGAGGGAGTTCATTTCTCTATCAGTCACCATCATTCTATCAAGCTGCGAGGAGACAGGCATCACCACCTCCCTCTGAGCCTGTGTTTCCTATCTGTGCGTGTGTGTGTGCTAAGTCACTTCAGTCGTGTCTGACTCTTTGTGATCCTATGGACTGTAGCCCGCCAGGCTCCTCTGTCCATGGGATTCTCCAGGCAAGGATACTGGAATGGGTTGCCATGCCTTCCTCCAGGGGATCTTCCCGACCCAGGGATTAAACCCACATCTCTTGTGTCTCCTGCATTGGCAGGCGGGTTATTTACCAGTAGTGCCACCTGGGAAGCCCCTTCTTCATCTGTATTATGAGGCTAAACAGGGCTGTCTCTTAAAGCTACTGTGTACGCAGGCTCAGGGCACACAAAGTGCCCAGCCAAGGAGCTGGCACACAGTAGGTGCCCAATTAAGGTTCAACACTCTTCTTTCCACTTTGTGGGGATAACTGGGGCCCACTTGTTTGGCCTTCTTCTTGCCTCAGTGACTCCGGGAGGCTGGGTTCCTGACCCTCTTTACCAGGAGGTAACCTGGCCATTGGACCATCCCTGTTGCTGGCAAACACCTTTTTTTTTCAACCAGACCTGGTGTCTTGACTTTATTTTCATCATAATGCAACATATACTCATGGCAGAGAATGCAAAACAAACTGGAAAAGAAAAAGAGAAAACTCATTATTGATTCTCCAGTCCAAAAACATCTCGGGGGACTTCCCTGGTGATCCAGTGGCTAAGCCTCTGCACTCTCAATGCAGGGGACCTGGGTTTGATCCTTGGTCAGATCCCACATGCTGTAACTAAGTGTTTTCATGCTGCAACTAAAGGTCCCGTGTGCCACAATGAAGACCTGGTGCAACCTAAATGTTTAAAAAAAATCTCAGGCACTTCCTTGCCTTTCTATTTCTGTGCAGAGGACTGTCAAGTTGAGGTCATCTTGTACATACAATACTGTTTCCTGGATTCTTCTACTTCCCGTTACAACAAAACTTCCCATCTTGGTGTCAACACTGCTTTAATGGTGATGCTGTGATTTACCCAAGCAACCCCAATCCACTGTCTGGCATTCATGACATCTCCAAACATCCACTCTTCTAAATCAAAGAGCCATCGATATTTCTCTTTTAATTGAAATACAGTTGATTTGCAATGTTGTGTTAATTTCTGCTGTACAGCGAAGTGGTTCGGTTAAACATATAACTACACTCTTTTTTACATTCTTTTCCATTACAGTGTACCCCAGGAGACTGAATATAGCTCCTTGTGCTATTTTGTTTATCCATCCGATATATAATAGTTTGCATACGCTAACACCAAACTCCCACTCCAGCCCTCCTGCAAGCCATAGGTATTTAATTCATAAAGGATTTTTTTTTAACTGCCTTTAGGATTTTTTCTTTACAGACTCCCAAGAAGTGAACTTCCTGGTATTGAGCAGATGCTGACATTTAGGGCTCCCTCACTTACTGGTGATCTGGGGTATTGGAGAATCAAGGATCAGAAAGGAGAGTTTCCTAGGGAACTGGCCTCCAGCTTGGCCCAAATCTCTGGGGAAGCATCATTAAGAGCCTTTACATTTATTTTATTTAATTTTTTCCCTTTTCTGTCCTAGTTTGAATGGACCCCAGGGCAGATGGGTTTCTGGAGCTACCTGAAGTTGAAATATCTGCCTGAGGCTTCCCATGCTGAATCCTATAAATACTTTCTTTCTTCCACTATTGCTGAGGTATGGGAGCTTGGAAGGTGGCCCTTAAAGAGGAGAAAATGGGCTTTTCTTGATGCCACAGGGCTAGGGGCCAAAAAGAGGGAGGTGGTGTCCTGAAAAGGACCTGAATGGGTCAGGAACACAGTCTGGGCCTTCTTTAGCTGGGTCACTCCCCTTGTCTGTCTCTGGCTCACTCCCCCCTCCCCTCCCCCCACCTGGTGCCCCCGTGGCTGCTGCCACCACCTGGGGGCCTGGAGACTGTCCACATTGCTGGTGAGCATCCTGAACCCTCCCCAGCTCCTAGGATCTCTCCCAACCCCTTCTAGAAAGAGTGTCTTGCTCCCTATACTCACAACAATAATCGCTGAGATTTATAAAGTATCCTCATCTTCTTAATATGGTGATAAACTTGCCTTGCATCATCTCTGCGAACCCTCACAACTTCTCCTCTGGTTAACTCCATTTTGCTGATGGAAAAAGGAAAGCCTTAAAGATGGAGAATCATCTGTGACCGCTGCACAGGTAAAAAAGGGTGAAGGTGGGAAGTGAACCCAGACTTCCTTCTCACTGTCTTGGGTCAACCATCACCCAGAGCAGAGATGCGCTTATCATGATCTCTGTGGGCATCAAAGAGAGTTGGCCCCTACCCACCCAGCCCAGGCCATTTCTGCTTTCACTGGCTGCACACTCTTTGCTGTCCCTGCCGGCTCACTGTTGGGCTCTCAGCCCATCTTATGACAGTGTGGGACGTAAGATTTTGTTGTCCCCTAGACCTACAGCCACAAGATGGTAGGATAAGAAGTTTCTTTAATTATGGTAAGGGCGACCTCTCTTCTGACTGTCAAATATCTCACAACTGATACACAGTACCCCACGGTGACCTCCATCATTCTACCAAGAGTCCCTGTGCAGTAGATGAAGGAATCAGAGAGGCCCAGTAATCTTCTAGGCTGCACAGCCCACTCGTAACTGACTAGGATAAGCAGCATCTTTGGCTCTGGGCCCAGTGACTTTTGCCTTTTTTCAATCTCCTGGTTTTCAGATGAGACAGTCAGGCCCACAGAAGTGAAGAGGCCATTTAAGGTCACACAGCACGTCAGCTGAGAAAGGCTGGGACCAGATCCGACTCCTCCTATTCCCCGGTGCCTCTCCATAAAAAGCAAACAGAGCGTGAGTGAGTCAAGATAATGCCCATTCCAGCGTGTGGGTCCCTCTGGGTCCTGGAGGGGAAGTGGCTCTGACTGCTGGATTCCTGCACAGCTGGATGGATTCTGCAGAGCTGGTGAGACCCATTGGGTCCTGGAGGGGAAGTGGCTCTGACTGCTGGATTCCTGCACAGCTGGATGGATTCTGCAGAGCTGGTGAGACCCACTAGGAATGTCAGGACTGGAATGAAGGTCAAAGGGATGGTGAGTGGGCAGTGGCAGCCAGAGCATCGCCTCTGCTACCTTACCATTGCTGAGAGCAGGGGGTGTAGTCAACTGTGCTCCTCTCTGACCATGACTCAAGAAATGAATGGGCTCCATCCTGGCCCCAGCAGTGCCCTTCATAGACGGGCTGTAAATGGGGATGGAGAAATGGCTGGAAGTGCCAGTTGCCACTGGGAAGCCAGTGTTCTTATTTGCCCACAAGTGGACCAAGGCATCAAATACTCAATCAAGGTGATCCTTAGGACTTGATGTAAGTGACACACCGGGGATGAAAGGGAGGGTGAGGGAAAGTGCCTACCCCTGCACTGATGCCTTCTTTCATTCAAATCCTCTCTCTACCCTGGGAGAGAGACGCTGTCCTCGGTTGGACCATTGTCCAAGGTCAAACAGCGGCGACCAGCATGGACTGGGCAGTGTGCCAGGCTCCCAGGACCACCAGGTATTCACTCAACTCCTTGCCCCCCTCAATTAGGAAGATGCCACTCAGGAGTGTCAATCAGCGACGGCTTCAAGCTGGTTTACTCCACCATCTCGACGGGCCCCTCTAACACATTCTGGCTTCCCCCATAAAAGCTGGTTGGCCAGCCTGTGCCATCACATGGCTGCAATAGCAGCCACCCAAGGGGGTGCCCTGAAGCCTCTCTGTCATCCAGAGCCTCTTCTCATTGAGCAAGGCTGAGTTTCAGGACCGGAGACTGCAAGTCAAGGCACGAAGGCAGAGCATGGATCAATGGTAGCTGAAGTCTCTAACAAGATCCCCACAGAGATGAGCTGTGTGTCCAGTAGCTCGATGAATCAGTGGTCACCTCGGATCCAGCCAGCCCCTCCCCTCCTCCTATCAACCTTTCACCAGTGAAAAGCCGGGCACTGTGGCTACAGAGATGAGCAATATATGGTCCCCCTCCTTCCTGCTACACCTCCTTCTACCTCCAGTCCCCCTTCCTTCCTTCCAACAAACCTTAAACTGAACACAGCAATGAGCTACGGCAGATGCCGTGCTGGGGGTTACAGTCAACAAGAATACGGTTCCCGCCTTCCCAGAACTTAAGAGTCTAGTGGGAGATAAAGTTATTCCTCAAATAATCACAATACTACTCACTGCAAATGGATAGGACTGTGAAGGCAAAGTTTGACAGTATTTTAAAGAAACACAACAGGGTGCCTGCCCTAGGCTGAGGGGGGGGCGGTCAAGGAAAGCTTGAAGTCTGATCTGCAACCTAATAATGGCAGAGTTCAGGGGGAATACATAGCAGGGCCTGTGTAAAGGCCCTGAGGTCTTCTCCCCAGAAAAGTAAAAAGAAAGTAAGTGAAGTCAGAGTCCAGAGAAATTGGGGGTGGGGGCGGGTGTGTGTGTGTGTGTGCTATAAGGCTGGAGAGGGAGGGGGAAAGTAGGATCTCGCAGGGTCTTGTGAGCCAGGCTGAGATGTGTGTTTGCAATTCATCCTCAGTGCAAGGAAGAGCCCCTGAAATTCTCAGCCAGGGAAGGGCAGCATTAGATGAGCAGATGATATACATCTATTCTGGAAGGTGTGCAGAGTGGGGTGCAGTGGGGAGAACTGATGGAGGGATAGAACTGCAGCCATCCAGGTGAACCCAAGGGGTGAGACCACCCCCAAATAGTCCAGAAAACCTCAGTCCCTGCAGGGAGCCCCAGGAAGAGGCTTGGTGGATGAGATGGAAGGACGTCTGCAGCCAACACAGAGAAGAGGGTCCTCATCTCATTTCCCCACCAGACACTCTTAGAGGAAAAGCAATAGATTTTCCCTGACTCAGACGGGAGCCCCGTAGGATCTGCCCAGAGCAGAGGCACAAGGGTGGAAGCATCGAGGGGAGGCTGAACGAGAATCCCACTCTGTCCACAGCAGCTCCCCAGAGCCATGCCCTGCCATGCACTCCCCTTGAACTTGTCTTCACCAGGTCTCAGATCAAACATCAGCTGGACTCCTCAGTCTAGGTCAGGCACCCTGTTGTGTTTCTTCCAAATATCCCAAACTTTGCCTTCACAGTCCTATTCATTTTCAGTGATTAGTGTTGCAATTATCTGAGCCAGGTAGCTCATCCCAAATGGTACCTCACAAGATGGGTCAGCAGCGACTCCATGTGCATTCAGCCCTGGACCCAGAGCTGCAGCTACAGCCAGGATAGTGCGCTGGGGTGGAGTTGGGAGGTCTCTGGGGGGTCTCTGGCCCAGTGTCCTCTCCAGGTGGGCAAAGAAACTGGGGCAGCAGTGGTGGCCCAAAGAGATGCCAACCCACAGAGTGGTGGTTGTGTCTATGTTGGTTCAGAGAAGAGAAAAGGAATGTGAAGAGGAGGCAGGAGCAAGTCCCAGAGAAGACTAGCCACTGAATTTACATCTGGGCAGAA
Organism: Oryx dammah; assembly: GCF_014754425.2. Classification (NCBI taxonomy): domain Eukaryota; kingdom Metazoa; phylum Chordata; class Mammalia; order Artiodactyla; family Bovidae; genus Oryx; species Oryx dammah. Next base: position 45,905,321 of record NW_024070192.1, read on the forward strand.
GACAAGCTGGAGCCTGATGGAGGGCCTCCCAGAGATTAGAAAGGTCTCCGGCCAGGACAGTGTGTCTGTGATGATCATTCAGGTTCTGCCTTGGGTCAAAGGAAGTCCATTATGTCACTGTTCCTGTGCCTGCAAGGTAATCCAGGTTGAGAATGGATGTGTGCTGGGGAAATATACAAACATGAAATTCCCACAGGGCATGATCAAGGCTGTACTATAGGTTACTCAGGAATGCATGAAAGACGGTTCCATGTGGACTGGGCTGGCAGGAGAGGCATTGAAGAAGCTTACAAGAGGAGACAACAGCTGGGCCAAGTTGGCAAAGCTGGAGGGGAGATCACGAATTGGGGAGGCAGGGAGAGCAGGAAAGATACCAGAGATGGAAGGAGCACCTGAGCAGAGGAAGGAACTGCAGAGTGGCCTCCCATCCCTTGGGAGGCCTAGGATGCTACGGATGTTGGGCCCAGCCTGGCAGGCATGATCCTGAGGTTCATCATTGCTGCATCCATCCTGCCCACTGTGAAGGGGGGCTCGACTCCTCTTTACCTGAGCAGAGACTTGCTTTTGATCTTACAATATCTCTGAACTTTCAGGAGTCAGTGAAGGATGGAGAGATCATTTCACGGATGAGGAAACTGAGGCCCAGAGGAGTACAGGGTCTCTCTCAAGGTCACACAGCAGCTGGTGGGAAAGCCAGGGTGGGGACCCAGGACTTCTGCTTCTTAATTCCTTTTCCATCTCACAGGGTCTGTCCTTTTTCTGATGAGGCAATGGAAGTGTGTGCAGAAGGCAAGAATTGGATGAGGGACACAAAGCCAGAGATGAGTGAATGGCAGGTCATCCCTCAGTGAGGATCGCTATGGAAACAAGAGGCAGAGACAGATGGGGGCCCCTGAAATCAAGGGTCAGGCTTTTTTTGACTCCCAATTCACATTTGTCAGAGGAAGATGGTATGTGTGGCTAAGAAGTAACTCAGAGTGGACAGCTCTGGAGGCAGGGAATATTCTTTGCTCCATCAGCAGAGTGGTGGAGGCCAGCTGCCTCTGCGTTTTAGAAGCTGTGCCGCATGTCACAGGGCTGACCTCAAAGCACCACAGAGGGCCTCACTCTTGCTGTTTCCAGATCTGGTCTCTCCCCACTAATGACTGGACATTGTTATTCCGGAAGCATCTCTCGCTCTTCCAAAGTTAACTTCGTAAGAGATCTTAGAAGGTATAAGTTCCAACCTTTTTATCTTCCAAACAAAACCCCAGTGAATTCTCACACCTGCATAGGATACATGAGAAAACTAAGGTCCTGAAAGGGGACTGTGCTAAGCTGCCACCACGAGGAAAAGGCAGAAGGGAGTCTCAAAGCCAGAAACTCTGAACTCCAGACCACTCTTCTGTCCCTTTATCAATCAGAATAGTAACAAGAAAAGGGGTCAGTCTGTCCCCTTGTGTCCCAAGGGAGGGAAAACCCCAGGGAAGAAGGGTGACATCATAATGTGGAAGCCACAGACATCACCACTTCCTCACATGCCCTCATGTCCCCAGCTCCTCTCTGACACCCCACACCCCACATGTCAGGACAGAAACATAATGGGGTGAGGTCAGAAGAAATGAGTGAACCTGGGCGGAGCATTCAATATTTGCAAAATGCACTCACCACCCTCACCAATTCATCCTCAAACAGCCCTGCACAATAAGAGAATGTGAAAAAAACACTGCCCCGATTGACAGATGAGGTTACAGACCCCAGGGGTGGCTGGACTTGAATTTCAAATCTAAACCTCTTGATGCTATATCCCGTGAAAAGTGAAAGTAAACGTGTCAGTTGCTCCGTCGTGCCTGACTCTTTGCGACCCCATGAACTGTAGTCCACCAGGCTCCTCTGCCCACAGAATTCTCCGAATAAGAATACTGGAGTGGGTAGCCGTTCCCTTCTCCAGGGAATCTTCCCGACCCAAGGATTGAACTCCGGTTTTCTGCATTGCAGGCAGATTCTTCACCATCTGGGCCACCAGGGAAGCCCTCACGTGCTGTGAGTTTCTATTTACTGGACTGGCCAAAAAGTTAATTTGGAGTTCCCCGCAACATCTTATGGAAAAACTGGAATGAACAATCCATCGCCTTTCTTTTGTCTGTAAGTGAAGATTTAGCAGGGAAAAGCCAACATTCATTGGATGATAATATTAGAGAAATAGATGGGAGAAAATAACTACAGCTGTCACCTCTCTCTGAGCACCCTTCGTGCACCCCAGGCTGCCCCCCCACTTGCTCACTTCCTTTGCACACCACCTGAGTGAGGCTGGGGCTATGATCCCATTTTACTGGTGGGGAAACCGAGGTCCAGGAAGTTAAGTCTTTGCAGTGGTTTCCTCTGATTTGCTCTCACGGTGTCTTGGTCCCTGGTAATTTATTATTTTTTAACTGTTATGTGTTCATTGTCTTAGAATTTTATTTGTGGGAACTGTTTGCATCCTGGAACTAAGGCAGGTTCTAGATAGGATTTGTGTTCACTACTGACATTTACTCTAAATGCAGTTCCTGTCTGGAGGCTTTCAGATCACCCAAGCAGTTTAAATTCAATCTGAAAACCTATATAAGAACATGCTGATGGTTCTAAATTTTCAGCAGCAACTTATTGACCCCTTCCACTCAGTGCCGATGTTTAAGATTGTTTATTTTCCTGGTACTTCCCATGGGGGCCTAATACCCGATTCATCCTTACCCTGCAGGTGTGGTCCTTTAGGGTCTGAGCTTTGTGGGGAGAGGGACGCCCGTTAGACCACCCAGCCTTGGGCTCAGTGCAGTGACCGTGCCAGTGGTTGCCAGAGAAGGAAACAGCATCAGCTGAGCAAGAACGTTCATGTTCACATTCCATTAGGCTCAAGGAGAAGCTTGATGATGAGGAAGGCATTGAAACATCCACGTTTCAGTGGAGAAAGCACTGATGCTCAGAGAGGCAGGCAGGCAGATTAGGGCTGGAGGAAACGAAGGAGACTGCATAACGAGGCGAGGTCGTGGCAGAAGGTAGGGCTGGATCAGACAGGAGAACTTGCAGTGGAGAGGAAGGAACACGAAGAGAACCAGGATCCAGCAGGTGTTGACTGTGTGGACCTGCCTCTCTCTGAGCCACACTTTCTTTATGTGCCAGTTGGGAATGGTTCTGCCCTGCCTGCTCCCCAGGGTGGCCCACAAGAGACATGCCCCGAGGGTAGTGTTGAAATCCTCTGCATACTAGAAAGTGCTCTTCAGACCCAAGGTTATAGTCCTGGTTACCCCTGTCCTTCTTGGCCTCGATCCACCCCCTCCAGGACAGAGTGACGAGGCAGATCTGGGGATGATGGTCTCCATCACTCATGACTGACCAGCCATCCTTCTGCAACCCTGGCTCGACCCTACATCCCTCCTGAAGATGCCTGCTTGGGTTCCTCCAACAGAACGAGGTCACTGACTGTCAAGGGAGACCGAGGGTCCATTCACACCTCTAAGCCAGCTCTCAGGTGCTCAGAAGATCGCTACTCTTCAAACCATCTGTGGTCGCTGCTGCCCAAGACAAGGCAACTCTGTAGAAGACAGACTCCAACACTGGAGACAGAGCTTGACCTTGCAGCTCACAGGTGCTGCTTACCCACCTGGGGTCTTGATCGCAAGTCACTTAAATTCCCCGGAGCCTCGTGACATCGTGACGTCTGTTTCACAGACTCGTTGGAAGCATGGGATGAGTAGCTGATTCACAGCCTGCTCAGGACCGGTGGGAGAGTCTACCATCACTGTTGGTGGTCTAGGGACTGATGGGCTCACTGGCATGAGGAACACTGAGGCAGTGAACTGGGGGACTCAGGGAAGACAGAGGTCCCTGGGGTGTAACTGTTCTGGCAGAAGACAAGTTCAGTGCCAGGAAAATGGAATTAGAGCCTAAAGGCACGGGGCAAGAGAAAATGAAAATGGGAGAAAGGACAGCAAAGTTGCTAGCTAAGAAGCTCCAAACAAGTGGGGTCGGGCATGGTGAACAGACGCTATGAGAGCCACACGGAAAAAAGATTGAGGATCCTACCCCAGCCATGAACTTCCACGTTAGGCCACACATGGCAAGCGTAGCAAGGAAGCCATGGTGGACCTAGGGAACCCTCTGAAGCTTCTCCAGGTCTGTCTAGGTCTCCCTGAAAGTTTAGCCACAAGAAGCTCTCTGATCGGACTCAGCTCCCTGTGAAAAACAAATTGATCTGCCATCCAGCGATCTGCTTGCTTTCAGCTTGGGCCTAAGGCCTGGAGAGCAAGCAGGCAGGGAAGCCCTAAAGCGGGCCCTGAAGGGTGGAATTCACGCCGCACAGACTGCAAATCTCAAAGATAACAAGACAAGGAGATTAGAACATAAAGATCCATAATTAGATTCTAACAGGGAAATCCCACTTGTGGCACCTGGAATGCATCCTCTAGCAGTGATGATGAAAGTCGGAGATCATCAGACCTTAGCCTATGACATGCTACCAGGCACGGGAATCATTAACTGTGATTAAAGTGCTACCTACTAAGTGGTGAGTGGGAGGAAGGGGCCAGATCCTGTTACCGGGGCCCTCAGCCTCTGCAGGTCCCAGCCAGGTGGATGCTCCCACCCGAGCTCGCACACCCAGACCTGCAAGATTACACAGACTCTCTTAGTGCAGATGGTCAGAGGCTGCTGATGTTGCCATCTGTCTGTCTTTCGACAGAATCTTCTCTTGTCATCTCACCATGGGTGGGAGATGATGGAACATGGGGAACGCAAGGCTGGAGAGAGGTCCCAGGTTATTAGAAGTTGAAAGTGCTCCCTGCCATAGTAGAAATGATAAGGAATTCCCTGGTAGTCCATTGGCTAGGACCCCGCGCTTTCTCTACCGGGTTCAATCCCCAGTCGGGGATCAGAGATCCTGCAAGCCACACAAGGCAGCCATAAGTAAGTACAAAATTTAAAAATAAATGAAAGCTTACATTAAAATGCTAAGTAGTGGTTTAGTCGCTAAGTCATGTCCAACTCTTGCGACCTCATGGCAGGCTCCTCTGCCCATAGGATTCTCCAGGCAAGAATATTGGAGTGGGTTGCCAGAAGCCCCCAAATGCTAAGAGATGCTAGTATTTCTTTGAATTCTAACAGGAAGGGGAAACTGATTCACCTGGTCTTGCATCTGACCTCTTCTCAATAGATCTAGACTTACTACAAGCGTATTCATCAACACACACTCATTTAATCATCAGTATGTCTGCTATGTGACAGGCGCCGTGCTCAATGCTATCTATGAAGTCATATAAAAGCAGACAAGATACACTCATTGACCTCTAGGAAACAACAGTCTAGTGGGGTCACTAGCAGGGAACTGAGTGAGAAGAGCTGGAGAAGGACTGCCCATCCGGTGACTGTGAATTAAGAGTCAACGTGAAGGCAAAGCTCACTAAAAACAGGCAGCTTCACAGGGGGCCACGGGGAAGCCTGAGTTGGGGGACCAGTTACAGGGGTGCGGCTGAAAGAGATGGACCCACACACAGCAGAGGGGGGGCAGAGAGAGGACCAAGTGACCAGGCACGAACAGAGACTGGAGACAGCACAGAAGAGAAGGCACGGGAGTAGCCCCTGGGGGAAAGTGGAGGAGATGGGATGGTGTGCCCTCTCCACCCACACCCCTACGCCCAGAGACCCACCTCCTCTGCTCCCCTCCAGAGACTGCAATGCAAAGTTTCCACTTCCACTGAGTGGAGGAGGAGAACCAGAAGTTTCATCAGATATCTGATGAGACATGAAACACGAGAGGACGTGAAATCTCATGTGTAGACTGGAAAGCCATTCACAGTTCTAGCTGCCCTGCAGCAGTATAAACATCACATGTTTTTTAATCAGGATGGAAAGCAAAATCAAAGGAAATCTACGAGAACCATCTCATGGGGAGGACTATCATTGCCACTTCCCCTCTGTGCCTCCCTCCCCTCTGGCCTGAATACTGACAGCATTGCCTGTCTATGGAGGCCACAGGCTGATTCTCCAGGAACAAGACACTACTCCATTGGTCTTTTATTCTGATTACTGCTGAGTGCATCTCTACTTAGCCCTTAAAAGTACCAGCATCAACAGCGAACCAAATTACAGGACTAAATGCTCTAATAAGGCTTATGTACAGAGCGTTTGTAGGACATGAAAGAGGAATTGATGAGGGTTCACAGAAGTGGTTATATTTGAGCTGGGTTTTGAAGGATGAAGAGGAGTTCATGAAACAGAACAATACAGACAGGTCCCTCAGACATAGGACATTCATATGCCAAAGTCACATAGAATGAAAGTGTGTGTAGATCTAGGAGTAGTTAGCAGTTTCAGTTGTTCAGGATCCACTGAAACTGGAGATGCATGAATTTTTCACCCGCCCTTCAAAGAGATGAATTCTGAAAATATTTAGAGAGCCTTAAATACAAAGACAAGCTGTTGTGTAAGATTTAACTTTCTTTCAAAGGGGACCATTGAGGGCCTATATAGATGTAAACACACACACAAACACATATATAACTATATAGTTATATAGTTTGTTTGGATGAGGTTCTTTTGGATAGAGTTTTTAAAATTACATGCTATGTGTTTTTAACACTCAAATATTTTTGGTTGTTCATTGTTTTAAGTGTGAATAAAGTTATACTTAGAAGGCTTCCTGTTGGCTCAGTCGGTAAAGAACTGCCTGGAAAGCAGGAGAGCCATGTTCAGTCCCTGAGTCAGAAAGATCTGCTGGAGAAGAGAATGGCAACTCACTCTAGTATTCTTGCTTGGGAAATACTGTGGACAGAGGAGCCTGGCAGGCTACAGTCCACAGGGTCACAAGAGTTGGATATGACTTAGGGACTAAAACAACAACAACAAAGTTATACTTAATATTTGCAGGATGCTGTCACAAGCTAGGTGATGATTTATCCCATTTCACCTTTTTGATCCTATGTGATAAGTACTATTATTTCCATTTTGCAGAATAAGGACATGGAGGCTAAGTGGATAGAGGTCCCTTGCTCCCAGGCTTGCAGACTCTAACTGGCAGAATCAGGATTTGAATCTGGATCCATCTGACTCCAAAACCCATGCCCCTTCCACTACCCCATGCTAGGTGGGTATTGAAGGCTGAGCTCTGATGGGGCCACTGGGGAGAATTCTTCATGAGAGAAGAACAGAGGACATGGGCAACCTTTGAGCTGATATCGACTTCTGCTCTCTCCAGGTCACTTTACTTCAGTCTGGAGAAATAGATTCAACCCTCTGTGAGTCCCTGCTCAGAACTCCAGCGCTGCAGAGAGTCAGGTTGGAGCGTGGGGAGAGAGGCCCCATCCAGAGATTCCTCTTGTTGCCAGAACCTTTGGAGCCGGCATGGGGCCCTGGCCTCTGCAGGTCTGGCCATAAACCACACAGCTCTGGTTCAGAGAGTTGAAAAGGACCTTAAAGGTCGCCTCATCCTCCAGATGGAAGGCTCCCGCCCTGTGATGCTTGCCCCCACTGGGATCACAGACTCACACCTCAAACATCATCTGGCCTCTGACCATGTGGTGCCGTGGCCTCCAACACACTGTGTGAGCCTCACAGACAAGGTTGGGGGGAGGGCGGCCTTGGCCTTAGAAAATCTAGAGCCCAGGGCCTACGTGGCTCCCCTGCTCACCAGTTACATACTTGGGCAAGCAACTTATCTCCTTGGATCCTCAGTTTGGATATCCGAAAAGATGGACTGTTCAGGCCTAACTCCCACAGAGATTGGGAGGAGTAGACAATGAAGCAAAGGGAAGAACTTCTCTGGGTGTCCAGTGGTTAAGAGTCCGCCTGCCAGTGTAGGAGACACGGGTTCAATCCCTGGTCTGGGAACATTCCACATGCCACGAGGCAACTAAGCCACAGCTACTGAAACCGCACCCTAGAGCCCACGCTCTGCAACGCGAGAAGCCACCGCGAGAAACCCATGCGCTGCAGTTAGAGAGTAGCCCCTGCTTGCTGCAGCTACAGAAAACCTGAGTGCAACCGCAAAGGCCACCCACCGCAGCCCAAAGATAAATAAATAAATTTTAAAAAAGAAATAAAGCAGAAGTACAAACTTAAAAATATTATGTTTTATAAATGTACACCAAGGTAAAGGACCATGATGGAGATGATGACTTACAGCAGAGACTAGAAACTTTACAAAGGGCCCAAGAACAAACATTTGAGGTTTGTGCCTCTGTCCTTACTACCGCTGCAGCAGAAAAGTGGCCACTGACAATATGTAAATAAATAAGGGTGGCTGCGTGCCAATATGTCTGTATTAAAGGACACTCAAATATGAATTTCATAGGATTTGTAGGTGTCAAAAAATATTCTCGCTCTTTCGATTTTTTTCAATTATTTTAAACTGTAAGAACCACTCTTAGCTTGTGAACTGTGCAAAACCAGACAGCGGCAGATTGTTTGACCTCCCTGACCGGTGGCTGGGTCTTCTTCAGCGTTAGGGGACTCTTCGCTCAGGGGTGGAGTGGCCATGCCATAAGAATGCAAACATCCACACACTGCCTCCTCTGGGAAAATTCCCTTGGTGCCCCTCCCTGGCTCTAACTGGCTGGTTACTCCTCTGTGAACCCTGATCAGCACAGATGTCACAACACACAGTGGCTATTTGCTGGCCACAGGCCAGGAACCCACCCAGGACCAGACCTGGGCATGTTAATTTCATATCTGCACAGCCTGGCACCATTCTGGACACAGGAGATACTCAACAAGGCTCCCGGGGTGAATGTGTGCTTTTATAAATTTCATTTTCAGAAACAGTTAAGATACTATACATCCTTCTGACACTGCCTCAGAGGTCTAAGATTTTGTTTCCTATTCCAAGAGACCCAAAAGGTGAATGCTGTGTGTTCAATCACTTTAGTCGTGTCCGACTCTGCGATCCCATGGACTGTAGCCTGCTAGGCTCCTCCGTCCATGGGATTCTCCAGGCAAGAATACTGGAGTGGGCTGCTATTTCCTCCTCCAGGGGATCTTCCCAACCCAGGGATCGAGGCTGTGTCTCCTGTGGCTCCTGCAATGCAGGTGAATTCTTTACCACTGAGCCATCTATTTTAAAGTGTACAGTAGTTCAGTTTTCACAAAACATGCATTAAGTCTCTTCCTATGAATTTCTTAGGCCTCCTCTCCAGCCTTACTGGACATCAATGCAAATTTCTGGGCAGATAAGGGCCTCATTTTCCTCACCTATAAACCACAGGTTGTATTTGTAGCAACACTCTCTAATTATTGTGTGAACTGGAAAGGATAGTCATATAAAATTCTTAGCACCATGCCTGGCACTTAGTCAAGGCTCATGGAGAATTAGTTATTATTTTATGATCCTCCAAGATAGAGATTACTGTCCACATCTCCCTGTAAGAAATGGAGGCTCAGAGAGGCTCAGAATGTGCCTCCAAGTCAGGGCATCAGTGGGACTTCCCTGGCAGTCCAGTGGTTAAGACTCCACGCTTCCGCTGCAGGGGGTGTGGTTTGATCCCTGGCTGGGGAACAAAGATCTCGCATGCCATGTGGCAAAAATAAATAAATAAATATAAAAATCAGAGCATCAGTGTCTGAATTCTGCTGTAGTTGGTCCCAGGCCAATCCCCACTCCTTGCTCAGTGGCTGAATATAGACGTAAGCCAGGCCCAACTCTGCCTCCCACAAGTGGTCTGGGCCTTGTAGGAGAGCAGCCCTCGAGACGCCAGTGGCAAGGACTCTAAGAGGCCAAAACCCAGCAGGAAGTAGCTACTCCTCAGAGCACACGGAGGAGACCGCAGGGCCATCTTTCTTAATCAGGCATCCTGGCTGTGTGCCTTCGAGGGAACTGCAATTTCCCTCTTGGCTCAAGCACCCCTGGAATTGATGACAAGGGAGAGTCTCCCCACTGCCAGGGCCCAGCTGAGGCGGGGAGCTGTGCTGGGAAACACAGCCCCTTCCTCCAGCTGAAATTGACCTGGAGGACCAACCTCCTCCCCTGTACGTGAAAAGAGGTGACGCCGAAATGAAATCAGACTCTCTCATAAATGCAGACCACGTTCTCCCTGCCAATATCGAGACAGAGTGTATTCCGCTGCTGTCACTTGAAAAGTAATAAAGTAATAGTGGAGTAAGTTATATATTAAAAAAAACAAAGCCAAACAGCGAACCCTGCTCCTGAATACCGAAGGGAAGGTGGGGTGGGGAACCAGGCAGAGATGAATGGGGACCTGTACCCCCAGCAGGCAGAAGCCAGGAGTGTCCTCAGCCATCACTTCCCACCCTCCCTGCTTCACCACCTAGGGCTGGAGCCCAGAGCGGGGAGGGGAGGGGCAAAGACACAGGATAGGACAGGAATCAAGTCCTGATGAGAAACCCAGCTCCCCTCCTCTGGGGGCCAGTGCTTCCTGGGGTGTCTGCAAGGGCTGGAGTACAGGATGGCCCTGAGAGAGGCTTGGGTCTTTGGTCCATCCCTGCTGCCTTTTGCACTTTCTTGTCGGGAATTAGAAAGTGCTGACCTCCTGGCACCCACTCGCTGGCTGCTTGGCAATTACCTCTCCTATTATAAAACCGTCAGTTAACAAACTGACCTTCTGAGGTATGATTTAGTCTCTCATTTGTCTGGGCCTGATCAACTCATGGAGAGGCAACAAGTTTAGAGTCAGAAAAACCAGATTGTGAATCTTGGCGCTTATTAGTTAAGGGTCCTAGAATCCTTCTCCTCTTGCGCATCTGTTTTCTCAGCTATAAAATGGGAATAGCAGTAACGGCTATCCGGCATGAGTATTAATACAATAGGTGAGGGCTCAGTCACTCAGTTGTGCTGGCTCTCCACGGCCCCATGGTCTGTAGCCCGCCAGGCTCCTCTGTCCATGAGTTTTTCTATGCAAGTATACTGGAATGGGTTGCCATTTCCTACTCCAGGGGATCTTCCTGACCCATGGATTGAACTACATGTCTTGCATCTCCAGTACTGGTCGGTGAATTCTTTACCACCAGAAAAGTGAAAAGTGAAAGTGAAGTTGCTCAGTCATGCCTGACTCTTTGTGACCCCATGGACAGTTGCCTGCACCAAGCTCCTCCATCCATGGGATTTTCCAGGCAAGAGTACTGGAATGGGTTGCCATTTCCTTCTCCAGGGAATCTTCCTGACCCAGGGATTGAATCCAGGTCTCCCGCATTGTAGACAGACGCTTTACCATCTGAGCCACTGCTTATTGGGAAATTTATTGTTAATAATGGGTCCCAAGTGCGTGCTATGAAAGAAGTACCATGATAAGTGATATAAAATCTCCTTTTATTTTCACAGAAATCTCAGGAGGTGGGTGCTATTATTATACCCATTGTATAGATGCGGAAACTGAGGCTCCATAAGCCTAAGTCACTTGCTTAAGAACATACAGCAAGTTAGAGGTAGAACTGAGATTTCAATTTAAGCCTCTCTAACTACAAAGACCATGCTGAACTGGGAGCTGTTGTTTCTATGCTGGAAATTAGTACAGCCCAAATGGTATGTGACAAGTCTCTTTCTCCAGCTGAAGGGAGAAAGCAGGGACTAAGGTGATATGACAGACACCGTGAGTGCCTATCCTATACCTTTGTTACCAGAAGCACTTCTATTTTATTCAGGACCACCCTCCATATATTTCAGGGGAGGGAAGTGCTAGTTGCATAGATGTTGTCAATTTGTAGAATTTCATCAAACTACAAGACACGGGAAATGTGCTTTTTTGCACAAGTGTCATATTTCGATTTAAGAAGTTTTTAAAAAGAGAGGCACAGGCTCAGGGTGTTTTCAAATTACCTTCAGCTAGAAGATAAGAGAGGGAAAGAAACCAAAGGTGGCCAATGCTTAACAATTCATGAACCTAGGTGAAGGGAATACGGGCGTTCACTGGACTATGATTTCAAATTTCCGGTAGCCTGGAAACTTATCAAATCAAAAAGGCAGGGGAGACATACAAGGAAGAGCTATACTGTCCCCAGCCCCTGGGAGGTGGTGTGAGGATTTGGCGTCTGGACCCATGGCAATTCCTCCTCTACGTACTGATCGATCTTCAGGAAGGGACCCCACCCAGACTCGCTTTCCTCATCCGTACAACAGGAATAATAAGAGAACCCACCTTCCGAGGGTTTCTGTGAAGATGACTGTCACTTGTCACAACACCTACGTGCGGTGTGCATTAAAGAAAGCAGAGGAGCAGAGTGGTGGCGGCCTCTGGGTCCTTGATGAGGTCACTGAGTTACTGACACAGCTATCCAGAAACAGCCCTACCTGCAGGCTTTCCATCGTGTGAGATTACAGCCCTTCTTATAAGCCACTATAGTATGGGTATTTTTTACTGTTTTTGTTTAGTTGCTAAGTCATATCCAACCCTTCTGTGGCCCCATGGACTGTAGCCTGCCAAACTCTTCTGTCCATGTGATTTTCCAGGCAAGAATACTGGAGTGAGTTGCCATTTCCTTCTCCAGGGGGTCTTCCTGAACCCATGTCTCTCGCAGTGGCAGGCAGTTCTTTACCACTGAACCACCAGAGAAGTGTGGGGTTTTTTATTACTGATAAAATTACACTCTCTTCTTCTTAATGAAACAATATGAAACTCAAGATAAAAAATGCATTCATAATGGGAAAATATTAAAAAATCCTAATTATGTAGGAATAAAAAAAGATAGAATTAAACTGACTAGGGTACATCTGTAGAGTAGAATATTATGTAGTGACCAAAAAATGATGTCCAAAAATTATTGCATGGCATAGGAAAATGCACTTAATCTGATATCTGAAATATGGAAAAATGTAAATACAAAAGGTTGGAAGAAAATATAGCCACATATTAATAATAGGCTAGATTTAGATATTTAATTAAATGTTTCAACATTTTCTGTATTTAAAATAACTATTACATAGTATCTTTATAATAATAATTCAAACAGTAGGCTTCTAAACTATATTTGTGACACATGAAGGTTGGAAACAAAACTATGTATGATATCATCTAAATAAAATGCTTCCAAAATTGGAAGAAAATATAACATCTTAAGAGTTATTACCACTGATTTGGGAGATTATGTGTGATCTTTTTTCTAACCTTTTCCACATACACATTATAAATTTTCTACAATGAGTACATGTTACCTTAGGGGTTCCCTGGTGGCTCGGATGGTAAAGAATCTGCCTGCAAGGCAGGGGACTTGGGTTTGATCCCTGAGTCGGGAAGATTCCCTGGAGAAGGGAATGACAACCCAGTCGAGTATTCTTGTCTGGAGAATCCCATGGAAAGAGGAGCCTGGCAGACAACAGTTCATGGGGTCACAAAGAGTCAGACACAAGTGAGCAACTAACACGCGCACACATACACACACACACACACACACACACACACTGCTTTTTACTTTGAAACAAAAAATCCAGTTCTTTAAAATATAAATTTATAACGTATAGTTCTAATATCATTGCCTTCAGACCGCATCTCTAGTCCTTCAATCAATTCAACAGATTCTCATTGAGTGCTTAGCATGTTCTTAAACAGTGTAATGATAATAATTATGACTACCTCTTATTAGACATTGTGATCATAAACTTCATGGGCATTGCCTGTAATCTTTTCAACAGCCCCATAAAGTATTGAGGGAGTTGAATCAAATTTGCCTAAGGCCGCAGCTTGCTGGTGTCAGAGTCAAGATTCAAATCCAAGCCAGTTATATTTACGTGGCTGGCTCACCTTTCTCCATCTGTACTGAAAGAAATATACATCACAGCAATACACAAGCTCTGCTTAAAAAACAAAACAAAACAAAACTCAAGGAAGATCAGACAAGGAAGTAGCAGTAGCAGACAGGTGAGACCCAAGAACGTTTTAAAAAGCAGGAAGCAAGGGGCTGAGCCTTTGAGTGGGGTTAGAGCCTGGAAAATCCCATGGATGGAGGAGCCTGGTGGGCTACAGTCCATGGAGTTGCTAAGAGTCAGGCACAACTGAGCAACTTCACTTTCACTTTTCACTTTCCTGCATTGGAGAAGGAAATGGCAACCCACTCCAGTGTTCTTGCCTGGAGAATCCCAGGGACGGGGGAGCCTGGTGGGCTGCCGTCTCTGGGGTTGCACAGAGTCGGACACGACTGAAGTGACTTAGCAGCAGCAGCAGCAGCAGAGAAGGTGGAACCAGCCTTCTTAGAACAAAGGGAACACAGCGGATGGACGATGGACTGGATGTGGGAAAGCCCATTTCTGGGGACTGCAACGAAGCCAGTGTTGACTGCGGTAAACAAGAGGGTTAAGAGGAAGGAGCCAAAATATAAGGGAACTAGAGGGTGTGGAGGGCCCTGAACGCCAAGCTTTGGGATTCAGATTTCTTTGCTGGGTGATGGGGGAATCACTGACCATTCCACACAGAGTGGGGATGAGCTTAGGAGTCATGTCTTTGCTGAAAGTGTCTAGGTAGGAACATGAGAGTGAATGGGGAGAGGGGAACCCAAGAGGCAGCGTTGGGAACATTTGGGAGGCACTGAGCTAAGCCTGTCCTCATACGTTACTTCTTTGGGGGAAACTGCCAGACAGAGGTTTAAATGAACCACCTGAAGTCACATGACTGGGTAAGACCTGAGATGTGTATAATCCCAGTTCACCTGCCCCCCTGGCCACCTGCCTCTGTGGAGATGGGATGCAGCAGTGGCCCATGGGAGGCCATGCAGGACTGTCCCCTGACCTGGAGGTGGGGAGGGGGAGAAGGCTTATGCCCCTCAGTGCCTGAAGTCCACGAGCACGTGGGACCCGGACCCCAGTCTCGCCCCACCAAAGGTAGGAAGGCCAGAGGTTATTTCCCCACTTAACTGTTGAGAACGCAGAGGCTCAGAGCGTGCAGGGCTGTACATTTGGAAGCCTTTCCACTCTTGCCTGCTGCTCCGCGGCAGCCTCTGCGCCTAAAGCTGGGAGCGAGCTCTCAATCTCACCCAGGGGCATCCCAGGAGGCTTGCCTCGAAGCGGCGAGCAGAGCTCCAAGGAGCAGAAACATCTCTGTTAAAGCAAAACATCATTAAGATGAGAAGAGGCAACATCTCGAACGCCCACGCAGCGCCGGTGGAGCTGTAAAGTGTGCCTCCCAATTAGACGTGGGGAGGAGCCTCACCCGCTCAGGCTGTACATCCCCAAGGACAAGGGCAGCCTGATTCCCTCCGACATCCCACCCCCAGCTCTGCCACGAAGCTGCGTGTGTTTTGTCTGAGTCTATTTGAGGTGTCTTATGCAACAGAACCCCATCTCCGAGAACAGACGGCTTGCTTTGCGGCATATAGCGTTCTCACTGTCAGGGAAGTTTCCCCGACATGAAGCCTAGTTTGTGCCTTTCTTGCTTATAAGAACCTTGAAGGCTCCAAGGGACCTGTACTTTAAGATGATGTTCAAAGCCCTAAATAGATGGAAACTTTCTTCTGCGGGGAAGTATTTATCGAGCACTAATTCACTACCTTGTACTTGAAAGTCGTCTCTTGGGGCAAGGTCCTCCCACAGATTTTATGATACTGATTTCCCTTCTCCCATCAAAGGCAGGAAGGCCGGCGGTTATTTTCCCACTTTACAGATGAGAAGACAGAGGCTCAGAGATACTGCCGACTTGATCATTAAACCACAGCACCGTTAAGCGATAGATCTGGGTCCATGGACTCCAAATTCAGTGTCTTTCCAATACCACCTTTGGGCCAGCCCTGTTCTAGGCACCGTGAGGACCACGGTCAATGAGAAATCATGGGTCCGCCAGGTGCCAGTTATTAAGTTACTGTCTCAGAGTTTCAAACCAGTCCTTCTCTGAGATACTTTGTCTTTGTGGGGCTGCAAATTCTACTGCTTCACCACATGGGTCCGGGTGAGATTCTGCCAATAGGGGGAGCTAGAGGAAGGTTGAAAGGCTGGAGGAGAAGGGACTTCTTCCAGCAGTTTCCCAGTGGCTTTCTGCTTACTTCTGCTCCTGCAAGCAGAGACATCATTTTGCTGACAAAGGTCTGTATAGCCACAGCTATGGTGTTTTTAGTAGCCATGTATGGATGTGAGAGTTGGACCATTAAGAGGACTGAGAGCCGAAGAACTGATGCTTTCAAACTGTGGTGCTGGAGAAGACTCTTGAGAGTCCCATGGAGAGCAAGGAGATCAAACCAGTCAGTCCTAAAGGAGACTGATCCTGAATATTCATTGGAAGGACGGATGCTGAAGCTTCAATACTTTGGCCACCTGATGTGAAGAGCCAACTCATTGGAAAAGATCCTGATGCTGGGAAAGACTGAGGGCAAGAGAAGAACGGGGCAGCAGAGGATGAGCTGGTTGGATGATACCACTGACTTGATGAACATGAGTTTGAGCAAACTTCGGGAGATAGTGAAGAACAGGAAAGCCTGGTTGGGCTATAGTCCGTGGAGTCTCGAAGAGTCAGACACAACTTAGCAACTGAACAACAGCAAAAAGCATTGCCTTAGCAGCACCTCTTCATCCTGGAAGCAGTGGTTCCTTCCTAAAGCAGCAGTTGAACCCAGCATGCAATTTTCCCAACACTTGGAGAACCAGTTGCAAGCGTCCCCCTCCCAGGACCCCGGGACCAGCCTGTAGGCTCCCCCTTCTCAGGAATCTGGGTCCAGCCCCACAGTGTTTGAGCTTAGAGACACCAATGCTACTCACACAGCACCTCCCCAAAGAGATCTGAGGTCCAGCCTCATAGCGTCCCAACTCCAAATTGCTACATTTTAGTGATTCCAGTGATTTCCCTTTCTTCCTTCAGCCCAAGAGCTGGTGGCTGCTTCCTGCAGTGACTCCCTCCCTCATACCTTAGTGTTCTATCTTCCTCTTTCACGTATGGTTAACAATTTTATATCTAGTTAAATTTTCTTCGATTAAATTTTCTTTGCTCAAAATGACAGATGTAGTTTCTATCTCTTTAGTGGCCCCTGAATGCTATCCTTGAAGGGTAGCGAGGGGCCCATGAAACTAGGTAGAGATAAATTGTGGGCAGAGAGCCTGGCACATAGTAGGGCTTCAAGAATGGCTCTGGAATGAAAAAACAAACAAAGAATACCTAAATAAAGGAGGGCCTTGGTGTTGAAGGAATGCTTGGGCAGCGACCCAAGTAGGAAAGGCAATCAGAGAAGTAGTTTTAGGAAAATAGCAATAGCAGGAGAGTTTCAGCCACTTGGAAGATGAAGATGAGATGTGAGTAGCATCAAAGGAATTGCACCAGGAAGGCTGGCACGGGGCCAGGCTGGGCTCGTGCACAACTCTGAGCCTCTTTACTAGTCAGAAGCATCCAAGATTCCAACAGCCCGTGACCTCCTCCCCAGCCAAGAGAGCTGCTCACCTTGGTCCTGAGGGCTCCACCTCACCCATCCTGTGGTCTGAGAAGGGGAAGGCCATGGGATGGTTGCCTGCCCCTGCAAGTAGAGAGGCTTCCGAGAGAGGGAGCTGTGGTCACCTGCGACTGTGGCCACTTTGCCACAGATTTGGCAGCTGTCAACTGCTTACTTGGGTCTAGCAACCAGAATAAGGAGAATACGTTGCCTCCCCTCTCTGCCAATCCCAGAGGGAAAGAAAATTGAAAGCGTCAGTCACTCAGTCATGTCTGACTCTTTGCGACCCCATGGACTGTAGCCCATTCAGAGGCAGAGGGAGAAAGAATGAGCATCTGAAAAAGTTAGGAAAATGCTCTGAAGCTAGTTTGGATTCTGGAATGACCTCTGAGGAATCCAGCCACTGTTCTACAGCCTCTATCACCTCCCTGCTCTCACATCCATCGTCCCTATGTATCTATGCACCTAAAGCTCTGAATTTGATCTATCTGGAGGCTAAGACCGTATCCTCTGACCCAAGTGCATCCTGGCCAGGCAACCTCAAACACAGAGGCTACAGACCCCCTCAGAGGTCCATAGAACAGGGAATCTAGCCTGGTCTATGTTGAGGAATCATGAGAAACCATTTCACTGCAGCGGACTCCTGCTATTCGTGTGTGTCCAGCATCCATTCCTCATCTTTCTAATGATGGACACAGTGTGTCCTTTGGGGAACTACCACTCCTTCTCCTCTTGGGCCATGGGTTCTGCTTGGGCAGATCTAGAGGCTGGTGATGACCCAGTCTGATCCACCAGCTGTTTCGTTGCCTGGCTTCTCTCTTTGATTCAGGAATGAACAATGAACACAAGGGCCCAATTAAATTCAGAGCCCAGTCCTATGACTCTTCAAGGACATTACTGGGGAAATGTTGCTCTCTTTATGCTGTGAAAACTAAGGCCATGCAGCATTGACCTGCAGCTTCTGGCAGCTGATGGAGCCAACATGGAGGACAGCAGAGTCAAGAAACGGAGAAGGGCACTTAAGCACCTAGATCCAGCCCTGCCCGAAGGCATCAGTCCTCGAACTAATACTTTTCCTTTGTTCTCTAACTACTTTGAGTTGGGTTTCCATCACTCGAGACTGAGAGTCCTAACTCAAATACACAGAGAGGGGAATAAGTTACTTTCTTTAATATTTAACTGGGGAGTGATTCTGGATCATTAACCCAATGGAGAGACACTACCTCTGATAAAGCCCTTCACAAGCAATCTGCTCTCAGGATAAAACCCCAGTTCCTTAACTAGAGTTTCAGAGCCTTCAGTGATCAGGCCCTTGCTGATGTCTCTGGTCCCATCACATACCACTGCTCCACTGAACCTCTATCTTTGGGTGCATGGCATTTGGAGATTCTGGAATGAACCATGGTCTCTTGCCTTGGGCTCCTACACACGTCATCCTCTTCCTTGAATAGGTTTTACCTGTTTACCTCCTACAAATCCTTCAAATATCCGCTCACACCCACATCTTCAGGGGGGCATTCCTTAGCCTCTAGAGGAATTGCCTCCTCTCTGTTAGGGTCTCTCATGACCCATTCCATCATCAGGACCAGAATAGATGCCTACTAAGTACTATTTGCTGCATATCTGAAGGAGATCAGTGAGGCAGGCAGCCACAAGCACAGGCAAATGCAGGACCTAAAACCAGGGCTGCAGAGAAGGACCAAAGTCAGGCCAAACCAGTGACTCCAGCAAGAAAAAGGACAGGGGAAGAGAAAGGAAGGAAAAGATTATGTGAAAAGTGGGGAAGGAAGCACCAGAAGAATCTGAGCACCTTTGATGACAGCTGGAAAAGAATATTTAAAGAGACCCCTGACCGTGAGCCATGTGGGTGAGGGGAACGTGTTGTTACTGACAAGGAGCAGGGTCATTGCTGAGAGGGGACGTTGCCGTGCTGCTGTGCAGACGGGTGAACAGAGGCTCAGCACTGTGCAGGACCCAGAAGAGATGGCAAGGGCGGAGGGCAGTTCCCTTGGTGGGCAGCTGCAGCAATTAGACAGTGGCAGAGGCCAGGAAAGGGCAGGGAGTTTATGGGCTTGTGTCCCTGGAAACTAGGGGGAGCAGGATGGGAAATTCCACCCTCTGACCCCACCTGGCTGAGGCTGAGCTGCACAGTAATGATCTCCGCGAACAAGGTGCCTGCATCATCTTAGCCTTGCAGAGGCAGCCGATAGGTGTTTACACTGCTTGCATTTCTCCTCCGGAGCAGGCTTGCTGTTCTGAAAAGCTCACTGGGCGGTTTGCATAATTGCCTGCTTAGGTGATGAGTGCTCAGACCTTAGCAGAGTTTCACAAAGCCTATCCTCCCGATCCTGTGGGACATATCTGGGAGGGAGGACAAACCTCAATCAAAGGGAGCTGGGGAGCCCCCCTGTGCCCCTTCATACAGGGAGGAGTCACAGAACCTCAGGCCCAGAGCCTCTCCCCACATCTGTTTTCCTGCCTCCACATCCGGGAAGGGGTCAGAATCAGGCAAGGGGAAGCCAACTTGGGAAACAGAACCAGTTCTGTGTGCTTTTCAAACACCTATTAAGCTCCTACTGTTTGCTGGTAAAAGAAATCGAGGAGTCGGCAGTCAAATAAGAAAGCAGGGAGAGAAACACAACAGGCAAGATATGTAACAAACATGAGGTGTTTGGGGAATATGAGGGAGGGACTTTGAGCCCAGAAGAAACAAGGGTGGATATCAAGGAAGGCTGCCTGGAGGAGGTGACATCCAAATAGAGTCTTGAAGGAGTGTAGTGCCTGGTGTACAGTACATGCGTGTTAAGTCACTTCAGTCGTATCTGACTGTTTGTGACCCCATGGACCATAGGCCGCCAGGCTCCTCTGTCCACAGCATTCTGGAGGCAAGAGTACTGGAGTGGGTTGCCATGCCCTCCTCCAGGGGATCTTCCCGACCCAGGGATTGAGCCTGTGTCTCCTGCATTAACAGGCAGGCCCTTTACCATTAGCGCCACCTGGGAAGCGCCCTGGTACACAGTAGATGCTCAAATACCCATGAACAAAGGACCAAATGGAAGGCTGGATGGGGTGGGGGTGAGGGGTGGGATATGTTCCAGGGAGAGAAAAAGGCTGGCTCAGTTTATTCTTGATCCCAGAGCCACAGTGAATTCTGTAGCTTTCCTAACGCCTTGTAAACCATACAACATTTTGCATAGTGCATAGATCACAGGGTGTATCCTCTGCTATCATTTTTGGGTCAGGAATAAAGCGTTTGTGTCAGCTTGTTCTGGGGGCTACTGAGAGAGAAAAATGGAGACGCAGCCACCTCCCCCTCAAACCAACAGGATGCTCTTTAAATATGTAAGAGATTCACCGGGGCACTGCCAGCCCTGTCTGGCTTTCTTCAAAGTGTATGAAAAATGTGCTTAATATTCATGCTCCATTCCAAAGAGGCATGGATGGGGGCTAAAGAGGAGAGAACAATTTGGGTAAAAAATGACTAGTGTCATTTCACATCTTCCAACCCAAACTAATATATTCCTTGGGGCTGACCTTAAGCCACCCCCTACAGGAAGCCTTCCTCAAGGGCAACCCCCCTCCCCCTCCCTCCCCAAAGCCTTTCCGCTTCACTTGTTGCCACATCTGGACTGGGGTGCCAGGCATTACCCTACTCACTGCGCCTGCATGTCTGAGCCCTCTCCACCCTCCCAGGTTCCCTGCAGCAGCTGTAATAAGAGCTCAGGTTTACGGATAAGAAAGCTGATGCCTGGGGTGTGGGGTTGGGGCGGGGGGGGGCAGGGGCGTGCTACTAAGTGGGGATTGAATTGACGCCAACCTCTGCTCCCCACCACGCTTCCAAACATCCCCTCTCCATGCCTCACTGCCTCCCGATCTCATTTCTGGTCCATCTCTCTACATTACAGCATTGTTTTCTGGGGGAATTTGGGTCACATTGTCTGGTTCAGTGCTTTAAGACAGCGGTCCCCAACCTTTTTGACACCAGGGACTGGTTTCTCACGAAGACGATTTTTCTACGGACTGGGGGTGGGGGTGGGGGATGGTTTCAGGATGATTCGAGCATGTTACATTTATTGTGCACTTTATTTCTACTATTATTACATCAGCTCAAGCTCAGATCATTAGGCATTAGATCCCGGAGGTTGGGGACCCCTACTTTAAGAGCAGAGAGCCGAGGATTCATATTTTGGTCTCTGCCCTGAGCCATTTCCCCATTTCTGGGCACAGAGTAGGTGCTGACGATGTGAAACACAGAGAGGAAAATGTCAGCCCAAAGAGGAAGCATCTGTTCTTGCGCTTTCCTCACTCAGATGAAAAAAGTGAAGCCCAGAGAGGGAAAGTGACTTAAATGTACATAGCACAGAATTGAGCAGGAGGCAGGCTAGCCCTGCCACAGTACCCATAATAGGTGCTAAATTATGCTATTGCTATATTATGTATACTATACATAACAGATATGCATAGTATATACAATATATTGCATTTTCTGTAATATGTATTATATCACCATCATCTTCATTTTTCAGTGTCTTAGTGAAAACATTAATGCACCACATCTTGGTAATGGGACATTCTGAGGATTTCACAAATGTGGGTCTCTGCAGCCAATCAGGAAGACTGCAGATGACCGACTTTCAGGCAAACAGAAGCCAACAGAGAAAGACACTAAGACATCATGACATTTGTGAAAGGTTTTATAACTGACAGCTTTCTTAATGGAAAGTTCACTGAATTTGGCACCGGAAAATCTGGGACATGGCCCCTTTCTGTCACTCAATAACCAGGTGATTTTGACTAAATCATTCATTTTCTTTGAGCTACAGTCTCCTTCCTTGCAAAATGCAGCAGTGAGATAAACTCAGAAGAGAAAGTTACACAGCACACAGAACTGAACTCTCCATTACGGTGCCCATGGCAGCCATGACTAATCGATCACTGATCTCCTGGTGTGTCCAGCTGCGGCCTCGGAACACTGCCCGTGGCAGCTCCACCCACTGGCTGGAGTGAACATGTCAGATGAAGCCAATTAGCCATGTTGGAGCAGATGTTTCTAGAACTTACTCCAGCTCTGACTTTCTGCTTCCGAAAGTCTACGCACCGATTGAGCAACCTGGGGAGGTCGGCAGAGCAGCTATTTCCCCTCCCCCCACTGCAGAGCCAGCAATCAGAGCCGGGACAAGTTCAAGTTGAGACACTCGGTGAGTGGTGGTGAGCCCAGGCACTAGACCTCTCTGAATAGGCCTGGCGGGGATAATCGATAGTCTTGCATCATACCCAGTTGCAAAGGACTCCCAGGACCTCAGTCAGTGACCATGGAGATGAGGCAAACACTAGAGTATCATTCTTTCAAGACGGTCACCCTCTCCTCTAGACAAGTGGGACCACGCTGCAAAACCAGGAAATGGGTGAAGTTTCCGACTGATTCCTTTTACTTCCACTTACCCTTGATAGGAGCCCAGCTCCCTGGACTGTGCTTATCAGCCACCACATTCTCTCATGCCACAGACTCCCCTCAAATCATTTCCAGAACCTTCTTCCATTTGAGAGAGGAACATTCTGATAACAGCTTAGAGTGAGAGCTCATCCTATTCCAGGCAGACACCCAGGAAGGTGGGAAGAAGACTAAGGCTTGAGTTAGAACACGGGCTTGCTGTTCTGCTGCTGTGGCCTCAGTTCTGTCCTTCTCTGGGCCTCAGTTTTCCTTCCAGCTTGACCTTCTATGACCACCTGCTTGCGATTTCCAAGAAAGAATTGTGATTCCTCGACTAAAGGGGTGAAGTACTGATGGATCTCATCCCTGTGCTGATGGTTCAGTGGGTATTAAGCGAACAAGGGTTCCAGAGCTTCTGTATTCTACCTCCACTTACGCACGTAGTGACGTAGTGATAAATGTGCTCTGGAGAAGAAAAGAATGAGAAGGAGCAATGGAAGGCAAGTGGCTTTCCCTGAATGCCTATGACGTGTCCACACTATTCCGCACACGCCCATACGCTAGCTCATGAAGAACGTGCCAACGCACCTCTCTATAGATGAGAGAACCAAGGCTCAGAGAGGCTCAGCAACTTGTCTCAGATCACACAGCTGGTGAATCGCAGAGCTGGGAGTTATACTGAACAAATACTTCTGCCTCTAAAGCTCACGTCTTTACACTCCACTGTGGAACTTCTCACACAGTATGAAACATGGAGATAAATGAGATACCACACCAGCCCTGCCTCACAGAGCTCTCAGAGTATCAGGGAAACGAGCCAGTCACCCAAATAATTGTGCTCAAGGCCAAAAAAAAAAAAAATCCAAGAAGCACAGATCTGGACAGACTTCAGAAGAAGCGGCCTCTTTTCAGGATGGTCAGGTTTCCCTGACAATAGCAAATAATAATAACAATAAACATTTACTTGTGCTAATTCACTTACCTATGAGATCAAGTACCATTTTTAGTCCCATTTTAAAGAAGAGGATACCAAGGCACAGAGAGGCTAAGCAACATGCAGAAGGTCACACAGCTTGGAAAGGACAGAGCCTGGATGAATCCCCAGGCAGGCTGGTTCCAGAGGTCACACTCTTAACCAGCTCACTCTGTCACTTCTCACAGCATTTCCTCCCACTGACTGCTACCCAAAGAAGTGGCAGGAGGCCTGGGGAATCACTGAAAGTATCCAGATCATCTTCCTTTCTTTTTTAAAAAATATTTATTTATTTATTTGTCTGCATCGGGTCTTAGTTGAGGCATGCAAGATCTCCATTGCTTCATGTGGGATCTTTTCACTGCAGCACACAGAGTCTCTAGTTGTAGTGTGTGGGTTCAGTAGCTGTGGCTTGCAGACTTAGTTGCTCTGTGGCATGTGGGATCTTACTTCCCAGACCAGGAATCAAACCAGCATCCCCTGCTTTGCAAGGCAGATTCTTAACCACTGGACCACCAGGGAAGTCCCTCACCTTCCTCTCTTAAGGGGGAAGTGACTAGCCCAGGAGGAGTAGATAGTCTGGTGGGACAGGGTTCAGCTCTTCTCCTCCCAGCCCAGGCCACTTGCCTGCTACCCATCTCCCCTCACACCCCCATCACCCGCCACGATGCTGTGCGATGCTGACCCTGCCAGTCTCTATGGGGCGGGCATTGCAGGGAGAAGAACCTCAGCCTCTGTGAGTGGCCCACTGTTCAAGGCGCTTTGGTGACATGGGGATAGTAAATTACCTACAATGAACTATTCTGTAGAACGAGGTGTTCACTGATCTCCATCTGGGTACCTGTGCAGATGGTACTGTTAGCAGGTGGGCTGGAGAAGAGCCAAACTTTGTTGGGTGAGGTCTTGCAGGCTGTTTGTCCTGCTCCCACTAAGTAATGAAGATAGTGTGAGCTTTGGAATGAGGCAGCCCTGGATAGGAGTCCCAACACGCCCCCTGTTAACTCTGTGACCTTGGGTAAATACCTAACATCTCTGAGCATCCCATTCATAAAGTGGGATGGCGATAGTCCCTGCAGACTGATGGGAGGATTAGAGAAAGTATATGCAAAGTAGATTGTTTAACACCCAAATCACTCTGAAAATAAACACATCTTAACCATCATAAAGACCAATAACACAACAGAATGTAGCTCACTAACAGATCCAAGGATTGGAAGCTAAAGTGGGAAGGGAAGTAAATTGTGTTGCTCATTGACACAGATCCAATACCATGAAAGATATTTACAGGCATTTTCTCATTTTACCTTTTCAACAATGAACAGTATTGTGCCCATTTTACAGATGCAGAAATGAAGGATCACAGAAGCTCAAGATCTTCCCCTACAGGAATGGCACTTTCTCGACTCCTCCCCCTTCCCTTAGATCAGTTCCCAGCTCCCAGATGCACTAGCTAATTTTGTAAAGAGTTGATTTCTGGTTCTATTTTAGCTCTAATCCTTACACTTGGGAAGCAAGTTCTGCACTGATCATGTCATCTGTTCTGGTACATCAGCCATTTCCGTGTGGGTCTCCACGCCAGTCTTCATTCCAGCCAAAATGTGAACCCTGTTTCTATTTCTAAAGGCCTGGTTTTTTCTTTCTTTCCTTCTTTTTTTAAATTTAATTTAATTTTTTACCTTTACATTTTACTTTACTTTTTTTTTTAATTGGAGTGTAGTTGATGTACAATGTTGTATTAGTTTTGAGTGGACAGTGGACAGCAAAGTGAATCAGTTATACATATGCTCACTCTGTTCTGGATTCTTTTCCCACGTAAGTCATGACAGGGTATTGAGTAGAGTCCCCTACGCTACACAGTGGAGCCATATTAGTCATCTCTGTTATCTATGTGTGTGTGTTTAGCTGCTAAGTTGTGCCTGACTCTTTTGCAAGCTCATGGACTGTAGCCCACCAGGTTCCTCTGTCCATTGGATTTCCCGGGCAAGAATACTGCAGTGGGTTGCCCCTTCCTTCTCCAGGGCATCCCCCTGACCAAGGGATTGAACCCGCATCTGCTGCCTTGGTACGCGGATTCTTTATCACTGAGCCACCTGGGAAGCCCGTGTTATATATACCCTACTCGTAAATCTCCTTTTTCTGGCTCCCTGTTTCTGTGAATAACACCTCCTTCTGATCACCCAGCAGGGATGTCTTGGGTGTCTCTAATCCCCTTCTCTCCCTGGACATGCTCCAGTTCCATCCCCATCCAATGCTCTGACTAGAACTCTTCAGTGTACTTCATAGACGATCCAGTCATCTTTTGCAACTCCCTAGTGTTACCCAAAAAGTCCCAGTACTGGAAGCTTGCTATTGGAAGCTTATAAAATCTGATCCCAGTCTATGTATTTATCCCTATAATATGTGTCACGGCAAAATGGATAACTTACTGCTCCCATAATATATCTTATGCGTAATTAGCAGTAGTCATAAACGCCGTCTGTGTCATAAGCACTTTACATAACTGTCATTAATTTCTATATAGTCGCACAGGTCCCTGGATTCAGAAGGGTCCCCTGCCTTGTTTAATGCTATGCTGTGTTGAAATTTTTATTGATTTTTGAGTAGAGGACCTCACATTTTCCTTGTGCCCTGGACCCTGTAAACTGTGGAGCTGGTTCTGAAAGCAGGAACTGTTATAGGCCCATTTTACAGAAGTGAAAAACAAGGTCGCACAGTCAATAAACCCAGGGACTTGCCAACAGACCCCTTGTATTGAGGACCTACTATGGGACCGGCCCACACTAAGTGCTTATCGTGTGCCACGCATTCAAGTCCTCTCCCTTCATCCTCACACCCCCTCCCCACACTCCTTGCTGTAGCTGGTGGCACTTCCTGACTTTCTTGCAATCACAAAGTGTTTAAGTGACAGTTAGGATTGCACTCTAGGTCTGCCTGACTTCAAGCCCAGGGCCCTTCCTACTGCATCGTTCAGAATAAAAAGGG
Source organism: Oryx dammah (assembly GCF_014754425.2). NCBI lineage: Eukaryota > Metazoa > Chordata > Mammalia > Artiodactyla > Bovidae > Oryx > Oryx dammah. Next base: position 45,931,999 of record NW_024070192.1, read on the forward strand.
TGGTCCTGTCATTTCAGAGCCTGTTCCAGCAACTGACAGGCACTGAACAGGGGGCAGAGGCTCCAAGCAGACCTCTAAAAATAAAGCCCCGGCTGCACTGTGTTCGGAGCCCTACAGAAGCCTCCTTCCCCATCTTAAAAGCTGTTCCCATCTCTAAACACAGCCTTTCACCACAGGCTGTGGCTGCTGCTCCTCCATGCACTGCAAGGGAGAAACGGAACAGATTGCTAGAGCAATTAAACATCACATGGGAAGCCCAGAGAGATTGGGGAGGGGAAGGAGATGCAGTTTCTTAATGGTCTGCCTCTATATTTAGCCTGAAAAAAACCTCAGTCTCTAACCCTTCCAGGGGGCAGGCAGAGGTGAGAGTGGAGTTGGGGGGCTTCAGTGCCACTGGACTTTTGTGCCAGGAAGCGCCCGTCTGCCAGGCAGCAGCCCCATCAACTCCATGCCTTACGGGGGTTCACCATATGGCAGGCCAGGAAACCCCAACCAGAAAACAAGTCGTGCAAACCGTAGACATCCTGCCTAGGTGAAATTTGGCAAGAGGATTTTGCAGGGATGGTAAATCAACAATAGAGAGCTGGCCTGGCCTCCCTGGGTACCAACCTTGCTCAGGGCTTATGGGGAGGCATGCTGGGTGATGATCTCCGGTCAGCCTTGGTTCTAGCCCCAGTGATGGAAGAGGCCTCCTCTCTCTCACCTTCCTTGTCCTGCGGTCACTGCCCCCAAGTCAAGCAGTGTGGGGTGTGCACAGACTCCCCCCCTCCCTGCGTGCACATGCACTTTAAAAAGGGCCTTTACAAACACAGAAGCCAGAGTCCCACTCCTTTGAGACGGTGATTCATTCCAGAGTGGGGCTCAGACATCTGTGTTTATATAAAGCTCTCCAGGTAATTCTGAACACAGCCAGCTGAAAAACAACTGGCAGGTGTGCTGGTTCTGAAATGCCCTGAGGAGCTCTGGCTTTCCTTTCTGGTCTAGTTGGGATTCTTTACTTTCTGAGGGACTTGGAACTGGGATCTGTTCATTTGGGGCCTCCTTTCCCCAATCTATAAATGGGCATCAAACTCTCAATCACTGGCACACAGGCAGTGCTTAATACATATGGGCTCACAAAGGATGGGTGGATGGATGGATGGATGGATGCTGTAACAAGATGGATAAGCACATCAGCAAACAGCAGGGTTCATACCTGCAAGCGCTCACAGAATCCTGCCTACCTGAGGTGCGGCTGACCCCAGAAACAAACTCTGACACAGGAATAAAGTGGTCTATTTGTGAGGTGGTCCCAAGAAGCATCAGCAGAGGAGTTGAGAGGTGAGAACAGGAAGGGAAGAAAGCGGAAGAAGGTGCATTAACGAGCCCATTATCATTGTGGACAATTGAGGCTCAGCCCCACTGGGACCTCTGGAAGTAGTGAAGAGCATGCTGGGATGTTTATTCCCCAACTCTCATCACCGATGGCTGGGGGCTGCTCCCAGGGACGTGAGCTCCAGGGCACTTTGGCCCTGTCCTGCTTGTGAGCTGAGAGAAAGCACTCAGCAGAGAGTTGGAGAACTACAGGTGTTTGCTGTAGGATGCCACCAGCAGCCAGCTCAGTGTGGGTGCCAAGGGGACGTGGGCGAGGCACCGAAAGCATCCGTCACACTGATCCACTCAGAAGCATCTTCTAGCCCTGAGCTGGGGTGGGGAGGGAATCAGGGAGGGAAAGACTCCAGGTGAGTAGTGGTCCAGGCTCCTTTGAGCCACACAGCTGCCAACACCACGACGAGGGTCTAGCCATGCCAGGTCCTGTTTATGTCAGTCTGGCCTGTTTCCTCGACCGTTCTCAGGAAAGATCAGAATTTCTCAACTTTGGCACTGTTGATATGTGGAGCTGGTGCTTTCCTCATGGGGGGAGCTCTTCTGTGGATCAGAGGATAGTTTACAGCATCCTTTGTCTGTACCCCCTAGATGACAGTAGCATTTCCCATTATGACAACCAAATTTGTCTGCAGACACTGTCAAATGTCCCCTGGGTGGCAAAGCTGCCCCCACACAGGTAGATGGACACCCTTCTTCTTCCCTGAGAACTCAGTGACTCCCCCTGAGGACTTTCTGAGCTCCGGTTTCATCCTGACCAGACCCTGCCTCTGCAGTCTCTGTTCAGATGGATGTTGTGCCCCAAGCACATCTCAGAAACAGGTAGAGCCAGAACCCAGCTGGGAAACACGCGGCACCCCTGCTGAGCTGAGCCCTGAGCCCAAGGCAGGGAAACAAAGCAGCAGTGATGGCGTGAGCATCACGGTTGGGCTGCAGGGACCACACAAGGCAGGGAAGTCAGGCAGCTTCTGGCTGAATAGCCTACACAGCAGTTGGTCCCAGAGGCTGAGAGCATCACATCCTAGGGACCAACCTGAACACAACACCCAGGAAACTTAAGGCTGACCTGACCAGGAATATTGATGAAGAAGAGTTTTAAGTGCTCAGTGAGGCTGTTCAAGTCTTCTAAAGTTACACAAAGAGCAAGTGCAGAGCCAGGCAGGAAAGGAGCCCAGGAGGGCTGACTCCAAATTGCTCGCTCTTGCCATTAATCAGGTCGCATCCTGGTTACAGGGGAGGGTCTGAGATCCCCTCCCCCAACAGGCCAGGAGCAATGCATCCAAGCATCCTGAGTCACTGGTGCTGGCAGCGGGCTTGCTGGCCCTCAGTCCTCAAAGGACACAGCCAGAGGCCCCTCTGGTTCATCAATTGCCCATCAAGTCTCAGAAGCCAAGCTTGGGCTTGAAGAGTTTAGTTTCTCCCCTGATCTGCCTGCTTCATTCACTTCCTTGCCTTTATGCTTCTCTCCAGGATACCTGTGCAATGCGAACGCCACTCAAAGGGCACACACTGGCATCCAGTCCTTGGGCAGAAATAATTCACAGCTAAACTCTGAAGCTAGCTGAGTACAGAGTCCGAAGATGGACAGTAGGGCTCCAAGTCAGCTGTGCCACCAGCAACCCCACTCTCCTTGCCTTTGTTTCCTGGGTTGTCCAGGCAGCAGTCTGCCTGGTCCAAACAAGATCACACAGAAGCCAAGAAACCTCTGTCCCTGGCCCTGGCCCCGCTCTAGGAGGCTGCATCTTCAGGAAGCCTGAGCAGGGATGTCTGGTATCTGGGGAGGATTTCTGGCAAGTTCAAGGGCTGCAAGGAGCACATTTCACACACGTGCTTGCACACACAAACACACACGTGCACATGCATGCAAGCACACACTAGCTGCAGAAGGTGGCTCTTTTGTTGCATTGCTGTTCCTGGCCAGCCATTCACATGCATAATTAAAATTCTCCTGGAAGATGAGAGGGATGAGGCGGAAGCAAGGGACCATGCTGGCTGGAGTTAACTGTCCAGAAATGCAAGACTGTGTTGAGGGATTTCCCTGGAGGGCCCAATGGTTAAGATTCCATGCTTCCACAGCAGGGGCAAGGGTTTGATCCCTGGTCAGGGAACTAAGATCCCAAATGCCATGCAGCATAGCCAAAAAACAAACAAACAAACAAAAATAATAATTGTGTCAAGACACACCTATAGAGATGTACAGACATCCAAATAAGCAGAGAACTTAAAAGTTGTCTATCCATAAATACACCTGTCTTGTCTGTATTAAAGGAAAAAAATCATATTCTAAAATCATTAAAGGGGCTTTGATAATAAAACACAGCACTGGGACTCAAACGTGGGCCATCAGACCCAGACCTTGCAACAGTTTAGAACAATCTGCATCCCTGGCTTAAATCGGGAAAAGGGGGATGGGATGGGAATTCTTGGTTACCCTTCATGTAAATGGGAATTGTGATCCCATTGACGTTTGTAATAATTCTGATCCAAGATTGAAAAAAAAAAATCAACAGATGTGACAACAGCCAGACTCATGGCACTTAGTGTTACTGAATGCTTTCACACCCATCTTCTCACAGGGCTCCTGTAACAACACGGGGAGGGAACAGATGAGGAAACGAGGCTCAAAAAGGTTAAGTAATGCTAGAAACTATAGACTTCAAACCACAGATTTACAAAAGTTAAGATAATATTATCCTTCTCGTCGTCAGCACTATGCCCTTTATTTATCAAGTACAGTTCGAGAAATCTTAAAGGCAAAGAGTCATGCCTTCCCAGTGTGTGACTCCCCCACAGGTCCCCACCATCCACTGGAAATATAGAAGATCAATACACACTTGATGGTGTTTTCATTTACACAGTAGAAACCCAGCAGGAGGGAGAGAAAATACTCGTATCCCGTACATTTATGGGCTCTAAACTTGAAAAGAGTAGTTTCTCAGCCTTTAAAAACAAATAAAATAAGTCAGCTGATACTTTAAAAACAAATAAAATAAGTCAGCTGATACTGCAAGAGCTCCAGTGATCTCCAGGCTCAGAATAATATCCTGCAAGGCCTTTTACAAAGGACTGGTCCAGCCTTTGTGGTTTCCAACTAGATAGCATGAGTCCATGAGCACCAGAAAGCATTCCCTTTCTGAAAAATCATCTCCTTCATTGTCTGAAATTTGCATCTTCCACCCCATCAGGCAAAGGCAGTGGAAATTTCCATTAGATGTCTGTGATTGGTCCACCACAGTTTACCAAGAATTAGTTTATAAGACTAGTTCGTCTTGCCTCACAGCTGTTTCTAAAGAAGAGAATACAGGGCTGTTCTGATAAGGGGTAAACATGTTAACACTGGAAAGCTTTAGGGATTGTAACACTTCAGTGGGAGATCAGGGTCTCCCATGGATAGTAAAAGGGTCCTAGGCAGCTAGAGCCAAAGAAAAGGAGAACGCAGACAACCCTTGTGAAATCTCTTCCCTCTTGGAATTAGAACTTTGTACTGCACAGATTAGGAGTTGAGCTTGATGAGGGATGGCCCAGCAAAACTAACCCAGGTCAAGTGTCGAACATCAGAGTTATGCCTGGAGTCGTCCCTGGATAAGCCTAACCCAGAGAAGAGAGAGGGACACTCATGCCTGAGGGAAGGGTGCTCTAAATCTCTACATCCTCTCTCTGGCTTGGCCAGTGAAGCTTCCAGGCTTGAAGCTGGATCGAAGACCTTCCCAGCAGAGACCGAGGCAGAACAGACGGAGCTCAGCACCAAGGTAGAACTCAAGTCCCAGAAGCGTTTAAAGAAGAGCCAGGGGGTGTTAACTTGGCTAAATTAATTTTTTTTCTAAATTATAAAAAATAAAGAGCCAGAAGGAGTCACTCAGATACTAAATGCCAAGGATCCAGGGCCCAGGGAATGGGCAGGCACCAGCCAGGCTAGTCGTGAGTTCAGGTGCTGAGGTCCCAGGCTTTCAGGCTGCCACGGCGGAGGCCGGGGTTGGGAGAGGGGCTAGCTGTGCGTATAGAGCCCGGGCAGGCTGGCCGAGCTGTGGCACTCCCTGTAGGAGCGGGACCAGATTTGCAGCTACCAGATGCTTTTCTGTGATGCCCAGCAGGGCACGTGTGTGTGAAGTCACTTCAGTCGTGTCCAACTCTTTGCAACCCCATGGACTGCAGCCTGCCAGGCTCCTCTGTCCATGGGATTCTCCAAGCAAGAATACTGGGTTGCCGTGCCCTCCTCCAGGGGATCTTCTCAACCCTGGGATTGAACTCGCGTCTCTAATGTCTCCTGCATTGGCAGGCAGGTTCTTTACCACTAGCGCCACCTGGGAAGCCCAGCAGGGCAGGGATGCAAACTCCAGACTGAAGACAGGGCTGGCAGGGAGCGCTCTAATTTTCAATTACTGTGCTCACACCAAATGGAGCTCGGCGGCTCTCCCTCCACTCCGGGGTGTATTTGACTTTACATCACACGACTTCCTGAACATATAGACACAGAGCAATGGTTCAGCCCTGCTCACTCATCCGACCAGGCTGCCATGAGGCATGAGCCACAGCCCAGTGTTTACACACGGGCTTATTGAAAGCAAATAGGATTTGGCCTTGGTTGCAAACAGGCCCTCCTTTGGGTAAGCACATGTGCTGTGATCATGGGGGCATTTCCTACGGAGCCTGGGCCACCAAGATAGGGCCCTTTGGGCTGCACTGAACTTCAGCGATAACTTGCCAGCTTCCAGTTCCCAGAATGTTGGCTTAAGACAAGGGACATTTTCTGTGCATCCTCCTGCCACCCGGTCCAGGGAAGGAAAGTTCTGATTTTCCCCATCATCTCCTGCAGAAACTGTGCCACCTGTTACCAAGATCTACTCACTGCTCTCTCAATCTGCTTCCTGCCTTCAGTTTCCCCATCTGAAAAGTGGGCAGATTTGATGTAATGTTTTCGAAAGCTCCTCCTCCTTAGACACCTTATGCTCCTTGGGGAGCACTGGGAAGCAGGGAACATTCTGGGTTGGGAGTCAGGAGCCCTGCAATCCAGTCCCAAACTTTCCTCAGTCAGTGACCTTGAGTAATTCCTTTCCAACTCTTGAGTCTCAGTATCTCCAGCAACAAAATAAAGAAGAAAATGTTACTTGCTCAGTCATGTCTGAGTCTTTGCGACACTATGGATCATAGCCTACCAGGCTCCTCTGTCCATGGGATTCTCCAGGCAAGAATACTGGAGTGGGTAGCCATTCCCTTCTCCAGGGATGATCGAACCTGGGTCTCTCACACTGCAGGCAAATTCTTTACTGTGTGAGCCACCAGAGGCTTCCAACAAAGCCAGGGGGCAAATTCAATGACCTCTGAGCTTTCTTGTTGTGCATGCTTTTGTGTGTGTGTATGTATGTTTATGTGTGTGGAGGGGGTATGTGTGGGTGTATTTAGGTGTGTGAGTAACTTAACAACCTCAGCTGTCCCTACTGGCGTGCACCCCATGTCCATACACCCGGATCTCCTTTTGGGGACCCCATGTCCA
>NW_024070192.1:45938864-46254725 GCF_014754425.2 Oryx dammah
CCATACACCCGGATCTCCTTTTGGGGACCCCATGTCCATACACCCGGGTCTCCTTTTGGGGACCCTGCTCCTGTGACATGCCATCTTGGTGGAAGTGTTCATCAATGTGTGCTTCCTGAGAGGTGGGCAGGAGGCCCAGGCAAGCCCAGCCAGCTTCTCTTTTCCTAGAAGCTGACTTGAACTGAGTGCCCCGAGGATACAAAGATTGGAAACCATCCATCCATAGAGCCCTGAAGGGTCTGCCCATGAATTCTTCCTTCTGGGGTACTTGGTGGTTCCTGATTCCTCTCCTTCCTGAGGCCGCCTTTTCCAGCCTTCGTTCTGACTTTGTGGGTTGCCTTGTATCCACCCATTCATTCGTGTGCCTAAGTCCTACAAGCTCCGCTCTAGTGTCACCTTCTCGATAAATCCTTTCTTGGCATCCCTAGTTCCAGCTGCAGGCCTGCCAGTGTTTCCTGTCCAGCTTCACTGTGGCTCCATGGGACTTCATCTCCTCCCTAAAATTGTACTATATACTTCTGTATATTGTGCATGGTCTTCTCTCCTCCCTAGAGCATAAGCATCCTGAGGGCAGGCCCCGGTGTCTGCTTGGCTCGTTGCTGCAATCTCAGCGCTCTGAACAGTGCCTGACATGTGGTAGGTGCCCGATAAACACTGGTTCAATGAATCAGTGTACGAGCTGATGCCTGAAAGCTAACAACAGTTGATTTGCCTTCTAACTCTAATATTGACCCCTGTTTCCCTCTCTGGATCCTTGCCTGCTCCCTGCCTAGAAAGCCCATTGCTGATACCGGAGCATGAAGCCTGAACAAAAATCAAAGACCACAGCCCATATATTGGGGAAGGACGTTTCATTTCTTCAGGGGGGAGATCTCAGCAGGGTAGCTCACTCTTCTCCCTCCACACCAGCTTTCTCATCTCCTCTCTCAGCCCCATACCCTGCCTCTGGAATCTGAATCACCTTCAATCAAAATGCTTCAAAGTCCCGATCTGCTTGCTAAGAAAGTCAGAACCAAAGAAGAGAAAAGAAAAAAAAAAAAAAAAAAAAAACTGCAGACAGGTCTCAGTGGGCCAGAACTCAAAAATCAATTTGATACACCAATTTTTTGGATTTAATAACTCATGATCCTGCAGAATCAAGGTCATAAATAGTAAAGAGAGTTTCAGGCAAGCCCACCAAAATCCATTTGACTCAGCTGGAGACCTTGATCCCATCTCTCTGCTCTGCGCTCTCCCACAGGCTCCATTTCTTTGGCGTGGGCTTCACATCACTGCCCTCTCAAGCTGTCTCTACATCTCCGACCCTCCCCTCTCAGTATCCCCTGGCTGGTTCTTGGTCTTATAGCCTTCAAAACCCCATCCTTAGTCCTCTGGGCTTCTTACCGCACATGGCCTCCTCAGGGACTCTATCCGCTCCCTTGATGTTAAGTTGAAGATTTCCCCCGGTCCTTTTCGACTATCACCAAATCTCTGCTTATCTGATGGCCACCCTAACTTGAAATTCCCCTTGGCCCCTAATAATATCAACCTCTCCCTTCAGGGCCTCCCTGGTGGCTCAGAGGGCAAAGCGTCTGCCTACAATGTGGGAGACCTGGGTTCGATCCCTGGGTCAGGAAGATCCCCTGGAGAAGGAAATGGCAACCCACTCCAGTACTCTTGCCTGGAAAATCCCATGGACTGAGAAGCCTGGTAGACTACAGTCCATGGGGTCGCAAAGATTCGGACACGACTGAGCGACTTCACTTCACTCCCTTCCTTAACTTCTCTGCACCCTATACTGGATGGTTCCTCTTGGGTTATCCATAAAGTGGGTTATTCATTCCTCCCTCAAATAACTGTTGAGTGAATCTAATAATCTAATTCAGCTAAACGATCTTTGTCAAGGGTATCGTTGTTACCTGGTCTAATTCAACCCTGGGCTGCGAAATGTCTGTGAAAGGCTTGTAAAAGACCTGGATTTTACTTCCAAAACCTCATATAGTGGGTCCAGCCACATATTCAGCATCACACCTGGGTGTCCTCATCCTCCCAACAGCCTTCCCAGGCTGTGGCCCCATGATCCAACCCTCGGTTTTCATCTTGCAAGGACTCCTAGTACAAGCCCAACCTGCTTTCCCCCTCATATGAGTGGCATGTTTCTGGTGCTCCCTTTTGATGGAAGAGTCCAGGGTGGACCCAAGGAGGATGGCTGGGATGGGAGAGCAGCATGGCTAAGCCCTAAGCCTGGTGACATCCAAGTGTATTCCAGTCCAATCCCCAGCAGTTCCAGGAGGAAGGTATCATTACCCTCCATCATGGACAAATGAGCAAAGGAAGGCTCCAAGGTCAGGGACATGTCCAAGGTCACCACCTCATCAGGAGGTTGCTTTGCTCTCCCTCCATCAGGCTGCCCATGGAGAAGGTAAGTTAGACACTGACAGTCTCCAGGCCAAACTTGCTCTTGCTACTGTATTCTGAAAAGCCAAGCGGTGAGATTCGGTGGTTCTGGGGGCAGAACTGGGCTGGAGAGGGAGAGGCAAATATGCCGAAGGACGGGTAGAAGGAGGAGGGTGCCCACGCTCGGTCATGCTAATTTTGACATTTTCCTGTGCGTCTGCTTGTCATCATCAACTTATAATTTAACCTCGTTGTGCCGATGCCTCTGGAATGTCAACAAGCCTTGCTGGAATTTCATTACCGCCCGGCAGCTGGCCCTGGTATTTCGGATACAAATGATGTGCAGCTGCATTCTGGCCCTGCTGTCTTTATCCCTCATCTAGCAAACAGTGGCATTAGGCACAGTTAATCCCGGAAAGATATTCCATGCACCGAGAAGAGGGCTTGTGGGTGCCGCCAGGGGCATTTCCTATGGACTCTCTGCCTGAGCCAATTAACCCAGAGTCATTGCTGAAAAGCATTAGCTATTGATGATGGATCCAGAGGGCTGACCCTGGGGCTGAGGGGGGACTGGAGGGAAAGTGGCAAATGATGAAACTTCCCTGTATCTGCCACTTTCAAAGCCCTTCTGCCTGCATTGTCTCAATGGGGCAGTGACGTAGGTTGGGGAGCTGGTGGTGTGCCTATTACATAACGTGAAAGTTAAACCCCATAGAGGGAAATGATTTCAAGTTCACTGGGACAAAGAAACACAAAGGCACACACTCTGTGTCCAGATTTTGCATTTTATTTATTCATCCAACAGATATTTACTGAGCACCTACTGCAAGCCAGCTATCACGCGTGGCAGATGAGATGACTTCTCCACCCTTATGTCTGAGGCATTTGCCTGTAGCATCTTCCCCTTTGGGGTCTTCACCTAAGGAAGGTGTGTGTGTGCTTAGTCGCTCAGTTGTGTCTGACTCTTTTGCGACCCCATGGGCTGTAGCCCCCCAGGCTCCTCTGTCCAAGGGATTCTCCAGGCAAGAATACTGGAGTGGTTTGCCATTCTCTTCTCCAGGGGATCTTTCTGACCCAGGGATAGAACCCAGGTCCTGCACTGCAGGCAGAATCTTCCCCGTCTGAGCCCCCAGAGAAGCCTCACCTAAGGGACATCCTTCTTCAATTCCCTACATCCTACACCCCTTGACTCCCCTTCATCAGAGTCTGTGCTCAGGGGAAGCTGTGATGTCCCGTAACTACACCTGAGTGTACCGAGGTTTCCATGTCTACCTCATGACACCAGTTCTTCCCAGGAAAAAGGAAGCCCCGTCCTGTTACAGGATTCCAGGATCTCCACGAGTGGGATGGAGAGCCATTTGGAGCCTGGGGACCTTTAGGCCCTGGGAGCGTACTGTCAGCAGCTGCCTGGGTGGGGAGGGCGGTCATGGCAGGGAGGGCTGGTGTTGGCGCCACTCGTCATGGTATCCTTGGGCTGTGATGACCCTCCTTGGTTCCCCAAGGGATTCTGTGTATGGAGACGATGCCGAGGTCAGAGGACACCACACCAGGCTGGGTCCTACCTGGCTCCTGGGCATGAGAGGGGACCACAAGACCCCTCGGGTCAGAAAAAAGATGCAGAAGCACTCCTGTCCTCCAAAACCTCCCCGACCCATTGCTCCCAGCAGCACCAGCGCAGCAGGAAGGCCCGCGTGAGAGCAGGTGCTCAGGGATGCCAAGGTCGCTTCTCAAGGTGACAGAACACAGACGGCCAACCACTGCCTTCCAAGGTTCCGGACACACGGGCCATAGCCTCTCAGGATTCCTGGGATTCGGAGCTGAGCCCCAGCTTCGATGAGTCTTACAGATCCTCAGACAGCAGCAGCAAGAGGTATGGGCTCGAAGCCAAGTCAGGTAACATGAAAATAAGAATAATAACATAAAACAGGGACGCAAAACACAAGGACACTGGGGACAGGCAGTAGAGGTTAGATCCACAGACGCAGAGGCAGATAGGTACCAGAGCGGGGATGGAAAGCCACCTCTGTACCTGCAGCTACATATTTTCAGGACAAGAGCCCAAGGACAGACGGAGCTGCAGCAAAGCCCTGAGCGAGGAGGAGGGAAGGCGGCCGAGGGCGAGGCTGGTCTTCACCTCCGTTCCTGCCATTGGCAGGAGTGGGAGGCGCTTTCCTTAGAGTAGGCGAGGTAGGAGTAGGTAGGCGAGGCAGCACGTGGGGAGGATACAGCGAGACACTTCCCAGGTCCCTCTTCAGGAAGGAGGGACTTACTCCCAGCTGCTGGGGGCACTGCCTACAGAAAGCCCTCAGCTGCCAGATCCCCCTATGTGGCTTGTCTCAGCTGCAGACAGCTGCTTCCTCCGAGATCTTGCTCCTCCCACCCCCACCACAAGGGCAGTCCGTATCCAGGGCCTGAGAGATGAGAGGGTATAGAGGCGTGGAGCTCTTGTCTGAAATGGTGGCAATTCAGAAGCTTCATTCCATATTCAAGCCGCTTTTTTTTTGACTGGGGTGTAGTTGCTCTGGGGCTTCCCAGGGGGCTCTAGCAGTAAAGAATCCACCTGCCAACGCAGGAGATGTAAGAGATGCGGGTTCGATCCCTGGGTCAGGAAGATCCCCTGGAGGAGGGCATGACAACTCACTCCAGTATTCTTGCCTGGGAAATGCCACGGAAGGAGGAGCCTGGTGGGCTACAGTCTGTAGGGTCACAAAGACTTAGACATGACTGAAGCGACTAAGCATGCACATAACTGCTTTACAATGTTGTATTAGTTTCTGCTATTCAACGGAGACATGCATACATATATCCCCTCCTTCTCGGGCCTCTCCATCCACCCCAAATCCCACCCATCTAGGCCATCACAGTACTGGCACAAAAACAGAAAAATAGATCAATGGAACAGGACAGGAATCCCAGAGATAAACCCATGTACCTACGGTCACCTAATCTATGACAAAGGAGGCAAGCATATACAATGGAGAAAAGACAGTCTTTTTAATAAGTGGTGCTGGGAGGGACTTTCCTGGTGGTTCAGGGGTGAAGAATCAGCCTTCCAGTAAAGAAAAGGTAGATTCCAGTCCTGGTCTGGAAACTAAGATCTCACACACACTGAGGCAGCTGAGCCCATGTGCCACAACCAAGAGACCCTGTGGTGCACTGAAGACCAAGCACAGGCAAAAATAAAATAAGAAAAGATACGAATGTGGTGCTGGGAAAACTGGACATCCACATGTAAAAGAGTGAAATCAGAACACTCTCTAGCACCGTACATAAAATTAAACTCATACAGATTAAAGACCTACATGTCAATGTGTGTGCGTGTGTTAGGCATTCAGTCATGTCCAACTCTTCGCAACTGACTGTAGCCCACCAGGCTCTTCTGTCCATGGGATTCTTCAGGCAGGAATACTGGAGTGGGTTGCCGTTTCCTCCGCCAGGGGATCTTCCTGACCCAGGGATCGAACCTGGGTTTCTCACATTACAGGAAGATTCCTTACTGTCTGACTGGACACTATAAAGCTCTTAGAGGAAACACAGGATTCCATTGAATCCTTCCAACTTCACAACATGTGTTATTATTATCATTCTGACATAAATCACAGCAAGCTCTTTATTGAGTCAAACCTTTTTTTCTAGTGTTGGCTAAGGCGCCCACTGAGATTGCATCACGTCTCAGCTTCTCCCTCTGCCCATCCTGCTTTCTTCCCAACCCTTCCACAAGAGTGCTCTTAAAGAGTGCTCCCTCATATACCTACTGCAAGACAATCTCCTTTTAGAGTCTCCATCCCAGGGGACCCACTCTGGGATACAGGGTTAAACTCTAAACAGGAAACTGGCTTCCTGCCTGACTTCAGTTTACAAAGAACATTCAGAGCTCCAACCTCACTTGACCTTTACAGTAACTTGGTGGAGAGGTGTTACTGCTCCTACCAAACAGGAGAAAACTGAGGTCCAGGAAAACTAAATAACTGTTCAAAGGCCAAAACAGCAAGTAATGGGTGAAGCCAGGTCTCAAACCCAGGTCCTCTGTGCTCCAAAATGCATGTTCCTTCCTCTTTTACACAACTGCCTTAGGAAGGAAAGAAGGGATGGAGGATAGAGAGAGAAAAAGATGGAAAGGAATGGAAGGGAAAGGAAAGATTACCTAACATGTAGCACTTACCCTGGGCTGGGCAACATACTCAACATTTTACATGCATTATCTCATTGAATCCTTCCAACCTCACAACATGTATTTTATTATCATTTTAATATTTATTTATTGGACTGTATCGGGTCTTAGTCGTGATACACCACATCTTTGTTGCAGTTCACAGGCTGCTCTCTAGTTGTGGCTCATGGGCCCCGAGCATGCGGACTTAGCAGTGGCAGCACTCAGGGTCTGTAGTTGTGGTGCATGGGCTTAGTTGCCCTGAGGCACGTGGGATCTTTCTTAGTTCCCCAACCAGGGATCAAACCCACCTCCCCTACATTGCAAGGCAAATTCTTAACCACTGGACCACCACGGAAGTCCCACAATATATATTAATTCTATCTACTTTTTACAGATAAAAAGTGTGGCTCAGAAGGGTGCAACAAATTGTCCATAGTCACACAGCCAGTAAGTGGCAAAACTTTGATATAAACCCAGAGTTAGAACCAATCAGAAGGCTGAGGGACCCCAAGATGCAAGTGCAGGTTAGAGTCCTGAGGAGTCGAGGGCAGCCAGTCAAGGCCCTGGTCACCTGAGCAAAGGAGAAGCTTGGCTAGATCAGCACCCTGGTTCTCCTGGGAGCAAATAGGGCCTGCATGAGGGCTGACCCAGTTCAGGCCTGGAGCCATTGCTTAGAAATTGTACCAAGCCAATCCTCAGCCGTAATTACAACCATGCTCACAGCACTGGGCTGAGAGCTGGAAATAGCTCTGTATTTATTTACCCTGCAATTACATGCTACATTAAATGCTCCACAAGAACATGGCGATCACCCTGCAATTAACTGGTCCCTGCTTCCTGGGAAAGAGAAGGCTGGGGACAGTCACTGGTATCAAGCGCTGCCTGGTTTCTTAATGGGCCTGGGGGTCACCTTGTAACTTGCCCTGTTGGGCCTGGCTGGAGACAGGGGCTCTGATGGGAGCTGTCCAGGGTGCTGAAGGAAGGCGCATACATTCAGGTCAGGTATGAGCCAGACTGCTGTGGACTGTGTGAGAGGCCTGGCAATACAAAGACCCTCCTTGAGTTGAGCCCTGCCCAGCTTGTCTCCTCCAGTTCCTCTCAAAACACCTAGTCATCTCCCTATTTACTTCACTCTTGGAATTCCTAAATCATCACTCCACCAGCCTTTGGATAAACTGTTTCCTTCCATGTTTATCCAGTAAATACCTACACTTAGCTCTCAAAGTCAGCTTAAATATCACCTCTTTGGGCAAGTATTTTTTGAAAGAAGGTTGTATAGGGTAGTGAAAATCGGACAGACCTGGATCAAATACTACTTTTATTACTTAATAGCTATGTGACTTTTGGCAAGTTACTTGATCTCTCTGAACCCCATTATATATTATATATTATATATGTTATATATATATTTATATATTATATATGTGTGTGATGTGTAGAACCCCACCCGACATCACATGCATATGTACTTTGTGTCTAGATATGTGGAAACTTGATGGCTTATAGTAAAGGACAGATTTTGGCAGGATGGAAATAGCATGGAGCCTGACACACAATAGGCAAATGCTAAATCTTTGTTGACTCAAGGAATGAATCAATTAATGAACAAATCAATCAATCAACCAAAAGGCAATTAGGACCGGAGACTACGTGTGTGTCCATGTTTGTCTTTGTGGCCCCCCACTTAACTTCACACACACAAACATGTGTACACGTTATTCAAAAATAAATATGCAAACATGATGGTAATTGGTTTCTAGTTGCCTGGAGATTCCAGAGAACTAGTTTCTCAGGCTGTGCGGCCAGATGAAGAATGCCAGCAAAAGGCATTAAGAAAAGAGTTAATTATATATTTACTACCTCTGTCATTTTCTCCTAATTATGTCTTGGCAAGCACAGACTCCTCGATGAGTCTTAAATCTCAGCATTTTTAAAAATATAATAATAAATCAATGTGAAATGGAATGTTCCCAACAGCCAAAAATGCCCAGGAAAGTTTTCAATCAGTGCAAGTCCTGGTGAGCCAGGCTTGCACCTGTTCTGACTGTGTTTGGACTTCTGAGACCAGAAATGGGGTCAAAAAAGCAGCAGGAGAGCAGGGAGGTATCTGAGCTTTGCCACCAAGGCACCTCCCAGTCTCATGAGGGTCACCGAGAGATCTTGTGGGTATCATTGCTGCCAATTTCCCATGAGGCAACGGGAAGAGGGGGCTGGGCATGGAAGTGGATAAGCCTTCCTTATGGCATTTCACATGGTTTCTGGATTGAGAAGACAGGGACCATTTACTGAGGACCCCCTATGTCAGTGGTTCCTGACTGGGGTGAACTTGCCTTAGGGAACATTTGGCAAGGTCTGGAGGGCTTTGGGTTATTGCAACTTGGGACGGGTGCTAATGATACCCACTGGGTAGAGCCAGGAGTGCTGCTAAACATCACACAGTGCATAGGACCGATCCCCACAGTCAAATACGATCTAACCTTGAATGTCAACAATGCGTGGGGCTGGTGCTCCCATACTGTCTGCTGCTGACTGCCTTCACTCAGTCTTCGGGCTTCTTTATGTACTTGCCTTTTCTATTTTGGTTTCTAATGAAAAAGAACTTCCAGGCACATGCACACTCAGAACAAATACACAGGCTTCCTTCTTTGTAACCCCCATGACCCTCTGGTCACAATCACATTCATCAAAAATCAGTTGAGGACTTCCCTGATGGTCCAGTGGTTAAGAATCTGCCTGCCAATGCAGGGAACACAGGTTTGATCCCTGGTCCAGGAAGATCCCACAGGCCTCGGAGCAACTAAGCCCTTGAGCCACAATTACTGAGCCCATGTTCTGCAACAAGAGAAGCCACAGCAATGAGGAGCCCATGCACCACAACCAGAGAGTAACCTCTGCTCGCCACAACTAGAGAAAGCCCACATGCAGCAACAAAGACCCAGCACAGCCGAAAATAAATAAATATATATATATATATATATATATATTAAAAACAACAACAACAGAAAACGAGTTGGCCTGAACAGTAGAGGGAACACTTGACGGCCCATGGGCACCGGCAGGTGCTGGCTCTTCCTCTCCTTTTGGGGAAGAGACCATGCTTCTCTCATTGGCCCCAGTACACACAGCAAGGGCAGCAAGGCTGGGGAGCTCATTGGCGTCCATCAAACAGACCTAGGTAGGAGGTCCAGTGCATCTCCTGTCAATGAGTTGACCGGGAATCACTATGTTTCTTATCAAGTGCCACTACTGTGCCCAGCAACTTCACTCTGTCTCATCTCAATCGCAACTACATCATCCAAGCAATTGTTAGGCTCAGCGTCTGTGATCTGAGTCTCTTGTCTAGGAGCCAAAGGTCTCAGTACAGAAAAGACTCAAGAGAGATTTTGCTAACATGTTTTCATATAGTCTTCACAACTACTCTACAGGGCTGATAACTGTGCATCCCTTTTACAACTGGGAGAAAGAGGCTTTAAGGAACTGAACGACTCACTTAAGGTAACGCAACTAGGAAATGAGGAAATTGACATGCAAACACCAGTCCATTTAACCCCAAGGCACCTGTTCTTGCCACTGCAGCTGACTGCTAGAAAGGGACAAGTGAAAGAGACACAAAGAATAGAAGGGATGTTTCGGAGCTTTATAAGAGTGAAGGGAGTAGGAAAAAGTATGGGTCACCTCTCCAACCCTGACCTCTGCTGTAAGCACTGACCTAGTCCCTAACATCCATATGTCTTTCCAAAGGGGACTGGAAACTCTGGACACTGGATGGAGGCACATTTTAAGAGGCAGAGGAACAAGTCATTCGGGGGCTGACAATAGGCAATCTGGGGCTTCCCAGGTGGTGCTAGTGGTAAAGAACCCGCCTGCCAATGCAGGAGACACAAGAGACATGGGTTTGATCCCTGGGTCAGGAAATCCCCTGGAGGAGGGCACAGCAACCCACTCCAGTATTCTTGCCTGGAGAATCACATAGACAGAGAAGCATGGTGGGGTACAGTCCATAGGGTCACAAAGAGTCGGACACGACTGAAGTGATTTAGCACACATGCACACAATAGGCAATATGAACCGAGATGTGGGTGATATATACAGGGGTCTCATTACTCCACGAGGAGGCTAAGGCTTCTTCTGAGCAGGTGTTGGGAGGATTTTAATAAAGGCCTTGAGCCACCATGAGCTAGAAAGGACATGTAGGGATGACAGGAAGACACTCCACCTTAGTCAGCTTTAGGAACATCAGAAGAGTCCACACTGCCCTGGAAACGATCTATAAAGTGCTGTAAACTTCTTCACGTTATGCCTTTCACTATTTCTCTCTATCCAGCATTTCTCAACATGTGTCTCATAGAGCAGCACTCTGGAACTTTAACACATACAGGAATTTAATGTGCCAACTCACACTCTGGAAACAGGGCTGTCATTCACTATTTCCAGCAAGCTCCCAGGTAATGCTGTTGCTGCCAGTCCACAGGCCACACTTTGAATAGAAAGGCTTTAGGGCAGTGGTCCCCAACCTCTTTGGCACCAGGGACCAGTTTGTGTAAGACAATTTTTCCATGGACCAGGGTGGGGAGGATGGTTAAGGGGTGATCTCAGCACATTACATTTACTGTCATTGTATTTCTATGATTATTACATCAGCTATACCTCATATCATCAGGTATTAAATCCTGAAAGTTGGGGACTCCTGCTTTAGAATATTGGCTAAGCAAGATGATAAAAAGTCTTTTAGTTCAGTTGAGTTACTCAGTCATGTCCGACTCTTTGCAACCCCATGGACTGTAGCACACAAGGCTTCCCTGTCCATCACCAACTTTTGGAACTTGCTCAAACTCATGTCCATGGAGTCAGTGATGCCATCCAACCATCTAATCCTCTGTTGTCCCCTTCTCCTCCTACCTTCAATCTTTCCCAGCATCAGGGTCTTTTCCAATGAGTCAGTTCTTCGCATCCGGTGGCCAAAGTATTGGAGTTTCAGCTTCAGCATCAGTCCTTCCAATGAATATTCAGGACTGATTTCCTTTAGGATGGACTGGGTAGATCACTTTTCAGTCCAAGACTCTCAAGAGTCTTCTCCAACACCTCAGTTCAAAAGCATCAATTCTTCAGCGCTCAGCTTTCTTTATAGTCCAATTCTCACATCCACACATGACTACTGGAAAAACCATAGCTTTGACTAGATGGCCCTTTGTTGGCAAAGTAATATCTCTGCTTTTAAATATGCCATCTAAGTTGGTCATAGCTTTTCTTCCAAGGAGCAAGCGTCTCTTAATTTCATGGCTGCAGTCACCATTTGCAGTGATTTTAGAGCTCCCCAAAATACAGTCTCTCACTATTTCCATTGTTTCCCAATCTATTTGCCATGAAGTGATGGGACTGGATGCCATGATCTTAGTTTTCTGAATGCTAAGTTTCAAGCCAACTTTTTCATTCTCCACTTTCACTTTCATCAAGAGGCTCTTTAGTTCTTCTTTGCTTTCTGCCATAAGGGTGATGTCATTTGCATATCTGAGGTTATTGATATTTCTCCCAGCAATCTTGATTCTAGCTTGTGTTTCATTTAGCCCAGCATTTAGCATGATGTACTCTGCATATAAGTTAAATAAGCAGGGTGACAATATACAGCCTTGTTGTACTCCTTTCCCTATTTGGAACCAGTCTGTTGTTCCATGTCTACTTCTAACTTTTGCTTCTTGACCTGCATACAGATTTCTCAGGAGGCAGGTCAGGTGGTCTGTTATTCCCGTCTCTTGAAGAATTTCCACAGTTTGTTGTGATCCACAGAGTCAATGGCATTGGCATAGTCAATAAAGCAGAAGTAGATGCTTTTCTGGAACTCTCTTGCTTTTTTGATGATCCAATGGATGTTGGCAATTTGATCTCTGGTTCCTCTGCCTTTTCTAAAACCAGCTTGAACACCTGGAAGTTCACAGTTCACATACTGTTGAAGCCTAGCTTGGAGAATTTTGAGCATTACTTTGCTAGCATGTGAGAAGAGTGTAACTGTGTGGTAATTTGAATATTCTTTGGCATTGCCTTTCTTTGGGATTGGAATGAAAAATGACCTTTTCCAGTCCTCTGGCCACTGCTGAGTTTTCCAAATTTGCTGGCATATTGAGTGCAGCACTTCCACAGCATCATCTTTTAGAATTCGAAATAGCTCAACTGGAATTCCATCACCTCCACTAGCTTTGTTCATAGTGATGCATCCTAAGGCCCACATGACTCGCATTCCAGGATGTCTGACTCTAGGTGAGTGATCATACCACTGTGGTTATCTGGGTCATGAAGATCTTCTTTGTATAGTTCTTCTGTGTATTCTTGCCACCTCTTCTTAATATCTTCTGCTTCTGTTAAGTCCATACCATTTCTGTCCTTTATTGTGCTCATCTTTGCATGAATTGTTCCCTTGGTATCGCTAATTTTCTTGAAGAGATCTCTAATCTTTCCCATTCTATTGTTTTCCTCTATTTCTTTGCATTGATCATTGAGGAAGGCTTTCTTCTTTCTCCTTGCTATTCTTTGGAACTCTGCATTCAAATGGGTATATCTTTTATTTTCTCCTTTGCCTTTAGCTTCTCTTCTTTTCTCAGCTATTTGTAAGGCCTCCTCAGACAATCATTTTGCATTTTTGCATTTCATTTTCTTGAAGGTGGTCTTGATCACTGCCTCCTGTACAATGTCATGGAACTCCATCCATAGTTCTTCAGGCACTCTGTCTCTCAGATATAATCCCTTGAATCTGTTTGTCACTTCTACTGTATAATCATAAGGGATGTGATTTAGGTCATACCTGAATGGTATAGTGGTTTTCCCACTTTCTTCAATTTAAGTCTGAATTTGGCAATAAGGAGTTCATGATCTGAGCCACAGTCCTCTCCCAGTCTTGTTTTTACTGACTGTATAGAGCTTCTCCACCTTTGGTTGCAAAGAATATAATCAATCTGATTTTAGTATTGGCCATCTGGTGATGTCCATGTGTAGAGTCATCTCTTGAGTTGTTGGAAAAGGGTGTTTGCTATGACCAGTGCATTCTCTTAGCAAAACTCTGTGAGCCTTTGCCCTGATTCATTTTGTACTCCAAGGCTAAATTTGTCTGTTATTCCAGGTATATCATGACTTCCAACTTTTGCATTCCAGTCCCCTATAATGAAAAGGACATCTTTTTAAAAGTCTTTAAAGAGTTTTTAAAAAGTCTTTAAAGGAAACTGTAAAGATTCCAGAGGTGAACTGTTTGGGGAGACACTATATTATGTTGAATGGATATCTGAAACTCCAAGAGAAGGAGATAATCTGTGTAAAGATATTAAAAGGCTTTACTGGAAACAAAAGAGGTGCTATTGTCAAAAATTTGGGGAGAAACTGGGTTAAGTTCAGGGAGTCTCTACTGAAGGACTTCCCAGTGCCTTTACACTGCACAAGTCAGATCATGTTGCTCCCTCATCTGAAGCTAGTGATGTTGAAGCCTATACAGTGGCTGACAAGACCCTTGGGACTTTATTTCTTCCTTTTCCCCACCTTCGAGTTCTCCAGGCACACAGGCTTTCTCTGGGAAAACAGACAAGCACCCTCCAGTCTCAGGGCCTTTATCTCAGAGTCTTTCCTCCAACTGCCAATTGACTAATTCCTTTGCCTCCTTCTTTGCTCAAATGCCACCTTCAGGATGAGACTTCTCTGACCACCCTATGGAATTTCACAGCCTCCATCAACATTTGCAATCCCCCTTTAACCTGTCTAATCTTTTTTCCAATGCATTTTCACCTTCAAACTCACCATGTAATTCCATCATTTACTATGTCTATTTCGTTACTGTTTATCTTCCTCACTAGATTATAAGTTTCATGAGGACAAGAATCATTGTTTTTTTTCATTGCTCTATTACAAGTGCCTAGAACCGTGTCTTGTAAATATCTGCTGAATCAGCAGTTGAACAAATGTGAATGCAAAGATCCTGGTAGAAATGGAATATAAGAAGCGTAATTCCCCAAAGGTTTCTAACCACAGAAGCTATTTCTTTCTTATTTCTTTTCCTACAGAGCATCTCAGCATGACCACGATTCCTAAATGCACATTTTCTAGGAAATGCTGCTGTCATAACTCATGGAGGATCCATTTTCCTAAACCCTTCTGGGCCTATTCATATTCATCTCCTGCCAGGCCCCAGGGTGATGAGTTCCATAAGTTTATTACCCACGGTATAAATTTATCTTTAAATCTATGAGAACAATGTCATGGGAGGGAGCTCACTGTTCCCTCTCCATTAAAGCCCCTGGGCATTGCTGGTCGGGCAGGGGTTCTATGTTTCACACCAGACTTTTGAGCAATGGATGTTTCACAAACACATATTTAACCCTCAAGGTCATTCTCCAAGGTGAGTCTCAGTGTCTCATCATACAAATAAGAATGCAAGCCTCAGACAGGTTAAGTGGCTGTGAAACTGGGATTTGCTTCCCAGGTGGCTCACGAATCTGCTCGCAATGCAGGAGACGCAGGAGACTTAGGTTTGACCCCTGGGTTGGGAAGAGGAGGGCATGGCAACCTAATCCAGTACTCTTGCCTGGAGAATCCCATGGACAGAGGAGCCTGCCAGGCTACAGTCCATGGGGTCACAAAGAGCTGGACACGACTGAAGCGACTTAGCACACACACACAGCTGCCTTACCTTAAAGCTCATTCACTCTCCACCACACCCAAGTGGCAAACATCACACAGCAAATGTTGACGGGAAGAATCAGATGTGGTAGCTGTTTGTCTACCCAGAGTGCCCTCCCGATTGGCAAAAGCAGCAGTAGCAGCAATGATTAATGCTCTTTGAGGTTTTACTATATGCCTATTATTATTCTAAGCACTTTACGTCTATTAAGTCTTTTAATTCCTACAACCCTCTGGACCTCACTTTACAAATCAGACAATGGAGAAGTCATACAGCGTATTCACTTCCCAAGGTCACACAGCTATGGGGTGGCAGAGCCACCTGGGCCAGGATCAGGAAAAAGAAAGAGCCAGGCACGTTTTGGAGTGACAAGTGTAGCTCATCCTTTCCTCTTCCTCAAGTCCCTCCAGTGTTCCATATCCAGGAGAGGACTCTCCTATGATGGGAGTGCAGTGTACAGCCCTCAATCTCTGCAACCCTCAGCACCCCTCTCCCATACGGCCTTCCCAGATGATCCCTGCTGTGAACGAGGGCCTGCCATCAGGAAGGCCTTTCAAGCCCATCCAAGCCCAGGTCGGGAACCTGAGTCCCAGAGAAGCTGCCGACTTGCCTAAGAGCACACAGAGTCAGTAATGAGCCTGGACAAGGATGCAGGCCTGGGAATCCCATTCCAGCATCCTCCCATCTGTTCACCAACCAATCAGAAAGCATTTCCTCGGCACCTGCTACCTACTGGTGCCAAGGAGTGACGCAGGGAATTCCGCTCCACCTTCAGTGGGCTTATCATTTGTTCTCTCTCATATTTCCTGATCCCTTCATTCATTACATTGTTAGGTTCCAGAAATCCAATGAGGAAAAGGCAATCACTTTAACTGAGCTTTTAAAAAATTGTCTTTTTTAATGTATTTCTGGCTGGGCTGGGTCTTGATTGCTCGTGCGGGCTTTCTCTAGTTGAGGCAGATGGGGGTTGCTCTCTAGTTGCAGTGCATGGGTTTCTCTTTGCACTGGCTTCTCTTGATGTGGAGCTGAGCTCTAGGGCTCATGGGCTTCGGTAGTTGGGACCACGGGCTTAATTGCCCTTTGATATGTGGGATTTAGTTCCCAGACCAGGGATCAAACCCAGATCCCCTGCGTGGGCCGGTAGATTCTTAACCATTGGATCTCCAGGGAAGTCCTATTTTTAATTAATCAATTTATTTTCTCAGCTTCTCTGAGATAAACTTATTGAAAACTTCCTGGAGGAAATGGTATCGAAAGTGAGATTTAGAGACTAGTAACTGTACTTTAAGCAAAAAGGTGATTGAGAGGAAGAGGGTGCATGAAGGAAGGACCCGTGGCAGCAAGAATACAGCACATTTCAGACTATTCACAGGGTCGTAGGGTAAGGTATGGAATATACATATGACATAAAATAGAAGGCTCTTTCCGAGGAAAGCAATGAACATTAACTGAATGACTACCACGTGTCAGGCACTTTGTCCTGCCATGAAGTAGGTATCAATTCCATTTTACAGCTGGAGAAACTGAGACTCTGAAGGAATAAGACACCTGTCACACAGGCCTGCCAGAAGGAGCAGACACTGTTGAAGCGCCACTCAAGTTGCTCAGATTCCTCTATCATTCCTGTGCACCTTTCCTCCAGCCATTGTGGGTTTCGTTTTTGTTTGCTTCTAATGATCTGCTCTTACTGTTCCCTCACAGAGGCCCATTCTGGGCTACAAGATCAACTCTGCCTTTGCTCCCAGAGACCAAAAAGGGACTGAGAGTTAAATGTCTGGAATGACCCTTAAGATGGTCTTCCCAGGTGGCACTAGTGGTAAAGACCCTGTCTGCCAATGCAGGAGACATAAGAGAGGTGGGTTAGATCCCTAGGTCGGGAAGATCCCCTGGAGGAGGGCATGATGACCCGTTCCAGTATTCTTGCCTGGAGAATCCACGGACAGAGGAGCCTGGCGGGCTACAGTCCACGGGGCTGCAAAGAGACAGACACGACTGAAGCGACCTGGCACGTGGACATGCACAACACTTAAACAATGGCGGCTGCAGCACGAAGGCCCAGAAAGCTTGCCTACAGCAAGGACAAGCTCTGAGCTATAGTCCACACTCCAGGGCTCCCCCGTGGGATGAGAGTGAGCCAGTACTTAGCCCCAAACTGTTCCCTTGCCTCGCTTCCCCCTCTATTCTGTCCTACCTTCCCCATTTCCTTACAATTTTTCCTGGGATCCCTTCTTAATGAATCACTCAGCCAAGAATTCTCACCTCAGAGACTGCTTCTAGGGAACCCCACCTAAAACATCATCCCCGTCTTTCTGAATGGGAAGCCCTTTCTCTTGCTAGTAAGACAGGGTAATTAAACAGAGCTGCAAGACTGAAGGGGAAATGAGTAGTAATGATAAGAAGTTCAAGATCAGGAAGAGGTTTCTTTGAGCTTAGGGAGGAAGGAGAAAGTCTCAGAGAAATACCAGTTAAGCATCAAAGAGCATGTAGGTTATAAACCCAGTGGGAAAAGTTGGCATCCAGGGTTGGGGGGTATGATGTTATATTATAAAGAACGACATCCCAAGGGTGACAAAGCTACAGAACAGAGGGAATCATGCAATCTGGGTGGAAGAGAGAGAAATAGCTCAGGAGAGGAGACCAGGGTCAGGCCAGGAAGGATTTCTTCAGTGTCAGGCTAACGAGGGGTAGACACACTTAAGTTCTATACTCGCTCCTTCCTATAGTTAATTGGCCCTGATACAGGCAATTCAGTTCACTCAACAGTGAAATGAAAGGACCTACTTCAGATGTTTATTCTGAAAATTAAATAAGAATGGCACAAGGAAAATCTCTGGCCCATTACTAAAGATACAAATGATGCCTTCTCCCCCCCAACCCCGCCCCCAACCCCTACCTATTGGGAATTTTGGCTCAATTTTGTAAGAGGAGTCCCTACAAAGTTTTTGATCAAGAAAGTGGAATATTCTGAACTTCCCTGGTGGTCCAGTGATTAGGAATTCGCCTGCCACTGCAGGGACACAGGTTTCATCTCTCTTCCAGGAAGATTCCACTGTCTCGAGGCAGCTAAGACTGTGAGCCACACAACCACGGAGCCCACACGCCCCAGAGCCCGTGCTCCACAGCAAGAGAAGCCACTGCAATGAGAAGCCCACGCACCGCAGCTAGAGAGCAGCCCCTCACTCGTAGCACCTAGGGAAAGCCTGCACACAGCCGTGAAGATCCAAGGCAGCCATAAAGAAAGAAAAGGTTTTGAAAAAGCAAAGTGAAATATTCAAAGTACATTTTACAGAAACTGGCATACAGTGGAGAGGACAAACTAAAGAGACAGGAGGGTGATCAGGAGACCGATGAAGAAATATCTGCATGGAATCTTTGGGTTTGGTGATTCAACCCAACCTGAGAAAGTAGGGGGAGACATCAGGGGAAAGAGACTCTTCAGAGCTATTGACAGAGGGCTTCCCAGGTGGCACCAGTGGTAAGGAACCCATCTGCCAACACAGGAGACATAAAAGACACAGGTTCTGTCCCTGGGTCGGGAAGATCCTCTGGAGGAGGGCATGCAACCCACTTCGGTATTCTTGCCTGGAGAATCCCCACAGACAGAGGAGCCTGGTGGCTACAGTCCATACGGTCGAAAGAGACGGACACAACTGAAGTGACTTATGCACACACACGTGACTGAGCAGTTGACCTTGAAGGAGGGAAAGAGAGCCGGGGCCCAAACTGTTCTGGAGCTTTTGACCTAGTGTCCGAATGAAGACGGATGAGAGAAGAGGCACTGGTTTGCAGGTGAAGGCAGGGAGTTTGATTTGATGTCTTTTGAGCTCGAAGTTACATCTGGACATCCAGAGAGGCAAGAGCATAGGGTCAAAAGAGGCAGAGGGCATGTGGGCTCAGATCCCAGCTCAGCCACTTACCAGCTGCGTGACTAGGTCTGAGGATCTCTCTGAGTCTCTGTTTCCTCATCCACAAAGAGAGAAAATGAATGAAGTTGCTCTGAGGGTTGAGGCACAGGAACTGTCTGACAACATACAAGTTGACAGATGCTCACCAAATGTTAGGGCTTTTTAAAGTGTAAATCAGACAGCTGGGATTGGGTCTTGGGGCTGGCCTCAGAGCTGATATTGTAGATGTGGAAAGCTCTGGACTAGAAGAGATGGCCGAAAGACAGTGGAGATCAGGACATCCCGGTGGTCCAGCAGTTAAAACTCTGTGCTGCCAGTGCAGGGGGCTCAGGTTCAGTCCCTGATCAGAGAACTAAGATCCTACATGCTGCAAAGGAAAGCCAACTTAAAAAAAAAAAAAAAAGGTTGAGATCAATTACCTTTTGGATAAAAATGTCCTATCAAAGACCAACAGGCACTGAAGATGAATTTTAAGTTAGTTGGCTACTTCCATTTTCCCCTAAAGAACACAACTCAGTTTAGTTCTATAAACATTTATGAGCCAGGCACAGTGGAAAGGGGAGCCCTGAGATGGATAAGACTCAGTTCCTGCCCTGGAAGGATTCACACATTCTTGGAAGGAACAGATATATAGGAAACCAAATATAGTGCAGTGTGAGAAGAGCTATGTGAGAGGCCTGAATCGAGAGTATTGGGTATACCAAGGAGGGAGCAATCGATTTTATCTACAGGATTTGACAGGAAATAATTGGTACACTAAGATCCTTCCCAAAGGATTAAATACACATCATTATTTTTCAAATAAATTAGTGATGAATAATGGTATTCACTCACTTGTGTCTCAGATGGTAAAGAATCTGTCCGCAATGCGGGAGACCCAGGTTCGATCCCTTCCTGGGTCAGGAAGATTCCCTGGAGAAGAGAATGACAACCCACTCCAGTATTCTTGCCTGAGGAATCCCATGGACAGAGGAACCTTGTGGGCTACAGTCCATGGGGTTGCAAACAGTTGGACACAACTGAGTGACTCACACACACACGTAATTATCAGTTCAAAGATAATGGCTGAAAGACAAGAACTCTACCAAAATCCTAACCCCAAATTTTTAGGTCATTACGGTAAAAAGAGTAGGGAATGAAAAATGTAGTTCTGGAAGTGTGGCATTCTCTAGATTCCAACTCAAACAGCTTCTAAGCCCCATGGGTGATCTGTGATGTAGTTAACTAGGGTTGACCATTATAACAGAAACATTCTTCTGTGTTTTTATAAGTCCACGGAGTAAAGCTAGGTGTTGACATAGGAGAAGAAATACACTTTCATATTATAATAATTGAATCTCAAGTGGCCACTGCAAAGACCAGAAAGATGGAGCTGGCAGGAACCTCACAGGTTCTGCTAATTTAAGCCCCTCTTCTGCTTTCTTGACAAAGATATCAGAGAGGGAAAATGATCCACACAAGATTGCCTAGCTTGGGAGAGCCAGGACAGGGTCTCAGAGTTCATCATGAACCAGCAGCTCTAGATCCTCCAGTCCATACACCAGGAACTGCATGTATGTGCGCACTTGTTGTTCACTTGCTCAGTTGTGTCCAACTCTTTGAGACCCCATGGACTGCAACATGCCAGGCTACCTGCCCTTCACCACCTCCTGGAGTTTGCTCAAACTCATGTCCATTGATTCAGTGATGCCGTTCAACCATCTCATCTTCTCCTCCTGCCTTCAATCTTTCCCAGCATCAAGTTCTTTTCCAATGAGTCGGCTCTTCACATCAGGTGACCAAAGTACTGGAGCTTGAGCTTCAGCATCAGTCCTTCCAATGAGTATTCAGGGTTGATTTCCTTTAAGATCAACTGGTTTGATCTCTTTGCTGTCCAGGGGACTCAAGAGTCTTCTCCAACACTGCAGTTCGAAAGCATCAGTTCGTCAGTGCTTAGCCTTCTTTGTGGTCCAACACACACACATCACGGTATACATACACACATTCTAAAGTGACCCTAAGCCAGTCACTACCTCCTCTGAGCAGAGTAAGGAGTTGCAATATTCCACAAGTGGGATATCCCTTGTCAATATCCCACAAGTAGGGTGCCCAGAGCAAGCGCATGAGGTCTGACTTCCAGGGAACCATGACCTAGCAGGGAAGAATTCTCTAAGGCAATGGACTGCTGGCTTCTCCAATGTTTAATGAAAGAGCCTCACCTTATACTCTCTGTCAACTGAGGCAGGAAGCGCTGCTAATTTCATTAATAACTTAATGAGATCACCACCACCCAGTGGGGGCAGATTTGGTCTTTCCTCTTGGTGATGAGAATGCATCCATTTTTCACACAATTACAGCCTGAGAGGATCATCGCTGGGGCTGCAATTGTGGGCTTATTAGGAGCAATTTAGATACAAGATTGGATTTCTTTTCTGCACAGAACCTTTTGTTCGAAGCAAATGAACTGATGTTTCTCCTTTTAGTATATTAATAAAATGTTGTCTGGGAGGTGTCTGATCTTTAAGACCAGCCCTGTGGCAGAATCCTGAGAATAGAGCGCTTGGAGAAAGGCTATCGACTTCTCCTTCCAGCCCCAAGCTCCCAGCACAGGTCACTCTGGGGCTCTGGGCCTGTTTCTCATGGTCTCCTGTGATTGGATGGACCGGGTCAATGGATCTGAACTAGAGGTCCACAAGCTATCCACAGCACTGTAGAAAACCCAACAGAATTGTGTATATTACTGATCTAATGCCTCACTGACTAAGTGACTTGGCAGAATTACATCTTTTCAATGTGAAAACCCAGTTAGCTCAGCCTGGTTGGATGCTCTGATTGACTGTCAATGACATCATGGGGATTCAGAGGCCATTCAGGAAAAACAAAAGCAGGGACAAACTGAGGAAATTGATTACTAAGGTCTGTCTGGTCACCTATTCATTCACTGAAGCTCAACTCCCTTGACCCTGCCCAGAGGAATTTACCTCCGTCTGTCCAGCACTCCATATTTGAGATTTCTGTTAACAGGGTACACCGATGTCTTTTCCCAACTAGGCTCTGCCTACCCTAAGGAGGTGAGATGAATTCCACTTATCCCTCAACCCAAGGGTGTGCTAGAGCCAGGTCACACTAGCTCAAAAGAGCCAATTAGAATGCATTATTCCTAACTCTGCATTCAGTGACCATGAAATGGGTCATGGTGGGAGTATTCATAACAGGGAAATCAAAAAACACCACAAATTAGACCTTTGCGTCCTCCCAGAAAGCTGGTTGTTAAATATTTACCCACATATTCACTGATAATAACCCCAATGCTTAGCTTTTAGGGTATAATGACCACATAGTTGAATTTGGAGGAAAACATGAATGACCAAAGGCAGCAAGCATGGGGACCGACAGGTCTCAGCAGGGCTGAGCTCTGTGTATGACTGAGGTAGAAAGATGCCCAAGTAAGCTGCAGGAGGAGGGGGACAAGTGACAACAATGGATTTAAACCTTAGCTGTTCATTAAAGTTACCTGATGCCAAGGCCACCTCCCAGTCCTGAATCCCTGGGTGGGTCTAGGACATCAGGATTTTCTAAATACTCTCATATGATACTAAAATATAGCCATGTATAAGAACCTCGATAAAATGCCTTATCTTAGCCTCATCATGTTATCAAAGCACCCCAAAAGTCCACCACTGCCCACCATTTTAATGCAGGAAGATTGCGGCAGGTAGGTTACCATGAAATTTTACTGATAGGTTAACAGAGATCCCAGGAATAAGGGATGGGCTTACAGAAGGCTCTCTCCCCACCCTGCCCCCACTCAGTATGGTTTTGACTGTTTGGCTCATGTCCTGTGTGATGATGTAGGTTGGAGGCCATTTCGTAAAAAGCATCTCAACTCCATCTAAGATCCTGCCATCTTCAGCCTAAAGACAGCTTCCCTACAAGTCACTAGCACTTGCCCACTGCCCCGACAGCCTCACCCTTGAATGCCACGGCCATTGCCTTTCCCCCACTGCCACATGCCTGTTATTCTTTTCTCCTTAAAAGGACAGCACATGTATCACCCCTTCTCTGAGGCTCTCTTTGATCTCAGGCACCATCAACAAGCCACGATGGCAAAAACACGGGCTTTGGAGTCAAATAGACTCTGAGTTCAAGCTTTAGTTCTGTTTACCAGCAGTGAAATTTGGTGAGCCGCTTAGATTCTCAGCCATACGTTCTGCCTGTATAAAGTGAGGTTGACAACACTTAGATAAATTGATAGAATGCCTCTGGATGTGTCTGGTATCGTGTCCTGGAAACAGGAGTGAACAGAAGCTTGCTATTTTAGTTGAGTCTATTCTGGCCCTCCCTGGCCATTCATTTTGTCACACCCCTCTCCCATCCACGATTTCCCTTCTCTGAAAGTAACAGTCTAACAAGATGCTCTGGAAGGGCCTTTTCAGTTCCAGAGGGACTTCATGGCTCTGCCTCTCAATCGGCACTTTTTCCTGCCTTCCACGGTGACTGATCTTTTTCTATATGCAACCTGTCTCCCTAACTAGATTAGCAGACCCCAGAGAGTAGTGAGTGTGCTTTTATATGTCCATGTATCTCTAGAGCCCAGAATAGAGCCCTAAACTTGGGACATTTATCACATTAGACTTCCATCACCTTAGCTGCTTCCTGCTTTTAAGTATCTCATCGCATGACAGGGTCAGTACGAGACTATTATAGAGCTGTCTGATGCTCCTGTCTCAGGCCTTTGCACCCAGCAGACATAAAGCTGCTGGAGTTACTTGTAAATTACTCAATAGTATCAACTGTCAGCTAGGACCTGTGGATAAGTTTCCCAAATTCTAAGAAGAGCTATATAGTAAATTACCAATGGATTCATCATGGGATTTGGATAATGTTCTTTCTGATGTCACCCACTTATAATGATGCATAAAGGACCCTGTGCAGTGGTGCCTGGATGTGGTCAAAGTAAAAGTCACACCATGCTTTGAGACCGAAGGAATTTCTCAACTGCTCTACTCCACTCTTCCCTGGATCCCTAAGTCATGAGTTACACTCAGCAATCTCCACTTGGTAATTGCTTCTTTCTCTAAGTGATGCCAGAACCAATGTGTTTTCTCTCTCTCCCTAAATGAGGATTTGCTAGCAGGACTGTATTTTTTCTAGCCTAATAGCGAGTGACAGCAAAGTGTGAAATTAGCTATAACAAGTACCAAGGACTAAATTTTGTCAACTCCCGAGCAAGCTGAGAAATCAGTAGCTGGCCCTGAACATCCAGGGGTATCTACTGGTCTCCTTGACCCTGAACCCATTTAGAAGGGGCCAGGTAATCTTCTGGCTCCAGATAATCACAGATCTTAGAGTTGGGAAGCTGGTGATTCTGTAACTATTGGGAAGTTTTATTGATGCTGACATTGGCCCATCTCAAAGGGATGGGGCAGTGTAAAAGAAATGGGGCTTCTTGAGACGGGACTTCAAATATGGCTCCTGGAGGAACTGATGTGTATGTGTGATTTCAACAATTCATGTACAGACTCTTTCTAGAACAGGAGGAAAAAAAAGAGATCCTGGATGTGTATGAGGACTCTACACTCCTTATAACCACCCTGCCTACTAGCTGTGGGGTTTTGATGTAGGACCATCCCCTACAGCCATGCCGGTGAAATCTCTCACACTGCCAGGCTGCACCATTCTCATAGCAACAATACCAATGGCTCCCTCTGGGGCTGTGCAACAGAAATTTTCTCTCTCTGAGTCCTAATTTCCTCATTTGTAAAATAGAGACAATAATGTCTTAACCACAGAGTTGCTGAGAGGATGAAATTGGGCAAGTGTGTGAATTAGATCATTTTTTTTCTGTTTTCATCTCAAAGTCTAATTCTGATGCTCTAACCCCTCAAGGCTTGAGACCTAGGGATAGCAGAGTGAGATTTCCCCCTGCCCATCCCATGACCACCTCTCCACCTCATCTCCTCCCCTCTGGCATGCACACTGGCTCTCTGGCTCAGACCCACTCCAATCCTCCAAGATTCAGAATCTCTTCTGAAAATGACATCATGCCTTCTAGGAAGCCTTCTCTAGCTCATCCAAGATTCTTGTGGGTCTAATAGATTCTCTATTTTTGTCTGTGACTGTCCCTCAGTTTCAAATCCACCCTCCTGTACACTGACTTATGATAAGACACTGCAAGCTCCATTTCTGCTTTGCCAACTAGATCTCTGTTGGACTTTGCCAAAAGGGGAAACTAGAGAAAGGCTTCAAGGAGGGAGGAGGAAGAATCAGACCCATCTACCAGCTTGCCTCCTGTAGGCATCCTGTCTGCTTCACCTCCCTGTTAGCAGCAGCCCAGTCTTGCTCATTCATCCCTTAAGTAGTAGTCTGGTCCAGTAATACCAGTTGGATCTAAGTTTCAATTTTCCCCAACAATTTCAGAACATGCTTCATTGTACTCCATCAGAAACACCAGCATCAGCTGGATGGTGGTCCCTCTTCAGAAGTCCCAACACTATGTGTTTCCTCCTCCAAGCTCAGAACCACCAGCACCAGTGGAAAAGGGCTCCCTCCACAGAAGGCTGAGTTTCACCTCTGAAGGCTCCTCTCTCCAAGTTAAGTTTTAATTAAGTTGAAACTAAGTTCCAACATCTACATTTTCTTCCCCTAGTCCTAAGATGGGCGACTGCCTTCTGTGGTTGCTCTATCTGTGATAACTTATTCTCTCTTTGTACTTCAAGTTATCTAGTTAACAATCCACTGTTCCAAGGTAATAAGTCTTTTAACTCTATTGGTTTAAATAAAACTTTCTCTTTACTGGATACTGATGGACACATCCACATATGACCTACGACTTACGACTATCAAAGCGCATGTCAAACAAACATGCTGCTGCTACCTACCATTCATCTCACTGCTCTTTCTAGCCTTAGGGCTGAGAGTGATGTCTGGCTCAATGAACACTGGTGGGTTTCTGCATGATAGAATAAATGTAGGAATGAATGATGCTTACGGGAGTCAATCAAGTTTAAGGTGTGAATGTTGGGACTTCTGGGCTTCCCTGGTTGCTCAGCTGGTAAAGAATCTGCCTGCAGTGTGGGAGACTGGGGTTCAATCACTGGGTTGGGAAGATCCCCTAGAGAAGGGAACAGCTCCCCACTCCAGTATTCATCTGGAGAATTCCCAGAACTGTAGAGCTCATGGGGTCACAGTCATTGGGACTTCTGCCCAGGCTCCCTTGCTGGGATGGTGGTAGGGCAGATTTCATCCAAGAATGTTCCAATGCAAAAGACATTGAGAAGTTTTGGAAACATGTCCTGATGAGTTAATGAGAAACAATAAAAGACTGAGCCTTGGCGTCTTGGGATCAACTCTTAGCTCTACAACTTCATCACTGTAAGAATGCGAGCAAGCAACTTAACTTCTTTGACCTCAGTTTTCTCACTATCATAGATTTTCTCCATATCATTAGATATGGAATGCAAGACCTATTTCAAAGGATTCTTCTGGGGATTAAATGAAAAAGAAGTGTGCAAGTGAGCCTATTGTAGTAGATGCATGAAGTAGGAGCTAAATATTTATGTCATCCCTCCTCCTCTTCCCCATCCATCTGTTGATTATTTCTGGCCTAAAATTTTAGTATCAGGGAGGTTTCATTTTCCAAAGAAGAAGGGCAGACTGTGATCAGTCTTCGTGGTCATCATGATAATAACCGTTATCATTATCATCACCAGAGTCGTCACCATCCTCTCTGTCATCACCACCAGCAGCACCACCGTGATGACCATTGCCATCATCCTCACCATCATCCTCACCATCACCACCACCATCACCATCACCACCATCATCACCACCATCACCGTCACCAACACTGAGTGAAAACTCAAATAAAGCAGGGTTTTATGTTTTCCTTTATTTACTTTTCTCATGTTTTCCTTTATTTACTCTTCAGATCAATATTTTCCTTAGCATTTATAGGTAAAAGAACCTTCAGAGGTTAAGTTACTGCACAAGGTCCCATAGGAAGTCATTATCAGTGTTGTAAACTGAACCCACATACATCTGGGTTCAAGACCACTGCTCTTCCCTCACACTGCCTTCTAACCACTGTGACCAAGAGTCAGATTTTTCCTGTGTCCTCCCATTAAGCAGTCACTGGCCCCAAAGCCTGTAGGTTTTCTTTCTGTTTCACTGACACTTGGCCTGACTTGCAGCCCTCACTGGTTTGAGTGACTGTCTTTGACTTTGCCTGTCTATACCCAATGCAATAACATCTCATTAGAAGGCAATGGCACCCCACTCCAATACTCTTGCCTGGAAAATCCCATGGACAGAGGAGCCTGGTAGGCTGCCATCCATGGGGTTACGAAGAGTCAGACACGACTGAGCGACTCCACTTTCACTTTTCACTTTCATGCATTGGAGAAGGAAATGGCAACCCACTCCAGGGTTCTTGCCTGGAGAATCTCAGGGATGGGGGAGCCTGGTGGGCTGCCCTCTATGGGGTCCACAGAGTCGGACACGACTGAAGCGACGCAGCAGCAGCAGCACCAGCACAGCCAAGATGCAATTGTCAACCTCATGGCTGACCCCCTGCAGTAGACAGAGATAAGCTAGCCTCTGTGGTCTAAGTGCATGAACATGCATCTTCTGAAAGACCTTCTTCTCCCATTCTTTCCTGCTCAGGTTAATAGTTTGGGTAGAACTCTTTGTGTCAGACTTTATTGAACACATTTTTCTCCCACTCTTAGCCCAGATGCCCAGTTGGCAAGTGGAGATAGGAGAAAAGAAAGGAATGAAGATGCCAGGTTCTCCCCATCATTTTGACACCATCTTTGAAGACAGCTCCTTAGGAAGAACATAAGCTCTCTCTGGGGACAGGAAAACAGACTTTTCGAGCCCTGCAGTCACCACTCTCTCCTACCACCTCACTCAGTGAAGAACCAGCCACCTAACAGATCCAACCAATCCATTCTGAAGGAGATCAACCCTGGGATTTCTTTGGAAGGAATGGTACTAAAGCTGAAACTCCAGTACTTTGGCCACCTCATGCGAAGAGTTGACTTATTGGAAAAGACTTTGATGCTGGGAGGGATTGGGGGCAGGAGGAAAAGGGGACAATCGAGGATGAGATGGCTGGATGGCATCACTGACTCGATGGACGCGAGTCTGAGTGAGCTCTGGGAGTTGGTGATGGACAGGGAGGCCTGGCGGGCTGAGATTCATGGGGTTGCAAAGAGTCGGAAACGACTGAGCGACTGAACTGAACTGAACTGAACTAAACTGAACAGACACGGAATAGAAAAAGCCCAGGAAGCAGTGGTGGGCTGGGAGGGGTGACGAAATCTGGTTTGTTCTTCCCCTACAAGCCAACCTCCATCTCTCTGGATTTTAGTTCTCTCCCCTAAAAAAATACTGGTGTTTCCAAGGAAGTCTGGACATGAGCTGGAGAGTCAGAAAGACTGACTTTGAATCCAAGTGGTGATATTTTTCTGTGGCCTTCCGTGAGATACTTCATCTCTCCCAGGCTCAGTTACCTCCACTGTAAACTGGGAAGAGTGGGAACACCGGTTGCACAGAGTCATGATGAAGACTAAGTGCCAGGCCTGGAGTGGGTGTGAGCTTCCTGCTGCTTCCTGGACGAGGAAAGTGGAATAGGTGATTTCTGAGGTCCCTTGCATACCTGCTCTTCTGATCACATGGATGGCATGTCAGGCCCATGTGGCACTAGAAGCATTTCTGCACACAAGAATGAACCCTGCTTTACAGATAATCCTGAGCATGGAAACATGAGGGATGGAAAGGGGTTAGAGAGACAGAGTTCCCAGGGCCACTTCACTTCAACCTCCCCGACCAGGAATTATGTTCCTGTGACATGATATGGGACCACAGGAGGTGTCCAGAGGAGCCATCAGATATCCATGTCTGTGCCTGATGCTGATAAACAGGTCGCTCAGCCCCTTTTCAAGGGATGGGGTGTGTGACAACAGTGCCCTCTCCCATTCACCTTTCCCAAATCT
Organism: Oryx dammah; assembly: GCF_014754425.2. Lineage (NCBI taxonomy): Eukaryota > Metazoa > Chordata > Mammalia > Artiodactyla > Bovidae > Oryx > Oryx dammah. Next base: position 45,967,929 of record NW_024070192.1, read on the forward strand.
CTTCCACAACACACTGCCCATCTTGCCTAAGAGATTCATCTTCATGAGAGGGTCCATCAGTCATTTACATAATGAAGCCAGAATCAGGATAATCATTCAGACCCCATCCTCTCCCCTAGATCTACACCCAACTGGTCCCCATGTTTCCTTAATCTTCCACTGGTTGCCTCTTTTCAACCTCTATCCCCTCTGTCCAAGTCCAGTGCTCATCATCCCTCCCTCCTTACTCATAAAGGGCTCCTGTGCCTCCAGTCCCAGCCAGCTCCAGCCCCTCCCCAAGCCTGCTGCCAGACAGCACTGCCTGTGTGACTCCCCTACATGCTGGCCAAGGCTCACCTGTTTCCTGATGTTTCTATTATTTTCAACTGTTTTTGGCAATGGATGTGTATTATTTTAATATTTTAAAATGATTTTAAAAGTCTCTAATAAATTCGAATCCAATCATTCCTCCCTTTAATATCTTTTTCTCTTTTCCCATTATCTTCAATACATCATTGGGTTTCCTGAGCTCAGAAGGGGCCACTACTGCCTCATCTCCTGAAGCTCCTTCCAACAGCTCCTGTGCATACATCACATGAAGACACTTGCTTTCCTCTAAATGTCTCATTCCTGTTTGCATTATTCATCCCTAGCCCCCTGCCTGGAAAGTCTTGACCTGATAAACCCATACTTAGCCTTCAAGATGTTAGGTCAACATCACTACCCCTGGGAAGCTTTCCCTGACTGCAGCACACTGACCCATGTCTGCAGTTAGCAACTCTGTCTTCCGGTGACATAGCATCAGACATACTACGTCTACTAGAGAAAAGACGGATCTTGACTGTGATCAGCTCTGTGTGTGTCCCTCTGGGAACAGATCATGAGATTTTGGAAAGCAAGGACCTTCTTGTCAGCTATCTTTACATCTCTGAGGCCTTCCAAACATGCCTGCTTTCTACAGGTGCATGCACTGTGTTACCTTCTGCACATCTAGGTGAATAAAATCATGGCTCTGCCTTCTTGGAGCTTGCAGTCAAGTGAGAAAGACAGGCATTTGAAAAAAAGAAAGAAAAGAGTGAAAGCAACTAAATAAGAAATTTAAGTCACGAAACGTATTAAGAGGGATTGACTGTGGTGGTGGATACGTGAAATTACACGTGATCAAATCGAATAGGATACACAAACACACACACACACGAGTATAAGCAAAACAGGAATTCTGAATAAGATCAATGCTTTATATCATTGTCCATATCCTGATTGCCACACTGTGATACTACAGTATAGTTGTGCAAAATGTTACCATTGGGGGAAGCTGTGTAAAGGACATGTGCCATCTCTCTGTATTATTTGTTACCATAGCATATCTTGCTACAGTTATCTTAAAATAAAAAGCTCAACTTTAAAAAAAAAAAAAAGAAGGATACAAATGAGGCCCTGTACAGACCAATTGATAGGAGCGGATTACTTAAGATTCTCCTAAGAGGCCTCTCTGATGAGATGGCTATTAAGCTGAAATCTTCAGGATCTGAAGGACCCATCCAGCTGAAGAGCTGAGGAAAGCTTTCCAGAAGGAAGACTCAGCAGGTGCAGGGTTCACGAGATAGAAAGAGCTTGGCACATGTGAGGCTCTGGCAGAAGCCAGGGTGTCTGCAGCATAGAAAAGAGTGAGGCTGGGAGCAGAGAGAGATGGAGCGAGAAGGGCAAGAGTGTGGATTCACTTGAGGTGTAGGAGGAAGCTGCTGATGTGTTTTAAGCTGGGAAATGACATAATTGAATTTAAGTTTTAAACGGTTCCTCCAACCTTTAGGCTTCCCACCTGAAAATGGGGCTAAATTGGGAGCCCTTCTAAAGATGTTCATCTCTGAGCCAAGTTGTGAGAGCTAAAGAAGTCGGTCCTATGGAGACTGAGGCCAAACTTTTACTGCTTGGCATATAAAACAACTCAATAAATGGGTTTCTGTTTGGTCATTTTTCTTTGATCATTTTTGTTTGTATGTTTTGCAAATACATGGCTGAATAGTTTGAGATTCACCTGAGGTCTACTCTATAGGAGTGATCTCTGTTTATTCTGACAGCTAAAAAAGCCTGACCATTCAGTGCTGATTTTTTGCAGAGGCAAACAGGCTGTCTATGGACAGAAGTCACTAGCCACATATCCCCAACCTGGTTTGACTTTGACTCACTGAAGGTGATGACACGGAATGTCACTGTGCTAAGGACTCAGATCATCAAAGCAAGCTGTATTGTCTCATGGAAAGTAAACCAGAGCCCAGAGGGAAGCAATCAGAATAACCAGCACCATTATGGGTCTTAGATGTCCAGACTCCTAACATAAGCCTGGAGTTCCTTCTACATAAACTCACCCACAAGGGTGGCTCCAAGATTGGAAGATGAACCACACTGGGGAGCCTTTGAACTCATCTTGGACCAAACTGAAGCTTCAGCATCTTCACTGTTGTTAAGTGACTTGCCCTGGACAGAGGATGAGCTTATGAATTGAACATAAGTCAGGAAGATCCCCTAGAGGAGGGCATGGCAACCCACTCCAATATTCTTGCCTGCCATTTCCCATGGACAGAGGAGCCTGGTGGGTTACAGTCCATGGGGTCGCAAAGAGTCAGACACTCTTTGTGACTAACTGACTGAACGACTGACTCTTTCTTTCTTTCTTTCCCTTCAACACCAAGCCTGGCCCCCAGTGCTGCTCAGGGGCCAGGTAGAATCAACAGGTAGCTATCTAGGCTGCAAAGGACTGGGATGAGTTGTTTCCACTTAAACTGAAGGGCATGCTCAAGGGGTCCAAAGATGTCCTCTGGGATGGGAAATGTCAACCATCACTCTCTGGTTGAGCCCTGGCCCAGACCTCTCTCCTGTATGTTGCACCAGTTCCCCTGATCAAAGTGGTGGCGGGGGGGGGGGGGGGGGGGGGTGCTATGAATCTGCATACTGGCCTCCTTCTAGACCACGAATGTCGCAGGGCTGGTATCACAGCTTCTCTCTCTCTTCCTCCTCTCTCCTCTTCTGGGGGCTGCCAGAAGCACTCAATAAAAGTTTGCTGATTCTGGAGGCAAACACACTTTACAATAGACCAATAGTAATTCCTAGATGAATGTCCAGTGAACGGGTATTTGGTGTATCTCACATAGGAAGACCTCTCATTCCTAACACACACACATACACACCCTCAAAAATAGTTGATAGGATAAGAAAGGTGAGACCTTCTATCCAAGATCTGAATTCCTCTCCCACCTCTATATGCACCACACTCCATAATCTTAGTTCAGTCTTCAACCATCCTGTTCCTTTGAACGGAAGCTTCTAAATAGCCAATCTGTTAATTTCTCTTTTAGCTGAATGGGGCTTGGAAAGCGTGCGTGTGCATGTGTGTGTGTGTGTGTGTGTGCATGCATGTGCACAATGCTTCCTCCATCAGCTCTCAGAACCATGACATGAGGCAGCTATTACTACTCAGCCCAGATACATACATTTCACAAGTCCTCAAATATTTATGCCATGACTGTGTGCCAGACACTGTGCTCAGTGGGACCCCTATCCTTCTGGAGCCCACACAGCATCAGAATGGAGAAATTGAGGACCGTAAAGTAGAAATTCAATAAGAAGTCAAGCCTTGGACTGGAGTCCCTTTATTCCAAATCTCATATTTTTTCTATGGCACTCAGTTTTATCTCGTTAAGAATAAAGATTGAAGCTGGGACAAGAAGATCCCCAGAGAAGAAACTCATTTGTCTTCTCTGTCCTTCTGAATCTTACAGTGATTCTAGGACAAGAGTCATCTCCCTTTGCAGGTGACTGGCATGCAGCAGCTCTCTGGAAACCATGCCAGGAACAGGCAGAAAGGAGGAAAAGATCAACAAGCTGAACTTGTGTGTATGTGCGCGTGTGTGTGTATGAGTGAGAGAGCGCGAGAGAAAAGGAGTGAGAGAGACAGTGGCTCAGCCCCAACTGGGGCTTAGACCCAGGCTACCTTGACATTTCCTCCAAAGAATGAAGAAATGGGCCAGAGGAACCACAACTGTCTAGAAACTTGCTATTTGGACCGGGAGAGGACCTCCCATTCCTGCACACATGCACTTAACCCCCAGTCTGGAGATCTCTCTTTCCAATCACCCATGCTTCGAGAGTTTCAGAAACCAGAGTGTTCCGAGTGGAGCATGGAGGGGACCTGGCCCTAGTATCAACCCAGAAGCAAACCTCCAGTACCCTTGTCCTTTCTTAGCAAATGTGAAGACCCCACCTCTCCCACCCACCCAAAGCCTGTGTACTGCACTTTACAGTTTGCAAAGAACATGCATATTTGTTTTCCTCTTTTTTCGGCTGCCCTGCATGGCATGCGGGATCTTAGTTTCCCTGACCAGTGAGCAACCTGGGCCCCTGCAGTGGAAGCGCAGGGTCCTAGTCACTGCACCACCAACGAAGTCCCCATATTTATTTTTCATATACTAAGAGCCTATCCTAGTGGGCCAAGGAGAGGAGTGGCAGGAGGAACATTCAGCTGGGACCTCATCTTCAGATTTAGCCTCAGATGTCGACTTTTGCTTTCCAAATGAGATTATATAAACACATGTTACTATTTTAAGGTGTTGGAAACGTTAACTCACTAAATGCAAATATTTAACACTGTCCACCATTCTGAAACCCTGTTGTATCATTTCTCAGATGAAGAGCTCTAAAATGGGGAGTGCTCAGGGCACTTGACTTTGAGAGACCTTGAACACAGTCCCCAGAATACCAAAGAAGAGGGAGTACCACCTTCACTTCAAAGATGGGAAAACTGAGATTCAGAGCCCCCAGCTCAGAATCATCTAGAACAACCTCGTTCCCTATGGCTGGCAGCATCAGAGGCTGGTTGGTCCAGACTGAGCCACCAGCCACATGTGGAGATTGAGCCCTCGCCAAGTGGCTGGTCTGAATTGAGAAAGGCTGTCAATGTAAAATACATGTCAATTTCCGAGGCTTTAACACAAAAAGGAATGTTCAATACCCCAAACATCTCAGGAATAATTTTTGTATTTGTTACATGCTGAAATTATATTATTATGAATACAATGACTAAATAAAATACGTTATGAAAGCGAGTTCTGCCCATCCCTTTCACTCTTTTAAATGCAGCTATTAGAGAATTTTAAATTACACATGAGGCTCATATTATATTTCTATTGGCTGACACTGCTCTGAGGGAAGTAAGGACGTTTATCCCAAGTACCAAGTACATGCTGGCTAATTTTGCAGCAGGGGGCTTTCCTGCTACTTGTTTTAGAAACAGCCTGGAGGATTTTAGATCCACTCTTGCCCAAGGCAATGGAAATAACCTGAATCTGGGGGCAGGGTGGGTGAGGGCTTTCAGACACCCCACCCCCACCGTATTTCTGAATCCACGGATATCCACTGAGTGAGGTCACGGCAGGAATGGCAGCGTGCAAAACGGGCCAGCATTTGGGATGAGAATATCACACTAAATGAAGGCTTGCTCCCTACAAATCACCTTGATTTGTCACCAAATTAGATGGCAAAATGAAACATCCAGGCGGAAATGAAATTCCAGCTGTAGTGGCAGCATAAAGCCACTCTGACTGGCTGTGTGGAGAGGGCTCATCTCACATGAGCTTGGCGCACTCATGTTTCCAGGAAGCTCCATGCACCCAATTCCTTCCCTGAGTAGGCCCGTCAGCCCTCTGTGGCTGGGCTAGAGGACAGGGGGCTGAGCTCTGGGACGCTGATCAACCGGTCTTTCCACTCAAGTTGAGTATTTCTCAATATCCAGGCCAAATGAGAACAAGTCCCCAGGCACCAGTAGTTCACTCTGCTGGGCCTCCAGGTTCAGACTGGGGGACAATTTTTTTATTCAATACCAGTAAGTTCTGGGAGAGAAAAACACCAGCTCCTGGGGTGCCAGGAGGCTGCAAGTCCTCTGGTGGCCTCCCCTTCCCACGATCCCAGTTATGGGCCCTATGTTATGAGCATATGATGTGCAAATTCCACCTGAGATCAGGGTCCAGCTGATTCTGTCTTTTGCTCTCTCTGACACTGAGGGTGTTTCTCTAGTCTCTGGGGCTAGCCCCTCCTTTTGAGTAACTGTGCTGACGTTGGCCTTGATGATGTTTCAGGGTCTCGCTCTGACACAAGCTCTATGATCTCATTCCAACACACACAGGTGATGCGTACGAACACACACACAGACACACAGACATACCCACAGAGGAACACACAGACACACCCACAGATACACATGCGCGAACACATACACAGATAAATGGACACATTAAAGCATACACTTTACCCAACAGACACGAAGAGACATATGGATAGACACACTGATACAGACACAAAGACACACTGGTGCAGACACACAGACACACCCACATAGACACATACAAACACACACACACAGACCCACGCACAAACACATACATAAGCATATACACACAGAAACACAGCACACAACACAAAGACACACGCACACACATAAACAAACACCTCTATGGAAACACGCAAGCACACAGAGATACACTAAGGACTGACGCGTTAACACACTCACAGACACACATACACACAAACATGCATCACACCATGCAATCCACTTCTTTCAAATGATTACAGAAACCAGAACAATTTATTAATGAAACAATCTGGACAATATGGGTTTGAAAAAACCTACCACCATCCACTGCCAGAGGGATGGCATGATGCTTCCAGTTAGACACACATACACATATACAGCCACACACAGGTATACACTCACACACACACATATATACAAACACACACAGACACACCACAGTCCCTTCTGTCTTCACAACTCACTGTCTCCTCATACCTGCTCCCCTCCCATCTCCCCGCGACCCTCCAACCCCTCTGCCGTGGTTCATACTCTGCACCTTAGCCCCCTCCCAAAGGCAAGTCCAACTTCCTCTGCTTGGCTTGTGAATCCACAGCAACAGCTCCGGGTGCTGGCAACCCTGCTTCTTCTCCAGCCTTATCCACAGCCCTGAAGTTTCAACCTCTGCTCCAGCACACACTCCTCTCTCACCCACAAACCTATTGGAGTTTCCCGCATATCAGAAATCGTCGCACCCTGCCCTCCTCTCTATCCCAGCTCTCCTTCCCTGGAAGGACTAGTTCCCTGAACAAGAGGTTAACAGGGTGACCCCACCACCCCACACTCCCCTCTGCCCTCTGCTTCCACTGCTCCCCAGAAATCTCTGCTGCAGAGTCACGCAGGGGCTCTCTAATTGCCAAATCTAATGCACTCAGTTTAGTCCTCATTTTCCCAGCCTTTTCAGTAGCATCTGACCTCACGGCCTACTCCCACCCGGCTCCTGTGACTCCAGTCCACCCTCCTCCTCTGAGCATGTCCTCTCAGCCTCCATCTGTTTACCCGTGACCAACTCTACAGCCCAAGGTCCTGGCCTCAGCACAGCTGGGCCTCTCTCATCGGCCACCCCAGGTCCATGGCTGTCTGCCTGCGTCTTCCCCAAGCATCCTGCAGGCACCTGTATGAGCCCAGACTGAACTTACCGCCTCTTCTCTACTGGGCCACCACCTCCCCGTCTTCTCTCTCCCCTTATTTCAGGAGTTCACACCTTCCTGGCCCCAAGTTAGGAATCTGGAAGTCCAGATTTTCCCTCTCATTTCCTTTAACCCATCGTACTCCAGTGGTCACAGAAACTTGCACACTCTCCCAAGGAAACCCTGCAGGCCCCACCCATCCACGTGGTCCATGTCCAGAGCTGTATCTCTCTGCCTCCAATTGTAACCCGCCACTCCCTCCTTTCAATTCCCACAGCAGCTTCTCCTCTTGTCTGAAGAACACAGTCCCCAGAGCTTAGACACTTGGCGATCCAACCGCCGCAGACTGTCCCAGCCTTCTCTCTTGTCCCTCCCTCATACCTAACCAATACCATGAATATTCCGGATGACTTTCACCCCCAAATTCCCAAGCTGTTGCACATCTCCAGGACTGGCCGAGTATTTTCAGAGGTGGAACAGCCTTCCTCTGGTTATTGACCCTCTTGAAATATTTGGTCCCAACGTCGCCCCCACTATGAAGAGCTGCCTGATGAGCCTGCTCAGCATCCAGGAGGGTTAGGAGCCCTTGCCCTGCTCACTTAGTGCCCTGTGTACATTTTCCATAAAGCCCTTACACAGTCCATTATTATCCTCTGTTTGCATTTTTTTCTCCCCCGCTGTTTGTGGACAGAGACTCATTTATTTATGAATTCCCAGAGACATACATAGTCCCCATACATAGAAGGTAATAAAAGAATATTTATGAAATGAATGAAAGAATGAATGAATGAGGCAGACTAACTCAGCTGAGAAAAGAGTTTAGGTCCTGTTCAAAGCTCTGACTTTTTCCCCAGGGGAAGGTCAACCTTTAGCGTGGCTTCTGGATGACACCTAGCAACTGTTGCCATGACAACTAAAAAGCACCATTTTCCCAGGGCAATCCTCCCTTCCCATTGCCTTTCCCCACCTGGCTCAGCAGATCAGAGGAGGCAGACCTCCTGCTTCAGGAAGCAGTGGGGTGGGGGGGGAACTGTCCTCCCTGAGACAGCTGATCAGGCAACCTGGCTCAAACCCCCCGGGGCAGGGGTCCTGATGGAGATGCAGAAAATCAGATTTGATGGAATCAGCTGCACTTGGGCAATCTAGGAGGAGGGACAGATGGGGCCAACTGGCAGTGGGAACCTGGGGGCAACCAGAGGGAAAGCTTATTAGAGGGGTCTCCATTCATTGGGGAGCTGGGGGGTGGGGGGCAGATGCTGTCCCAGGGTGGGGAGGGGCGGGTGCAGAAGTTGGCCTGAGGGTTCCATCCAGAACACAGACTGTAGGGCTGAACAAAATGTTCTGCCCCCCCAGACCCACTCCCTTCAAGGACTGTGCCCTTCCTTGGTCAGCTCTAGGCCATCCATGCCCCTACGTTTCCAAGACCACCTTGTGTGATTCCCCACCCTTGGACTTGGAGTTTAAGGTCAGTGTGACCCTAAAGGGAGAATCTGCATCTGTTTTAATCACCACCACATCCCCAGAGCCTCCCAGTGCCTGGCACACAGATCATCCAGAGGGGGGTTACGAATGAATGAAGAGCTGTGGTGAGACATGAAGGGGGCGGGCCCAGGGCTGGGTGGGCAGGAGAAGAAACCCGGGGAGGCCTGTTCCCTGCCAGCTGCACTGCTTAGATGGACGTCCTTATGGAAGAAGAGGGAAGGGGGGCTCCCAGAGGGCTGGCCACTTGCCAAGGTCACGCAGAGGAAGGGGTAGAGTTGGGATTTGAGGAGGGCTCTGGCTGCAAGGCTGGTGCTCGTCGCTCTGCCCCGAACCAGAGCCACTGGAGAAGAAGTGACGCCTCAGACCTTGTGGCCACTGTCCCACCGCCACGCCCTCCCCCCACATACTATCCAGGCAGGGAGCACCTAACCCTATGGCTCACTCCCACAGGCCAGAATCCTCAGGGTATGGTCTACAGCCCATAGCACCATGAACGCACCTGACCTCGTCTGATCTCGGAAGCTAAGTGGGGTCAGTCCTAGCTAGTTCTTGGAAGCAAGAAGTCCTCCAGGTGTAGGGAAAAAGGAACCCTCTTACACTCGTGGTGAGAGTGGAAATTGGTACGGTCACTATGGAAAATGTTCCTTGAAAGACTAAAACTAAAGCAATCCCGCTCCTGGGCAGATATTCAGAGAAAACCATAATTCGAAAAGACACATGCACCCAATGTTCATTGCAGCGTTATTTATAATAGTCAAGACATAGAATCACCTAGATGTCCATTGACAGATGAATGGATAAAGAAGCTGGGGTACATTTATACAGTGGAATATTACTCAGCCGCTAAAAAGAATGGAATGATGCCACATGCAGCAACATGCATGGACCTAGAAATTACCATCCTAAGTGAAGTAACTCAAAAAGAGAAAGATACTGCTTATATACATTATCTGAAAAATGATACAAATGAACTTAACCTACAAAACAGAAACAGACTCACAGACATGGAAAACAAATGCGTGGTTACCAAAGGGGAAAGGTGGTAGGGGGATAAGTTAGAAATTTGTGATTAACATACACACCTGTGCACGCATGCTCAGTTGCTTCAGTCGTGTCCAACTCTTTGAGACCCAATGGACTGTAGCCCTCCAGGCTCCTCAGTCCATGGGATTCTCCAGGCAAAATACTGGAGTGGATTACCATGCCCTCCTCCAGGGGATCTTCCTGACCCAGGGGTCAAACCCATGTCTCCTGCACTGCAGGCAGATTTCTTTTACTGCTGAGCCACTGGGACAGCCCCTTAACATACACATACTACAGTCTGGATCAAACAACCACGACTACACTAGTCCTGCTACTTTAAGACAGTGTCTTGTCTTCCCAGGTGGTACTCATGGTAAAGAACCTGCCTGCCAGTACAGGAGGCATAAGAGACAGGGGTTCAATCCCTGGGTCGGGAAGATCTCCTGGAGGAGGGCGTGGCAACCCACTCCAGTATTCTTGCCTGGAGAATCCCACTAGACAGAGGAGCCTGGTGGGCTATAGACCATAGGATGGCAAAGAGTCAGACACGACTGAAGCAACTTGGCACACATGCACTATATATAAACTAGATAATCAACAAGAACTATTGCATAGCACAGGGAGCTCCAGTCAATATTCTGTAGTGATTTAAATGGGAAAGAATATATATATGTGAATCATTTTGCTGTACACCTGAAGCAAATACAACACTGTAAGTCAACTACAGTCCAATATAAAATAAAAATTTTTTTAAAGGAAAACAAATCCTCTGGGTGGGAGGATTTATTGCTCTCTTTGCCCTTGTCACTCTCAGAGTTTGGTCCTGATGAACAGAGGAGCTGAGTGCATTATTGCCAGAGGGACCCTAGGCAGGTTCATAGCAGAGACAGTGACAGGTCTCCAGAGATGAGACTTGGGACAGTCTTCCCCGCCACAGAGAGGAGAATCAACTTCAGAAAGGTACTCTTCCTTCCCTTTCTCCTCCCCCAGAGCTGTCTTTCTCCATCCCTGGCATGCCTGATGGGGCCGGGAAAGTAACACCCATTTATCAGGCACCCGCCTTGTGCCAGGCTCTGTTCTCAGGCCTTTATGTATATTAACCTATGTCATGCTGTCAGTAACCCAGTGAGGAAGGTACTGACCTCATCCTCTTTCCAAGGAACAGGGAGGTCACTTTAGCCAAAGTCACTACAGCTACCATGTGGCAAAACCCCGGGTGTGAACTCAGGTGGTGCAGCTCGAGCCTGAGCTCCAGTCTCAACCACCACAGGGTTCATCTAGCAGAAAGTTTAGGGCTTCAGATTCAATTCTGGTCTCTCCCTTCAAAAGACAGAGACATTGGATATATCACCTAAGCTTACTGAGCAGAACTCAGGGCAGTGGGTAGAGGAAGGAAGAATGCCCTAAAATGTGGTCAGCTTGTCTCAGCTGTTGGTTGGTTTCCAGTCTCAGCCCAAAGGGGCCCAGGTGCAGGCTCTGGCCTACTCTACTCCTAAGGAGCAAATACAGCCCCAGGTAGGCAGGGGTTAACAGCTCAAGCACAGAATCCCTGAACAGAACACCTGCTTCAGGCTAAATGTTTGTGTCCTCCTAGGTTTACTCGTTGAGGTTCTTACCCTCCAGGGAATAGTTTGGATGTGGGGCCTTTTGGAGGTCATTAAGTCCTGAGGGTGGAGGCCCCATAATGGGATTAGTGCCTTATAAGAAGAGACATGGAGAGAGGATGTCTTTCTCTGTCATGGGAAGACACAGAGAGAAAGTGGTCATCAGCAACCCAGGAAGCAGACCCTCACCAGACACTGAATCTACATCCTCTTGACCTTGGATTTCCCAGCCTCCAGAATTGCGGGGAAAAAATATATGCTGTTTAAGTCACCCAGTCTTTGGTATCTGTGATAGCAGTCCACAATGATAATACAACACCCCAGCTGCCAACCTGGCCCCGACGTTGAGAAATAATTCTAAAAACGGGGCTCCTGAGCCTCAGTCTTCCTGTCTCTGAAATGGGATAATGATCACTCTTTATGCTTGATGTGAATGCATGTAGAACACTGGACACAAAGCAGGTACTCAGCATTGGTAGTTTTCTTATCCCCATACATCCCTCCCCCTGATCTCCCCTGGTGAGAATACCTCTGCTCTTCACCCAGTTAAATCTGGGGCTGGAACTGGGGTGGCAGATAGGCCAAAGGGTCAGGGCAGAGACTTCAGCTTAAACTGAGCTCCCAGCTTAAACTAAGCTTCAGCTTAAACTGAGCTTCTCTCAGGGGAAGCATCTCCTGTAACTGAGCCCCAGCCCGAATCCAGGCCAGGGAACATTGGGAGATGGCTCCCGTAGGAGAGCCATCTGGCCAGATCTGCATGGCTCATCTCTGCTTCATGGGGCGTCGGGGCAGGACTCTTCCATGAAGCATCCTCTCCCTGCCTCTGTGAGCCTGCTACTCCCATCCACAATGAGCCTTGTTGTTGTTGTTTAGTCACTAAGTTGTGTCCAGCTCCTTGCAAACCCATGGACCGTAGCCCGCCAGGCTCTTCTGCCTACATCTTCACAATTTCAGAATCTCAAGCGTTGGAGAGATCAGCTTTTCATTTATCAGAGGACCACATAGATTAGACAATTTTACCTCTGTGCTCCTTTTGTGGGCTTTTCAGATGACTCAGTGGTAAAGAATCCACGTGCTAAGCAAGTTCAATCCCGGGTCAGGAAGATCCCCTGGAGAAAGAAATGGCAATCCACTCCAGTATTCTTGCCTGGGGAATGCCACGGGCAGAGGAACCTGGTGGACTACAGTCCACAGGGTCGCAAAAGAGGTGGACACAACTTAGTGATTAAATAACAGTAACAACTCCTTTCAAAACGAAATTATCTTAGTATGTGTTCAGTTTGGATTTTGCCAGCTGCTCAGGTCCCTGTGGAAGGTTAATGCCTTTAAATTAAAAAAAAAAAAAATTACTAATTGCGTGACCTTGGGCATGCCTTCAACCTCTCCAAGATTCAGTTTCTCCTTCCATGAAATGTTAAGCTGACCACCTCTCATGCTAGTGTGGGACTCAAATGGAATAATACATTTGTAAGCGTACAAAGGTAGATATTGTTAAAAATGGTCAGAAAACCCTTTTCATATGGCTGTTCAAAAATAAATGTACCTGTCAAAATGTCAAATGAACATGCTCTTTGAACCAGAATATATAGCAATATCTGTGGATATTTAAGCAAAAGTACATCAAGATGTGTAGATTCAAAACTAGAAACAGAGCAACTCCCCTTCATGAATCCATCTTTATAGTGAGACACTAAGAAATAGGTCTCTGGTGATGAAAAACGCGTTTGAGATTAATCATTAGCAGAGAAAACAAACAAACACACCAAAAAGCAATCAAAATGTACCAAAATGCAGAGCAGTGCATACAATACAGTTGCTGTAAGTAAAAAAAGGAGATAAGCCTAGATACTGCCTATAGCTGCATGCTAATACACATATAATCTGTCTTTACTGGAAGGATCCCGAAGAAACTGCTCACAGCTTTTACTTTAGAGGAAGTGGATTTGGGATTGAGATGTGGAAGAAAACCTTGACTTCTCTATTTTCTGTCTTCCTGAGTGCTGGCGTATTTGCACTATGTCTATACGTTCCTTTAAAATAAATGGAAGGCTGGACCACAGGCACATAAAAATTGTAAGTGCTTTTCAACATTTACAGAGCCTAAGGTACTTATCAGAAAGTTTAACAGTTTAGTTTATCAGAAAAAAAGAAACACCTGAAATGTACCTCATTGTTCCAGTTATCTATTACTGTGCTGCAAACCACCTCAAAACACAGTGGCATGAGGCAACAGTGGTTCATTGCCTGTTGCGATTCTGCGGGCTGGCTGGGCAGTGCTAATCTAGTCTTTCTCAAGCCACTGTATTCAGCTGAGGATTCCCTGGGGCCTGGGCTCAGCTAGGACCAGTGAGATGAGGGGCCTCCCTCTCTCTGTGATAGATCATTTCTGATTTCTTCAGGGTATGGACACCAAGTTCCAAGAGGGTGAAACAGAAATCGCAATCACTCTTAAGACCTAGACCCCAGAATGTGTCACTCCTAACACGCTTTGGTCAAAGCCAGTCACAAAGCCAGCTCAGACCAAAGGGATGGGGAAAAAGAACTCACCTCTTGATGGGAGAATTTTGTAAAGAATTTGTGGTCATACTTAATCTACTGCATTAATATTATCAGCTTCCTTGAAATCGGCATGACCAAAAGCACTATTTTTATCATTTTATGCCTTTTGCCCTGTTTTCCAGTGTCCAGTAGTCCTAGGGCCAATAGATCTGACTTTTAAAATATTTGTTGAGTGAATGAATGAATGATCAAACGAACAGCTTCAGCCCCTTTGGCAGTCTCTTTGCTCTAACTTCTTTGACATCCTAGATCTTCAGGCGTCCTCAACTCTTGGTCAGCCTTCCCTGGAGGGCCGCTGACCTGGGTCCCCTTTCAAGAGTGCCTGAGCTGGGCTCTGTGATGGGTGAGGTGGGTCACGGGGATGTAGCTTCCACTGAACTCATCACCACCTGCCCTCCTCACCACCCAGACTGCAAAGAATTCCTACGTGTACTCCTGGGCTTGGGCTGAGTCTAAGGAGCATCCCTTGAGAAATCCCCAAGGCCGTGAGTTCTTCACATTGAGTCTCTTCTCTCTCCTCTCCTCTCCAGGTCTCCCCAGGTCCAGCTGGTCCCCTGTCCCTCCCCGCTTAAACGGGGAAGTCACCCCATTTAAGGGAAAGACCAACATATGAGGAGTCTGGAGATAAGCCTTCTGGTCTAGGATCAGGCTTTATCTGACAGTATGACCATAATAATAATTTGAAACAAATTTTAGAGCACTCACCAGGAAAGACAGCTTTTCATAACATACCTTTTAGCATGACACATTGGGGTCTGGGTGATCTCTGAGGGTGATGGGAGGAGGAGGGGAGAGTACACTGGATGTGGGAGCTAGGCCGGGGCCTGCGGGTGGGGGAAGGGATGCCAGAGTCTGGGAGAAGAACCAGCTGCTTGGCATGCCCTCCAGTGATGTGGGGCGGCTGGCCCTCCTAATGGCAGCCTCAGCAGTGGCAGCTGCCAGAACCAGGTCCCCTCCCGCCCTGCCACACACACACACACACACACACAGCCTTCTTTGCAAATAATGTTGAGTGATTAAACCTCCCTTCCATCTCCCTCCCAGGACCCACAGCCAAACACGATGTTTGTTTCATGTATTAAATCTGGAGAAAACCTCTCTGAAACAGGCTGAAACAAATCAAGGTACTGACAGTCTTGGTTACGGAGGAACAGAGCGCTCCTGGAGCCCACCGCCCACCTTCCACACCATCTCGGAGCCTCAGATGAGCCCCGAGGAAAGCCACGGGGTTGGGGAGCGCCCTGGCTACATGCTCTCTCTTTCTCTCGGGCAGCTGGTGACTGGGCTTATTTGAGACCTATGGTGGAAGGCAGCACACTGCCGCAGAACAAAGTATCAGCTGTGTTTGTAACCTGGCTTTGCAGCTTGCTCGCCCTGTACACTTCACAAGTCTGACGACCGTAACTTGCCTGACTCTACTACCAATGCTATCACCATCCTATCTGCGCCTGTTTCCTTGCTATGAAGTAGGCATACTGGTGCACACATCAGAAAAAAAAATATTAATATAACACGCCTGGCACACAGTAGCACTCAACAACTGTGAATTCCCCATCCTTTTTCCTCTACTGAGAGCAAGCTCTGAGCTCAGGGCTGTGAAGAAGGAAACCATGAGAGGAATCTCTGTCCTCAGGAGCCTGGGGAAAAGGGAGACAGATGTGTAAAAACAACCTTCCGGGCTAAAGGTGAAGGTCATAAGGCTGGCCACCACCCTCACACCTTCCTGCGTGGTTTCCCTACTCCCAGAACCTGCAGCCCAGTCCTCGCTAGTCAGTCATATTCCCTAGAGCTGTATTGCCCACAGGTGCAGTCAGGCTGCCCCCTGAGCCAGTGAGAACCTGATCTAGCAGTGGGGTAGGGATGTGTTTGTCAGAAGTGAGAGGACTCACTGCACCACCATCACCATCACTACAGAATTCTCCCCCAATGATGCCCATGCCCTGATCCCCAGAACCTGTGAACATATCACCTGGCAAAAGGGGTCTTGCTGATGCAATGATGGTTACAGACCTCAAAATAGGAAGAACAACCTGGGCTATCCACATGGGCCCGCTCTAAAGATACAGGCACTTAAAAGCAAAGAACTTTTTTCCACTGGGTGTCAGAGATATGGCAGGAAAGGAGAGGTCTGAAGCAGGAGAAGAACTCAGCCTGTGCTGCTGGAGGGGATGCTATGGAAAGCAGGAGAAGGGTCCTGATGCCTGTAGGAGCAAAGAGCAGCCCTGGTCGGCAGCCAGCAGGAAATGGGACCACAGTCCTACAACCCTAAGAAACTGTATTCAGCCAACAACCGAAAGGACCTTGATCACAGATTCTTCCCTAGAGCCCCAGTAAGGACTGCAGCCCTGCCGGCCCCTTGATCTCGGCACTGTGAGACCCTCAGCAGAGTCTCCTGGCTCACAGAAACTGAGACACAAAGTCGGCATTACGTTCAGTCGCTAAGTTTGTGGTAATATGTTACTGTCCCTAGAAACAGAAAGCTAATACAGTCACCATCACTCCACTACCAGTACCATCACCACCAAATTACTATCACCCAGTATCATCCACAACACTTGCTAAATACCTTTGCTTACACTCCTCTAGCCCTCATCAGCCATGCCTCATAGCTTCCTGTGGCCTCTCTACCCAGGTCAACTCCTCAGCCCAAAGTTTGACCCTAATGGCTCCCATCTCCTTCTGCTTCTATTTCTCTTTTCTGAGTAATCCTTGGTTCCTGGGATATAATTTTCATACTTTTTGCCTCCCCACCCCCCATCACTCTCTCTCTCCCCATCCCTCTCTTACACACACATACAAGTCAGTTTCTGATTCTGAACCACCGTCAAAGTTCACGATATTAGCTGATAGATTGCAAAGACGATTTCTTTAGTAGATAAATGGGGGGGGTGTGGGGGAGGATGGAAGACTGCAAACACATAGTTTAATGCATTAGTTTCATCCCTATAACATATAGATATTATCTCGCTCAACCCCCAGGAGAGGCTGTGAGGAAGGTGCTACCGTCCTCATTCTACAGACAGGGAAACTAAGGCAGAGGGAGACTGATCAACTTAGTGGAGGCTGGATTTGAACCCAAGCCCTGCCTTCCTCCTCATCTTTAGAGAGCGATTTCAAAGACCTTGGGCTTGGTATGTAAACAGCTAGAAATCCACTAGGACTGCATTGCCCAGCACCCACCAGCTGTTTCTCTGATTTCTTTACTAAGAAGCAAACTGCCAAAGACGCGCCCCCCTCGCCACGCCCACCTCCCGCTCCGCCTTACAGAACAGCCTCTCCACCCATCAGAAGCACTACCAGAGAGGCGGTTAATCTCAGCCCTACTTAGCAACTAATGAAGCTGAAAGGGTTAACTCTGGAGCCTTGCACAAATTCAGTACTTGCACACATAGATTGCATGCAATTGCCTCTTTATACTTAAAAGGACTTTATTTATTTCCTTCCCTTTCTTCCTCTTAGGCAGACCACGGGCAGGAAGGTGGCCCCAGGGGAAGGGGTTCCTGCAGCGCGGTTACTGTCAATAGCATTAGCAACTTCGGGCTGTTTTCTTTCCATTTGCTTTCCCCTCCTGGCACTAAAAGCTCATTAGGGCTCTGACAGAAGAGAAATGGCTGGAGTAGGGAAGAGAAACTCTTCGTTTCCCAGAAATTCTGCTCTGGTCTTCCGTTCCGTTTCCTAGCAGGCTGGACCTGCAGTGACCTCCAGAGACAGCTCAAAACCTGGCCAGGGTGGAGGGATGCAGGCGATGCAGGCCCAAGGCCCATCGGACCCAAACTGCGTCTTCTCCATGCAGCGCGATGAGCTCAGACCCCGATCTGCTGTAGTTCATCACACCTGGATGTGGAATCATTCACACCTGAATGGGGCTGCGATTTACCCCGAACTATCTGAGAAGCCACAGTCTGCTGAGCAAAGGAAGAGTGTAAATGAGGCTGGGGAGTGGGGGTGTGTTTAACCTACTTAAGAGAATCTCTTTTCTCAAGCACTTTAGCACCTTCGTTTGCAAGGAAGAGAATGTCTTTTGCTGAATACAAGCCATGCCAAGCTGGCCAATGAGGGGCCACTGGGGCCTCGGATGGGCAGCACTTCGTTCTTACTGCAGGAGACCCTAGGAGGGGCAGCACTGTTCAGAGAGAAGGCCCCCCCCAGAGGAGACTAAGCCCAGCTCCTAGACCCCACTCTGTTCCACGTGTACCCAAGGCTACCGCCTTGACATTCTAAGCCCCAGGGTCTGCAAGTGGAAAGCGAGCAAATTGAACAGATGATTTCTGAGATCCATGGCTACCCTTGAATGCACTCAGTTATTTTGTGGCATCACAGAATTTTTACTTTTAGCAAATATGACAAAATGTTAATATTGTTATTATGTAAGGGATCATAAAATTGGTAAGGAATATAGCAAGATATCAAAGAATAATAGACAAAAGACATAGCCTGACAATTTCCTAAAAGAAAAAATACTAAATGGTAAGGAAACATAACCAAAAAGCTGGTCTTGCTATTATTCAAGGAAATGCAAACCAAAATAATGATGTCACTTTGCTAATTAGCAAAAGCTTTATGATAATATTTAGTTTGAATTGAGGGCCTAGGAAAGCTATGTATTTATATGTTTTATACAAAACTATATATAAAACAGAAAGATTTGAAAAAAACTTGACAATATGTATCAAGAGCTATGAGTACAAAAATAATTAAATCTACCAATATCAATTTTGAATATTTTGTAAATAACCTCAAACATCAAAAGCTATGTAAATGAAGTTATTCATCCATCAATAAACAACTTATCATAGCAAAAAATAAATAAAAAGGCAACTAGACACTGCTGTGCTTAGTCATTCAGTCATATCCAACTCTTTGCAACCCCAAGGGCTATAGCCTGCCAGACTCCTCTGTCCATGGAATTCTCCAGGCAAGAATACTGGAGTGGGTTGCCATGCCCTCCTCCAGGGGTTCTTCCCAACCTAGGGATCAAACCCAGGTCTCCTGCATTGCAGGCGGATTCTTTACTGTCTGAGCCACAAGGGAAGCCCAAGAATACTGGAGTGGGTAGCCTATCCCTACTCCAGGGGATCTTCCTGACCTAGGAATTGAACTGGGGTCTCCTGCATTGCAGGCAGATTCTTTACCAGCTGAGTTACCAGGGAAGCCCAAAAAGGCAACTACAAAAAAGGCAACTCCATACTACTGTATGGGGCTTCCCTGGTGGCTCAGAGGTTAAAGCATCTGCCTCTAATGTGGGAGACCTGGGTTCGATCCCTGGGTCAGGAAGATCCCTTGGAGAAGGAAATGGCAACCCACTCCAGTGTTCTTGCCTGGAGAATCCCATGGACGGAGGAGCCTGCTGGGCTACAGTCCACGGGGTCGCAAAGAGTCGGACACAACTGAGCGACTTAACTTTAACTTTCATACTACTGTATATAAAATAGATAACCAACAAAGTCTTTCTTTAAAGATTTTTTTATGATGTGGGCCATTTGTAAAGTCTTTACTGAATCTGCTACAATACTGCTTCTGTTTTTCATGGCTTTAGTTTTTTGGTTGTGAGGCATGCGGGAACTTGGTTCCCCAACCAGGAATGGAACCTTCACGCCCTGCATTGGGAGGCGAACTCTTAACCACTGGACCACGAGGGAAGTTCTAACAGGGACCTTTTTTAGGAAATGATTAATTCCACCAACGTTTCCTGAGCACGTGCTGTGTGCCAGGGCCATGCTGAAGGGCTAGGCATCTCTGTGCCCTGCAAACTCACACACCCTCCCACCACCGATTATCCTGCCCAATGTACTTACTTGTTACAAAGTGAGCCTTTCACGCACCTGAAATTGTTTATAACGTTCAGCAGGACTCTGGATCCACTGAGTCCCTCCTCAGATGACCAACTTCTCCTTTAGATGATCTCTAAGGGTCTTGCCAGCCCTAAAAATGTATGTTAAAGGAAAATGCTTTTCTTATTAAACACTCTTTATTTCCCCACTGTTAATTGTAAGTGAGACAGCATGAAGCCAAGGTGGTAGGAGGCAAGGAGTCAGTTTTAGAGATGACTTGCTAACCATTTAGCCATGGCCTTGGACATTGGGGCTTTAAGGGCCTCGGTTTCCTCATCAATAAAGTGGGGATAAAAATGTTGCCCTCGTGTACGTCAGCAAGATGCTGAGGGCTTCAGAGAGTATACAAACCCACATAAAGGGATGCTGGTACTGCCTTTACCAGGAACATGCCTATCGTAGAAGTTGTAAAACTGTGTCCAAGAGGCATTACTTCTCAGCCTCAGTTTCCTCATCTATGAAATGGGCGAGCAGGGTTAGACATAGCCCATGCAGAGGTTAATTTATGAGGGCTCACTGTTTGCAGGAATTTCCTGTAGAGCCTGTAGAAAGTTGTCGCTATTGTTCAATCACTCAGTCGTTTCCGACTTTTTGCAACCCCACGGACTGCAGCAGGCCAGGCTTCCCTTGTCCTTCACCATCTCCCGGAGTTTGCTCAAACTCCTGCTCATTGAGTCAATGATGCCAACCAACCATCTCATCCTCTGTCACCCTCTTCTCCTCCTGCCCTCAAACTTTCCCAGCATCAGGGCCTTTTTCCACTGAGTCAGCTCTTCTCTTCAGGCGGCCAAAGTATCAAAGCTTCAGCTTCAACACCCGTCCTTCCATTGAATATTCAGGTTTGATTTCCTTTAGGATGGACTGATTTGACCTCCGTGCAGTTGAAGGGACTCTGAAGAGTCTTCTCCAGCACCACAGTTTGAAAGCATCAAGCTCAGCTTTCTTGATGGTCCAACTCTCACATCTGTACATGACTACTGGAAAAACCATAACTTTGACTAGATGGACCTTTGTTGGCCAGCTGGAAGGGTGATCCTCCTCTATTAGTCACCTTCACCTCCAGACTCGATGTCAAGGTGTGTAGTCCCAAAAGCAGCATGCTCGCCTGCCCTGAAGTCTTAATGAGAGCCAGGAGCCCTGCAGCACTCAGAAGGTCCAGCTGCTAGCCAGGCATGACGTTAATTTCGCTTCTGTAAATGTCTGGTGGTTCTGGAACAGGAGGCAGGCTTGGCCTGCATAGATGATCCGTGCTCTGCCTTGGAAATGATAAGGGTGGAGGGATAGTTCTCCCAAAGCCAGCAGTCTCATTCCCACTGCAACAGTGCTGGAACCCAAGGAAGCTCATTGTTATCTCGGGTTTGTTTTCAGCTTAGGTTGGAAAGGTTTCCAAAAACAATCATTTCATTGTTTCTCTACTCAGTGCTAACTCAATAAAAGTGGTTCTTTTCATTAATTTTGTTGTTTCTCGATGTGCTATCTTGGGACTAAATAAAAATGTTCTTTTTACTCCCTCCATGGCTCTTGTAGATTCTTGCCAAGTTTTTGTCAGTTTCCATCAACTTCTCAAATGCTAGAGGCAGGTGGGATGTCAGAGAATGTTTGGGTTACCTCACTTATAGATGAGGAAACTGAGGCCTGGAGACAGGCAGTGATCTGTTCAAAGCTGCCCCTCGAGTTAGTGCCTGAGTTGAGACTCAAGCCCAGACAGACAAGGCTCAGTGATCTGATAGTTGTTCACAGACCAAACTAGAACAGGTTCTCCAAGAACTGAGCTTGAAAAAAAGCGGCTTGATGCCACTCTGTTTTAATTTAAACAGATGCATGCTTATGGATATATATATATATATATATATATATATACACACACACACACAAACAACGCATACATAAGGGTGATCATTTTTATAGCTGGAGTTATTCTCCCACTTAAAAATGAAAAGAGGAGTTCCTACATATTTTGCTATAAAGCGAATTTCTATTTCAGCAACCCCTTTCTTCCCATTGATTTTCTTCATAAAATCAAAGCAGCAGACTGTTGTAAAAAGGAAACTGGCCTCTGGATTTAATAAAATTACCCAGGAATGTGGCAATCCACTCTAAATACATGTTTAAGAGGAAAACGAAAGCACTTCAATGAAATATTAATCAGGACCCTGAAAATATTAATGATACTTGGTGCTGAAAAGATTAAACCAACAGCTGATTCATGCTGTTGTACCACAGAAACTAACACAACATTGCAAAGCAATTATATTCCAATAAATAAAGAAATGAAAATGATAACGCAAAAATAAGAAGCCTGATCATGCAGCCCAATACCGTTTCATGTCACGTGGGCAGTTTTATCTCCTGCCTCACTCAGCTTCCTAACGTCCTCCCTCTGACCAAGGAGCACTCCTGGGAGCACTCCCGGGAGAACTAGGTATCAGCAAACTTTACCCCCGGCTTCAAATATCTCAACAGCCCCCAAGTTTCCACCTGAAACAATGTTTCGAAGCATCCTCCACTTTCCTGGCCATTTAAGTTCACCAGAATCTTTCCAAGCACACTTGCCTGGTTACATGGCCACGGGTATCATACCATCACCAGCCAGACTTTTACAGATGGATACTCGTCCTCTCTACACAGTCAGAGTCCACGCTTGTGAAAGAGCCTTCCCTGATTTCTATAATCGGACGTTGTCTTTCCCTCCCTGGACCAACCCGAGCCCTTTATTTGTAACTCTCTAGGAATCCTAAGGACTGGTTGTGTATTATTTCAGTTCAGACACGAATTTTTAAAAATTTCTTTTGTTGAAGTATAGTTGATATATAATGTGACATTAATTGCAGCAACGTGGATGGACCTAGAGACTCCCATAGTAAGTCAGCCGGAAAAAGACAAATACCAGCTGATATCACTTATATGTGGGGTCTAAAATGAGACACTTATGAACTCATGGACACTTCTTTCACTACTGAAAGCTCTTTCAGGGCTGCAGGCATGCCTGATGCCCACTCAAGGGGACAATGGAGTCATGAGTTTCAGCCTCGTGGTTGGCACTTCCATAGCCACTGTTTTCTCGCTGGCGGATGTGTGTGCTTTGTTATTATGCCATTGAGGCTTCAGGGCAGCAGTCTCCTCTCTTTCATGAACTGCTGTAGCCCTCGGACCTAAAAGCAGCCCCAGAGTAGTCACCAACTGGATTCCCAAAAGCAGGTGCAGATTTGGACACAAGACATCGTGCCTCCTGATATCACACACACCTTTAAAGTGGGAATAACAATAACTGCTGTTCCATACGGGGCTTCCCGGGCGGCACTAGTGGTAAAGAAAGTGAAAGTCGCTCAGTCGTGTCCGACTCTTAGTGACCCCATGGGCCCTACAGTCCATGGAATTCTCCAGTCCAGAATACTGGAGTAGGTAGTCATTTCCTTCTCCAAGGTGATCTTGCCAAACAGGGATCGAACGCAGGTCTCTGGCATTGCAGGCGGATTCTTTACCAGCTGAGCCACCAGGGAAGTGGTAAAGAACCCGCCTGCCGATTCAGGAGACGGGGGTTCCATTCCTGGGTTGGATGACCTGGCAACCCACTCCAGTGTTCTTGCCCAGAGAATCCTATGGACAGAGGAGCCTGGCAGGCTACAGTCCATGGGGTCGAAAGAGTCGGGTCTGACTGAAGTGAGTTAGCATGCATGCACACACCACTCCTTATAGTCATTATTTTACACCCACGAGAACATCCAAGCTTACAAACAGGGAGGCAGGGATTACTATTGTATTCCACTTTTCAGATGAAAAAAAAAAAAAACGAAGCTTGGAGGTGAGTTAACACAACCTGAAAATAATAAAGCAGAGTCACTGATACCGAATTTGGTGTGCCTGTGGGTATTACCTTTCAAAATGGAAGAAAGAGAGAAATTCAAAGGAATAAAGCCTCAATGGTAGAATCTGTTATTCTCTGGCATCAGATTGAGAGAACCCCCTTGGGCACAGGTGTGTATGGCCCCCTCCACCTCCACTGGGGCTGATGCCGAACCCTGGGCATTATTAGCAGGAGATTATCTTCCACGCCTCAAATCAAGAGCATCCCCTCCTTTTCCTTTGCAATCCCGATCGATGCCACTTAGCAAAATTATATCTTTCAGCAAATGTGTTTTCAGAATCTATACAGTCCAGTTAGTAGCTGTAGTTGACTCAAACAGAAGCCCTGCTTCTGGTCCTGTTGGTGTGTGAAGGTGCTGTGTTGCATGAACCTTGCTTCACACACATTCGCTTTCAGCTATGAATTTACTCTTTTAATAATGCATGGATGTATCTCATTTACATATGCAACTAGGAACATTTTTCTGTCAGTAGCTGTTAACCACAGCTTCACAGGGGGAGGTGTCTGGGGTCCCAGAAATACTGAAAGGAGTTTTGGAGCGGATGACAACTGACTCCCACAGGCATTCCTGGAGACGAGCCTAGATCTTCAGGGAATAAAGGAAATATTCCCCTGCTCCTTTGAGATGTTTTCTTGCTCCTCTTGCTACTGCTGTCCAGCCCTCTATACAACCAGAGAGTGAGTCCTCTTCTTGGATTGAATCTGACTCCATCTTCCCCACTCTCTCCACCACCCACTCAGCTCTGGCTATTCAGCTCTCACTGCCTTCCCCAAAATATACCCAGTACTTTCCTACCTCAGGGACTTTGCACAGGCTCTACCTTCTGCCTGGAATCCTTTTCTCAGATAGTCACGTGGCTCACTTCTTCCCTCCTCAGGTTAAAGTCTTTGTTCCAGCCAGGTGCTCCCAGAACACCTTCTACTTAAAATGCAAACTATTCCCTTCTATTCTGAACCACCCTTCTTTGCTTTATCATCCTCCACATGACTGTTCCCATCTTATAAATTATATATTTTATTTATCTGTGTTTTGTTGCCTGCATTCTAGAAGGTAAGCTCTATAAAGATGAGGATTTTTTTTTTTAATCTTTTCTCTATTGCTCCCAGCCCAATGTCTAGAATGATAGCTGGCACAAAGGAGGAACTCAATAACTATTGATACATGAATAAATGGGTACTCTGAGGAAGGTCTCACAACACCAAAATTTAAAAAATGATGACTACCTCCCATGATCAAATGGGTATAGCTCTTCATAGCTCATGAAGCATATTTGTAACAAGCATCCCATGTATTCTCTGTCCTATGAACTGAACTGTGTCCCACCAAAATGTATATGCTGACTAACCCTAACATGACTCTATCTGGAGATAGGTAAGGGCTTTAGCAGGGGGCTTCTCAGGGGTAAAGAACCCGCCTGCTAATGCAGGAGACATAGGAGACTCGGGTTTGATCCCTAGGTTGGGAAGAACCCCTGGAGGAGGGAATGGCAACCCACTCAAGTATTCTTGCCTGAAAAACTCCATGGACAGAGGAGCTTATCAGGTTGCAGTCCATGGGATCACAGAGAGTCGGACACGACTGAGTGATTGAGTATGCATGCAAGGCTTTAGGAAAGAGTTAAGGTTACATGGGGTCATAAGGGTGGGGCCCTAGTCTAATAGGACTGTGGCCTTTTAAGAAGAGGCCAGAAAGAGAGATTTTTTTTCTTTCTCCCAGCCCTATGACGATAGAGCAAGAAGGCGGCCATCTGCAAGCCAGGAAGAGAGCGCTCATCAGAAACCAAATCAGCTTTGAGCTTACACTTCTAGCCTCCAGAACTGTGAGTAATAAATTTCCATTGTTTAAGCTATCCAGTCTAGGGGGTATTTTGTTATGGCAGCTCAAGTATACTAAAATATTCCACAAAATAGATCCTCTTAGGTAGATTTGATCATCCCATTCTCAAGATGCAACAGCTGAGGTCCAGGGAAACAAAAGGATTCTTCCCAAGTTCATATAAGTAGTGGTGAGCCTGCTCTTATTTCACTGTATCAGGCTGCCTGACTCAGAGCATAATCTGCCTCCAGAGCCCAACCCCACTCACTTAGCTTCTTCCTTCAAGATGATGCTCTGTGACTAGTATCTATCTGCAAGGAGCCTGGCAAAGAAAACGACAGCGTTTCAAACAGATCCCCTATGGCATGAAAGCTGTGAGGGCTTCTCACGAGCATCTGCATACTGGCCCAAGACAGAGTTCACGTTTTAATTGGGTGTCACGTCCTTCTGCCTTGCTCTTCAAAATCTATACCACCCTTCCATCGCCACTTTCAGCCATCTTTGTTGATCAATCCATCTACTCACCCATCCATCCATCATCCATCCATTCCACATTTCCAAGGGCCTACTATATGAGTTAACACCATCATCTGTGCAAATTTGATTTTGTCAAAGGGGACCAGCAAGGAGAGGTGGCTCAAAGAACATTCTTCAAAGGCTGCCTGTGGGCCAGGTACTGTTTTGATATCCGAATTTTTTATCTCACTTAGTCATCAAGAGTTAGAGTAAGGCAACTTGCCCAGGGTATGGTAGCAGAGCCTTCATCATTGGGCTTTGCAACCTGAGTTTTCTCCATCACATGATGCAACAGATGAGAACCATGAACCTGGAAGAGGAGCTTCAGGACTTCAGGAGTAGCATCCAGTTTCCTCATCTCCTGCCTTCCCCAGCCACACCTCTCATTCTTCTAGAATTGATGGATTCCTGCCATAACTGAAGAAGGCAAGTTGGATTAAGGAAGACCTGACATACCAACAGTAACCAAAACATAGTAAGAGTTAATTAACACCATAAGCTCCTCATCATACAATTGCCACAATTATCCAAGGAGGGAGCTACTGCTATTTTCATCATTTCACAGATGATAGAGAAGAGTGTTGGAAAGAGGAAGTAGTTTGTAGAGGAGCCTGAAACCGCTACATGACAGGGCTGAGATTCAAATACTGGTCTTTCCAAGAGGCAACTGGGACTAAAGAGGAAGTGGGAAAACAGAGACCTACAACAATGACAAATATCAAATGGGGCTACCATATGTGAAGTGCAAAGCTAGGCTCTAACTGGCAGCAGGGGTCAGGATGGTGGGGGGTTACTGAATAAGAAAGGGGAGCTTAAGGTACTCTGCAGAGTCAGAGGAAGAAATCACAACCCAAGAGCTGAATGTGGGCCACAGGGAGTGGAGTTGACGAGGCATCTTTTAGGGTTCCAAGTGCTGGACTATTGTGACTATTGGAGATTCTGTCCCAACCATCCTGGGTTGAAGGCAGAAGAATAAACTGGAGGGAGAGCCCAGGAGAGCCTCTGAGTATGGAACCAACCAACCATCCTGATGCAGAAGAAGAGCCTCTCAGCAGAATCCTCAGGTGCTCCTCCATTCACTCACTCAGCTGTGTCTCCCTGAAGTCCTGAAATGCAGAATGGTAAAAGGCAGACAAGGCACACAGGAGACAGAATGAGAACTCTGATATCAGATGGAGTTATTATGAGCTCCATCTCCCCTGATTTTCAGCTCCAAGAGCCTGGGGACTTGTTCATTTCCCAGAGCCTCAGATCCTTAGCTGGGATACAGGGATGCTACCATTCCTCCTAAGGTGCCAAAAGCAAAAATGATATAAGACAGTGAAAGGGACAGAGAACATGGGTGATCATCAAAGCAGGTTAGGTCTCCCTCCTTCCAAATGGGAAACCATTTGGTGTGAAGGAGAAAATAAAGAGTTGGAATGCTTTTTTATAGTTTTTCAGGAGCTTATAATTTGTTTCGAATGCAGGACACCAGAAGACAGAAAGGAACAAACAGAAGAAAATAATAAATACTTCAGTCTCCTGGGGGGTTGCCTGCATTCCACATTGCTTCCTCTAGTCCATCTTTTCAACATCAATCTGATCATGTCCCCTGTGACCAAAGAATTATTCTCCCAGGCAAATGCTCGACAGAAATGTGTCCACATGTTCATGAGCAGTCACGAAAGTGTGCTCAACACCATCCATAGTAGAGAAGGGTCAGGAAAAATCACAGTAAGAACCTACTGCATAGTCATCAGAATATTTATTTTTTAAAACATTTTATTTTATACTGTAGTATAGCCGATTATGGTTAGATAGCATCACCAACTCAGTACACATGAACTTAGGCAAACTCTGGGAGATAGAGGAGGACAGGAAAGCTTGGTGTGCTGCAGTCCATGGGGTCACAAAGAATCAGACACGGCTTCGTGACTGAACAACAACATAGCCAGTTATTAATGTTGTGATAGTTTCAATTAAGAAGGCTAACCATAAAAAGTGTTGGTGAGGATGGGGAGCCATTAGAACTTTCGTACGCTGCTGGTGGGAATAGAAAATGGCATAACCACTTTGGAACCAACTAGTAGTTTCTAAAAATTGGAACATACACCTATCATATGGCCCAGCCATGTCAATCCTATGTATTTATCTAGTAAAAATGAAAGCATATGTCCCAAAAGACTAGTAAGAAATATTCATAGCAGCTTTAACAGCCACCCTCTGGTGGCTCATAGGTTAAAGCATCTGCCTCCAATTCGGAAGACCTGGGTTCGATCCCTGGGTTGGGAAGATCCCCTGGAGAAGGAAATGGCAATCCACTCCAGTATTCTTGCCTGGAGAATCCCATGGACAGAGAAGCCTAGTAGGTTATGGTCCATGGGGTTGCAAAGAGTCAGACATGACTGAGCGACTTCACCTTCACCTTTTAACAGCCACAATCTGTAATGAGTTTGAGCAAGTTCTGGGAGTTGGTGATGGTTAGGGAAGCCTGGCATGCTGCAGTCCATGGGATCGCAGAGTCGGACATGAATGAGCAACTGAATAATAATGGTCCCAAATTGGAAACAACCCAAATAGACTTTAACATGGGAATGATAAGCAAATTGTGGTATATCCAGACAATGGAGTTCTACTAGAGGATTAAAAAAAAAAAAAGAAAAAGACCAACTATGAACACTGAAACACACACACACAAATATCAATAGGAATACATCTAAAAATAATTACTCTAAGGGCAATTATGTAGACAAAGATTAGTACACATTATATGAGTTCCATTCCAACTGAGCTATTTCAATTCCTAAAAGATGATGCTGTGAAAGTGCTGCACTCAAGATGCCAGCAAAGTTGGAAAACTCAGCAGTGGCCACAGGACTGGAAAAGGTCAGTTTTCATTCCAATCCCAAAGGAAGGCAATGCCAAAGAATTCTCAAACTACCACACAATTGCACTCATCTCACATGCTGGCAAAGTAATGCTCAAAATTCTCTAAGCGAGGCCTCAACAGTACGTGAACTAAGAACTTTCAGATGTTACAGCTGGAGTTAGAAAAGGCAGAGGAACCAGAGAGCAAATTGCCAACATGCATTGGATCATAGAAAAAGCAAGAGAATTTCAGAAAAATATCTACTTCTGCTTCATTGACTACACTAAAGATTTTGACTGTGTGGATCACAACAAACTGTGGAAAATTCTGAAAGAGATGGGAATACCAGACCACCTTACCTACCTCCTGAGAAATCTGTATGAAGGTCAAGAACCAACAGTTAGAACCGAACATAGAACAATGGACTGGTTCCAAACTGGGAAAGGAGTATGTCAAGGCTGTATACTGTCACCTTGCTTATTTAACTTATATTCAGAGTACATCATGCGAAATGCTGGGCTGGAGGAAGCACAAACTGGAGAAATATCAATAACCTCAGATATGCAGATGACACTACCCTTATGGCAGAAAGTGAAGAGGAACTGAAGAGCCTCTTGATGAAAGTGAAAGAGGAGAGTAAAAAAGTTGGCTTAAAACTCAACATTCCAAAAACAAAGATCATGGTATCCAGTCCCATCACTTCAAGGCAAATAGATGGGGAAACAATGGAAATGGTGAAAGACTTTATTTTCTTGGGCTCCAAAATCACTGCAGATGGTGACTGCAGCCATGAAATTAAAAGATGCTTTCTCCTTGGAAGAAAAGCTATGACAAACCTAGATAGCATATTCAAAAGCAGAGACATTACTTTACAGTCAAAGCCATGGTTTTTCCAGTAGTAATTTATGGATATGAGATTTGGACCATAAAGAAAGCTGAGTGCCGAAGAATTGATGTTTTTGAAATTTTATGTTGGAGAAGACTCTTGAGAGTCTCTTGGACAGCAAGTAGATCAAACTAGTCAATCCTAAAGGAAATCAACCCTGACTATTCATTGGAAGGACTGATGCTAAAGCTGAAGCTCCAATACTTTGGCCACCTAAAGGGAAGAACTGACTCACTGGAAAAGACTCTGATGCTGAGAAAGACTGAAGGCAGAAGGAGAAGGGGACAACAGAGGATGAGATGTTTGGATGGCACCATTGCCTCGATGGACATGAGTTTGAGCAAGCTCCAGAAGTTGGTGATGGACGGGGGAGCCTGGCATGCTGCAGTCCATGGAGTCACAAAGAGTCGGACACCACTGAGCAACTGGACTGACTATCTACGTAACATTTAAGAAACTGCAAATTAATATATGGGGATAGCAGACCAGCAGTTGCCTGGCAGTGGGTGGACAGGAGAGAGGAATTACTATAAGACATGAGGAACTTTGAGAGGGGTGGGACTATAAATATCTCCAGTCTCCTGATTGTTGTGATGTTTTCATCACACACACACACACATATATCTATATATACACACACACTGATTTTATACATATGAATCATTAATGTGTGAAAACTTGTCAAATTGTGCACTTGAAATATATGCCATTTATTGATAATTTACACCAATTAGAACTCAGCAAATCTGTTTTTTGAAGACATGTTTACAGCAGCTTTAATCATAATAGCCTCAAACTGAAAATAGTATAAACGTCTATCAATGGTAGAATTAATAAATATGGGTACATTCCTGTGACAGAATACTACCCAGTAATGACAAACTGCAGTCACAGGCAGCAACATGGACCATCCTCACAAATAAGGAACAACAATATGTTAGGTACAAAAGAATCTACAGCGTGTAGAAAACTTAAAAATCCACAGCATATAGAAAGCTTAAAAATAGATCTAAAAATAGTATACATTTGAAGAGTGGTGGGCTTCCCAGGTGGTAAAAAAATCTGCCTACCAATGCAGGGGACACAGGAGATGCAGGTTCAATTCCTGGGTCAGGAAGATCCCCTGGAGGAAGAAATGGCAACCCACTCCAGTATGCTTGCCTGAAAAATCCCATGGACAGAGGAGCCTGGGGGGCTACAGTCTATAGAGTCACAAAGAGTTGAATACGACTGAGCGACTGAGCGTGCATGCACACACGCAGGGGACTGGTGACTTTTAGGGAGAAAGAAAGGAAATGAAGACGGGGTTGAGCTCCTGGGATGCTGGTGATACTGGATTCCTTGCTCTCGATGATTTAGGTATGTCTGTGTCCTCTTGTGATGACGCATTAGAACTGTAGACGTATGGTTTCTCCATTTTTCTATCTGCAAGCTTTGCTTTAATAAATAAGATCGGTTTTGAGTGTACAATGCATATCTTTATTTTTATAGCAGATTTTTTATTTTTTTTTTAACTGGAGTATAATGCTTTACAATGTCATGTCAGTTTTGGGGAGAGGGCAGAAGATGAGGGGCTGGGGATCAGGGTGGGATGGAGTGGGATGGGGGCAAGCAATAACGTGATCAGGAACAAGGAAAAAGGGTGGTTGAAGTTGTACACCGAGGAGTATACACCTGGGCACTTCCTGCTTGGCAGGAATTTTCCTTACTCTGCATATGCAAAATGAATTCAAATACAGACATTTTTACAACTTTGCATTTGTTTAGTGCTTCATGATTTACAGTTTGCAAGGTGGCAATCCTGGCAAGAATGAGAACCCTATTCACCCAAGCACAGCCCTTGGGGCCGCCCGCATGTGTTCGAATGGACACGAAACACTTTCATGTTCAGTAATGCAGTGGTTTCTCATAAGCATTCAAAAGATGTGCCGGGAGAAGGGTGTTGGTTTCCTTCCCTAGAGGGGAAAGCCGAGGCTCCCAGGAAGTAAGACGCTTCTTAGAGCATGGACCAAAGCCTGGGTGCGGTTTGGGTCCTGGTGTGATGTCTCTCGGAGAAGGCAATGGCACCCCACTCCAGTACTCTTGCCTGGAAAATCCCATGGACGGAGGAGCCTGGTAGGCTGCAGTCCATGGGGTCGCTAAGAGTCAGACACAACTGAACGACTTCCCTTTCATTTTTCACATTCATGCACTGGAGAAGGAAATGGCAACCCACTCCACTGTTCTTGCCTGGAGAATCCCGGGGATGGGGGAGCCTGGTGGGCTGCCATCTATGGGGTTGCACAGAGTCGGACACGACTGAAGTGTCTTAGCAGCAGCAGCAGTGATGTCTCTGGGTCCTCTGCCTTCAGACAGGCCTGGAATCAAGAACCCAGTGCCCTCTGTCCAGCTGAGGCTCCCTCCCCTGTCTAGTTGTGCAAGCAGAAGTGGGTCAAGCCCTGAGCCTGGGGGTGGAGAGGCACACAGTGCTAAGGCCCCGCCTCACCTGCAGCAGCATTTTCTCTTCAGTTATGGGTGACCTTTTACTCTTTCAAAGGCATGCAAACGCTTCCTGCTGAAGACACACAAAGATGCAGTAAATTATCACAACAGCTCCGACAAAATGAAAGTGGGTCAAACCCGTGAAAACACACACACACCAAGAAGAAGGCTAAAAGGGGCAGCAGCAGCCGGTCCCGCTCCAACAACCAAGGGACAGGCTGCCGAGGATGCCCAGGTAGAAGTGAAATCACGCCGTCCCTGGTGAGTGTCCCTGGTGAGTGTCGCTTAGCATAATTATATCCCCAGAGAATCCAGGCTTCCAGATGGGCCTCAGAGCATCATTCACACACAATATTTTCGGCCCAATAACATGGTTCTAATGAAGCAGGAAGGGAGAACAAGAATAATAAAATTAAAAAGTCAAATTTCTGTCTTTAATCTCCAGGGCTGCAAATAGGATGTGACAGGTTCAGAGGCAGAGAGGGGAGTGGGGAAAGAAGGGCCCCATTTCCAAAGGGGCCAAGCGTTCCTGGCTGGGGCCCTGAGTGGGGTGAGCTTTCAACCGAGTTCCTGCAGCTGACCTGCACACCTTCTTGGAGTCAGAGGAGGGGAGCCTTAGCTGAAGGGAGCCAGGAAGAGACTCAGACAGGGAAATTCAAACTGTCTGTTGGCTTCTGCACCCCGTGTCCACTTGGGGAGGCCTTGGAGGATGTGGCCTTTAGCAGACCGTGTCAGGTTGGAAGAGTAGTGTCCTCGCACATGGCCAGGAGCCTCTATGCACTTTCAAGCAAATGAGTTGTGCTCAGCCACAAGGTCGTGCCAGCTGAGCCGGGCCTTCCTCTTGGGCCACTACTCTTTTTCTGACCTTTCCACACTCTCGATCTCTGGGGTTGTTCTCATCCATTTATTCAATCTGTCCTGAGATGCACCAGAAGGTCCAAAGGTGAACAGCACTGCAGTCCCTGCCCTCAGGGAGCTCACAGCCAGACAGGAAGCCAGACAAGGGTAAGATTCTCAAAGTGCTCAAAGTATTTTGATAGAAAGTAGGTAATGAGACTGGGCTTTCCTGGTGGCTCAGTAGTAAAGAACCCGCCTGCCAATGCAGGAGACATGGGTTCGATCCCTGGGTCGGGAAGATCCCCTGGAGAAGGAAATGGCAACCCACTCCAGTACTCTTGCTTGGAGAATCCCATGCACAGAGGAGCCTGGTGGGCTGTAGTCCATGGGGTCTCAGAGTCGGACACAACTGAAGTGACTAAACAACAACAAAGGTAATGAGACTGCGGATCAGGGTGAATGAGGAAGTCATCATTTATACTTTTCTTCTAGATCCTGAGAATCCACACAACCCTGCCTTAGCCACCATCACAGTAGGGAAAACCACCCCGCCTCCAAGTAGGCCCTGCCACTTTCATCGCCCTATCCCACTTCACAACCAGACTCATCGGGTCCTATTCCTGAAGCACACCTCCCCTCTCATAGCAAAGCAAGCTCAGACATCAGCCATGGCTGCTCTGAGCTGTCAGACACCCAGACAGATGCTAGAGCAGCTTGTTCTAGAGGAACTAACACTCTTAGATGAAGACCAAGATAAGAGTCTTATTTCTGCTTCCTGAGACTGTCCTGGAACTCCATCTTGGACTCACTGACCTTCAGCCTTTCCCAGGAAGTTGACTGCAAAACTGCCATGGAATGCGGAGTCCAGAGGAGTAGGTCCCAGTCCCGCGGTTCCAGTCTATCTACATGCCTCTAGGCAAGCTGCTTCCTCACTGTGGACTCCTACTTGATCTGCTACCAATGAGGGGATGGAAGAGACCATACAGTCCTCAGAAGTGAAGCTCCAAGGGTCACTGAGCAAGACATCAGCAAGGACGAATTTATATCATCTGAAAGCAGGGTTGGCCGTGGACGTGAGAAGAGCATCAAGGGAGGACTAGGGGAGTTCCTATGTCAGCAAGGTCACCGGCAATTCTTTATATCCCTGAATACACAAGATACTCCTCCCATCAAGAATTCATGTCTCCTTTTGAGTCTCGACTGTCTTGTGAATTGCTTTTACCCATAGAATGTGAAAGGAGTGACAATGCCATTGTGGGGTCTGGAGTCTTGGAGACCAGCAAGCTCCCATCTCAGCCCCCTTGGAGCCCTGAGCCACTTCCTGAGGTCAAGAGAACAAATGGGGAGACAGAGGAGCCTGTGAGCCCCTGGTTGTCCCAGCCATCTTAGCAGAGGCAATACATGCGTGAAAGAAGCCATCTGAGATTTCCAAGCCCAAAGGAGTTTGCAAATGACTGCAGCCACATGAGTAGATACGATGAGCAGAAATCCAGCTGGGTCCTGCCTGGTATAGCAATTCATGAGTAAATAAATGGGTATTGCTTTAAGTCACTATGCTTTGGGTGGTTTATTTATTTTCACAGCAACAGATAATCAAAACAGGTCCCAGTTAGGAAAGCTGCAGACATACAACCTTACCAGGACCAGCACCAGGAGCGAGAGACCTGGCTGACGGTTAGGGACTTCGGGTACTGAGTAAGTAGGACCTGAGAAAAACAAATCACTGAAAATCTATTGTTACAAAGACCTTTCGTTGTCATGGCCTGTATTGTCCCAGGAATTAGTCAATGCTGGTTGGCTGAGTCCACGCAGGTGTCCCTCAAACATAGGCTCCAGACCAGCTTGGTTCCCAACACGAAAGAGTAAAATTTCATCCAAAAATGCCCAATTATTTTTGGTGCTTCCCTCCTCTCCTCACTCTCCCCATCCCTACTCTCACTCAAAGGACCAGAGATGGAAAACCATGGAAACAAATGGGCTTTGTGTAGTTCTGAATGGGAAACACAGCACCTGGGGCTTACAAGAGCAAAAATTCCTGTGTTGCTAACACCATTTTTTCATGGGTGATTGTGTTGTGTTTTATTGTTGAACAGAAGCAGACTCAAGCCGTTTCTCCAGGC
Source organism: Oryx dammah (assembly GCF_014754425.2). Classification (NCBI taxonomy): domain Eukaryota; kingdom Metazoa; phylum Chordata; class Mammalia; order Artiodactyla; family Bovidae; genus Oryx; species Oryx dammah. Next base: position 46,003,309 of record NW_024070192.1, read on the forward strand.
TTGAGGGGTCAGCATCCCTTATCCAGCTCAGGGTCTATAGGATTTACTCCCCAATAAACTGCACACACAATTCAAATCCCCCTTCAATATTCATAAACAGCTAATTTTTGAAAACCCTCTATGCCAGCCATTGAATTGCACAGTTTATCTATGCTACCTCACTGAGTCCTTAGAACAAATCTTTCAGGTCATAATTATTGCCCTCATTCTTACACATTAGAAAACTAAAGGTCAGAGATATTAAACAATGTTTTAAAACTAAAAAAGTGGTAGAGCTGATCTTTACACTGAAGTCTTCAGGGCCTCAAAGCCCATGCTCTTAACAGTCCCCTTAAACTGAATCAGTTCCCAGTCTGACCATTACCAGGACTGCTCACTTATACAGACAGACAGCTATGTGTTCAGCATATATTTAATGACCACCTACTATGTGTATGAACAGAATACACACAGTTGTGTCTGACTGTTTGCAACCCCATGGACTGTAGCTGTCCATGGAACTCTCCAGGCCAGAATACTGGAGGGGGTAATCATTCCCTTCTCCGGGGAATCTCCCCAACCCAGGGATCGAACCCAAGTCTCCTTCATTGCAGGTGGATTCTTTACCAGCTGAGCCACCAGGGAAGCGCATACATCATGTGGCTGTTGCCAACTTTTTAGGCACCGGGAACTAGTTTTGTGGAAAACAATTTTTCCACAGGTCTGCAGTGGGAGGATGATTTGGGGATGATTCATGCACATTATGTTACATTTTATTACATCAAGACCCAGCACAGCCCAATAAACAAATAAAAATTTTTTTTTTTTAAGGAACAAGCATGGTCCCCAGTTGGAGTGAGTTTACGTGTGTGTGTGCTAAGTCGCTTCAGTCATTCCGATTCATTACAACCCTATGGAGCTTGACAGACTCCCCTGTCCATGGGATTCTCCAGTCAAGAATACTAGAGTGGGTTGCCACACTCTCCTCCAGAGGATCTTCTTGGCCCAGAGATAGAACCTGTGTCCCTTATGTCTCCTGCATTGGGAGGTCCTTTACCTCTACGCCACCAGGGAAGCCCCTGGAGTGAGCTTATATCCTAGTAAATCAATGAATGATAGGTGAGAATCTGGGATTTTTCAGGTTAGAAAAAGCCATTTTACAAGCTCAAGTCATGCTTACATCTATACATAGTATTCCCACTAAGGTTTTGAATCCCTCCAAAAACAGGAAACTCACCATGTGTCCATGTAACAGGTCTGGTTTTAGATGTCAGTCACTCCTAGAAAGCTTTTCTTTACAGTGACTCCAAGTCCATCCATCAGGAGTGTCCATGTTTTGATTTGTGGACCCTCCTCAGGGCCACAATACAGCATGTCTAACTACGTTTCTGTCCTGAGATAACTCGCCTGCCAGATAAATCTTCCTCGTGTCCTTAGCTGTTCCCCAATGTCATGATTTTGAGGCCTCCTGCCATTTGCTCTCCTGAACTTGCTACGTTATTTTTCTACACACTTCCCCGGCTTGGTTCAAAGAAATAAACCCAAAACTTACCAACATGCATGACCTCAAACACATGACGTCTCCTCTTTGAGTTCAAGAATCCTCAATATTAAAATGAAGAAACTGGATTACACAGCTTCCAAGAGGCGACAGTAATGGAAAGAATCCTAGATGTTCAGTTTCATTTATTTCCATCACTGCTGCTAAGTCTGCCCACCCCCTATCATCCCATAACCCCTTTTACCTGTAAAGTCCTACCATTCAGTTCAGGGATGTGAAATCAGAAGACCTGGGTCTGAGTCCCAGCTCTGGCATTAACAGCTAGGTGCCTTTGGGTGTATTATTTAACTGCTCTGTTTCAATTTCATCACCCATAAATCTGGGGCATCACTCCTTTCCCTCCTGGCTTGCAAGAGTTATCACAGAGGCTGTGGGTGGAGGTGAGGATGCTGTAGGTGAATGCACTCTTCCCTCAGGATGCTGTCCAGTTAAGAGATGACATGTGGTTGCTGTTTTGACCAGAAGCACCATGGACATCATTCTATTGGGTTGGCCAAAAAGCTTGTTTGAGTTTTCCAGAAGATGGTACAGAAAAACTTGAAGGAAGTTTTTGGCCAACCCAATTTTTTTTTTTTTTCAATACATTGACTTAGCACACTTCCAATGCACTTGGGGACTCCAATTATATGTGAAAATTCAATCCAATTTAAATAATTCTAGAAAAGGGACTGTGTGGTTAGAATTGTCCCTCCTAATGAAAGCATCGTACTCTGTGATGTTTCAAGAGAAGAAAGCTATTTAGGAAAATGCCAGGGTAAATATTTTCGTAGGCAATAGCTTTTGGCAAGAGGAAACCCCAGGGTGGTGGGAGAGTCATCTTTGGCTGGACCTAAGATCCAGATGGTCTGCAGTTTCGGCCCCTACACCCCAGGGACAGATGCGTCGGCAGAGGGCTGTCTCTTGCCCTACATCTCGCCTCCTCCGGTCCTCCTTCCACACTCCCCCATGCCATCCTTCCCCACTTCCCACCTCTCCCTCGCTTCCCACTCCTGCAGGAGCAAACCCATGACCCCCAGCAGGACTCACACATTGAGAACACTGTTCTTCCAATCCCCTAGTCGGATCCAACAGTTGGACAATCCTAAACTGTCCCTCCTCCATCCAACCCACCATAATATTTCATACCCATATAAAGCACAAAGTTCCTCCCAACCTTTATTCATCTGATCAATTCAACTCACCCTTTCAAACACAGGAGAGAATTTGCCTCTTGCAGGAATCCCATGCTGATAACCTCCAGAAAAGCAGCCCCATACACATAATTATTTCCTCTTCTGTGATCGTTTTTAACTTTAAATAGCACTGTGTTTTCCACAGTGAGATTCTCTGTTTAGCTGCCTGTTGCCTTCTGAACCATGAGAGCGAAGTCGAGACCCCAACTATCTGAGTCTCCAGCACCCGGCAGTGTTCTGCCCACAGAAAAGCATCTGACACAGATGAGAATCGGGTAGAAGTATCTCCAATAAGCAAAGGTATGGAAAGGATTCTGCATCATCATGATTAGACTCTGGACCCCCACCCCCAAACTGAGCACTGTAACCTTTCCGTGGGCCTGAGCCCTCGAAGGCAAAGAATGGATTCAAAAAGACAAAGCAGAGAATGTAACTCAGCTCCTTTCCTTGTCAGGACAGTATGACTGCCAGGAAATGTGTAAATAGCAGGACAGATTACTCATCACCAGATCAGAAAAGGGCAGAAAACGGAGCTATTTTTCACAGCTTTAGATGCATGCACGGGGGAAATGCCAGGTCTGTAACATGTACATTTAATGAAACTGTCAAATGGCCTTCTTCTTGGGTGTGAGGGCTGATGCAGTCACTCACAAGGTTGCTTGGCTACAGAGAATCCTCAAGTAACCTCTGTTTGTATAGTCTGAATACCAGAATACAGAGCTCAGATGTCAGGGGCCTGTAGACTTGCTCTAGGTTGGGAAATTCCTACCCACTTAGGAATTTTAATCTTCCTAAAATCAATCCATTTTTAGTTCCTATTTCACTAAACATAAAAGACTTTTATTGAGTACACAGTATGTCTTTCTCCAGGGGATCTTCCTGACCCAGGGATGGAACCTGCATTCCTGTATTGGCAGGCAGATTCTTGACCACTGAGCCACCAGAGACGCCCCTTTGGGGAAGGAAATGGCAACCCACTCCAGTATTATTGCTGGGAAGTCTCATAGAAAGAGGAGCTTGGACGGCTACAGACCATGGGGTTGCAAGAGCTGGACGTGACTGAGCGACTAAATGATTATGTCTTTGGTCAAGAGTTTCCTTCTTGACATAAGAGCAAGTATGAATCCATCTCTCCCACTTCAAGTAGCTTCCAGATGACCTGGGAGCACACGTGAGTTGTGTTCATGATCACACACATGAAAAAATGTGTAGCACTCCATCAGTCAGCCCCTCCTATTTCCAGGGGAGGGCAGCCTGTGAAATGCTCGGATTCCCGGCTCAGATGAGATGCGTTGTGACTGGGGCTGGCGGATGGAGATTTTTTTTTATGTTATGTACTTATTTATTTATGAATTGTTTTTGGCTGTGCGGTGTCTTCCTTGCCACTTGGACTTTTCTCTAGTTGCAGTGAACGGGGACTACTCTCCAGCTGCAGTGCCTGGGCTCCTCATTACCGTGGCTTCTCTTGCTGCAGAGCACGGGCTCTAGACACAGGCTCAATAGCTGTGGTGCACAGGTGTAGTTGCTCCGTGGCATGTGGTATCTTCCTGGACCAAGGATCAAACCCATGTCTCCTGCACTGGCAGGTGGATTCTTTACCAGTGAGCCACCAGGGAAGCCTACAGATGGGCATTTACTCTCATGAATCAAACCTGCTCTCTCTACTACTGATTCAGGGAAAGACACACTCCTCATTTTGTGCAATCTCTTTTCTGAAACTCTTTATCCAGAAAAGTCAAATTCCTGAGAACAGCAGAGGAGCGAAATTTTGCTTGATACTAGCAGCATCACGACTAATCCCTTTCTCAGAGGAGCTTCATGGCATCAAGCAGACTGGCAACGTGAGACTTCTCTCTAATCCCCTCAGCTCATCTCCCTCTAGTGAATCTAAACATTACACCAGCGCCAGAGCTTGGCAGCCTACAACACTCACCGAGAGATGGGAAACGCACAGGCTCTGTTATCAGAACACGTGGGTGGTCCTAGCCCTGCCACTTATTAGCTGTGCATCTTGGGTTTCACAACCCCCCTCTGTCTGATGCAGTTTCCTTGTCTGTAAAATGGGATTGAGGGTCTAAGGAGCAGAGAGGACAATGTATGTGAAATCACCTTGTTAACTGTAAAAATCTATGTCAGTAAGGACTAATTATCAGTTAGTTTGTGATTATGCAGATACAGTCTTCTTAAAAAGCTGGGTGTCATGTGAACGGGAAGGTCCTTATCTCCTTCATTTTTGGATTTCCTGAACCTGACTCAATGCCTGACACTTAAAGAGCAAGCACCTCAATGAATACGTGGTAAATTAATAAGTGAACAAATTGGAAGATCATTCCCTAGAGGTTAAGGTGACTGTCTTCCCTCTAAGTTAAAAGGAATGAGAGAGGAAGCTTAACCCACAGAAAGTTTGGAATCCTCAGGATGAATTTTAAAATACTTAGTATTTTCTGGATAGGATGTGAGCACACATTTGTGTGTGTGTGTGTGCTGATTATTCCTTCTGTGGCTGGAAATCTGCCTTAAATTTGAATAATATCATTGCCCTGAGAAACTTTCGGCTCTTGGTTATGTAAATATCTTTCTCAGGATCAAGAGAACAGAATTGGGCTAATAGGTCATGCTCTCATTCTCATTCTTAACTCAGTCATTCATTTGTTCATGTATTCACTCATTCACTGGCAGCAAATGGTCCTGTGCAAAAGCCAAGCCTCCTTATAAGGGGGAAAATGCCTAACCCAGCCTTTCAGCTAATAAACCCCTACTGATCCTTCCAGACCTCGCCGCCGCTGAGCCTTGAACCACCGGAAGCTCTACTACTGTCTCTGCATGTGGTATTAACCACCATCCTTTATCCTCAGCTTCAGAATCTCAGAGACCAGAATGCTGACACTTTTCCTCTATAGACATCATTTCTGTTGCTCAGATATACTGCCACCAGAATCCTCCCAAAAGCCCAAAAGCCCCCTAAAAGACTGTTCATTGTAAATCCACCCAGAGTCTACACAGAGAATGGCAGTGACTGTGTTGGTCCTAAATCCAAACTTTGGGCTGTAAATCAAGCACACTGGAGCCCACAGATAAGGTGTCTATCACCTCCCCAGCATCCCCACAACCACTTTCTGTGACTACCCAACACAACTGTCTGCCCATCCCTAGGTCTAACTCTGCCTCTAATCTCACTTTTCTTTTTTTTTAAATTTTTTTGGAGTATAGTTGATTTATAGTGTTGTGTTAGTTTCTGGTGTACAGCAAACTGAATCAGTTACAGATATATATTCACTGTTTTTTAGATTATTTTGCCATATAGGTCGTTACAGAGTATTGAGTCCCTGTGATATACAGTAGGCCCTTATTATTTCTCTATTTATAGATAGCAGTATGTATATGTCAGTCCCAATCCCCCATTTATCCCTCTCTCTCCCTTCCCACCATAGCCAAAGGTTTGTTTTCTATATCCATGACTCCTTTTGTGAATAAGTTCATATGTACCCTTTCTTTAGATTCCACATATAAGCAATATTGTATGGTATTAGTCTTCTTGTGTCTGACTTATTTCACTCAGTATGATAATCTCTGGGTTCATTCATGTTGCTGCAAATGGCATTACTTGGCTCTTTTTTATGGTTGAGTAATATTCCATCATATATATGGCATATCTTCTTTACCCATTCATCTGCTGATGGACATTTAGGTTGCTTTCATGTCCTGGCTATTGTAAACAGTGCTGCAATGAACGCTGGGGCCCACACGTCTTTTCGAATTATGATTTTCTCCAGGTATATGCCCAGGAGTTATAACTTCACTTTTCTATGCCTCATCTCCTCTCCCTTCTCCTCCCACCTCCGTCTTCTCTCGTGTCTATTCCAATTGTATACTTAGTTCTCATGTGCCAGCCCCAGGTTGGGGTGGATAAAACTGTTATGCAGGCCTTACTGTTCCAGCCCTTCACCACACTCCCCGCCCTTTATTCCCTGTCCCTTCATGTCTCAGCCACCACTCAACCCCTGTGAAATAACATTTCCTTCCCATGTTTTATGCCTCTAAATTTTGTTCTCCCTGGGTTGCTGCCTCTATCTCAGACTGGAGGCTCTGTTGTTATTATAATCATATATTAAGTTTAATGTGTCCACAAGGCATTTTACACACTCATAAAAATGAGACCTTCTAAGAGCTCCTGTGCTGAAGACAATGGAAATAGCCTCCCTGGTCTTAGCTGGTGCCATTATGGCCTCTAAATGTGCAAAGCTGGGGGTGGTTGTTGGTTGTTGCTTGTGTTACTCTGGATGATAAATACAGCATCTGAAGAGAAGTAAAAGATTTCCCAGCTTATAAGCAGAGTCAAAGTCTTGATTACCACCATTTGGGCCACATCCTACAGTATTAGTGATATTAACAATAGGTGACATTTACTGAGTACAGACTGCATACCAGATCGTTTACTAAACATTTCATATGCACCATCCCACAGAATCTTCCCAATGGCCCTGGGCAACAGATAGTATTTAATTCAGAAGGATTTAATAAAAGAAGGCAATTGAGACACAGAGAGGTTAAGTAACCAATTCAAGGTCAAACAGCGCAGAGGTGGGAAGACTGGAATTATTCCAACCCAGGCTGTCTGGTCCCAGATCCTGCCTGCTTCAGCATACACAGACATAGCATTGGAAGCAATCCACCTTTAAGGTCGGGCAACTCAAATGAGTCAAAGACAAATGTGATAGATGGAATGGATGCTGTAGATATGCTTCTACAAAAGCTCTGCCCCAAGTCCCTTCTCTATCACTCTCTGACAAGGACTCAAGGACCTACAAGACCTCCACCCCCAAGAGGTTATATTTGCCAACCTAGGAGACAATGGACAATAAAAGTAAGGACTCAGAGAAAAAAAAGCTGATCTCTTTGTACAGAGGGAGGTGTATGTGCTGCAGACCTGCAGAGGAAAAAGAAAAGTAAATCTGATGTTCCCTCCACAGAATACTAGCTCTGTAAACAATCTTCCGTGCTTTCTAGTCCAGTTTGCTAACGGCGGATAATGGATCGATTAGCCAAATGATTTCCATTGCTTCTCTATCCCCTGCTTCATCAACAGTGTTTGCACTTCACTCATCCCTCTCCCTCTTTGCTCTCTATTTTCCTCTCTCAAGGCATTCGTGGTCTACAATATGATTTCACTTGGGAAACACTGATATCAATGAATACTCGTTATAAAATTTTAATTGGAGTATAATAGATTTACAATGTTGTGTTAGTTTCTGCTGTACAACGAAGAGAATCAGCTATGTTGCTCAGTCATGTCCAACTCTTTGTGACCCCATGGACGATACAGTTCATGGAATTCTCCAGGCCAGAATACTGGAGTGGGTAGGCTTTCCTCTCTCTAGGGGATGTTCCCAACCCAGGGATCGAACCCAGGTTTCCTGCATTGCAGGCAGATTCTTAACCAGCTGAGCCACAGGGAAGCCTGCTGAGCCACAGGGAATGTATACATATATCCCCTTCCTCTTGGACCTCCCTCCCACACCTTCTCATCCCACCCCTCTATGTCATCACAGAGCAAGAGCTGAGCTCCCTGTGTTAAGCAGCTTCCCACTAGCTATCTGTTTTACACACAGTAGTGTATATATGTCAATCCTAATCTTGCAATTCGTCCCACCCTCCTTCCCCCTTCCCTCTGTCCACAAGTCTTTTCTCTACATCTGTGTCTCTACTCCTGCCCTGCAAATAGTAGACCCACTACTGGGCATATACCTCGAGAAAACCATAATTCAAAAAGACAGTTCAGAATTTTTTTTTTAATTTTTATTTTTACTTTATTTTGCTTTACAATACTGTATTGGTTTTGCCATATATTGACATGAATCCGCCATGGGTATACATGAGTTCCCAATCCTGAACCCCCCTCCCACCTCCCACCCCATATCATCTCTCTCGGTCATCCCCGTGCACCAGCCCCAAGCATCCTATATCCTGTATCGAACATAGACTGGTGATTCATTTCTTACATGATAGTATACATGTTTCAATGCCATTCTCCCAAATCATCCCACCCTCTCCCTCTCCCACAGAGTCCAAAAGTCCGTTCTATACATCTGTGTCTCTTTTGCTGTCTCGCATACAGGGTTATCATTAGCATCTTTCTAAATTCCATATATATGTGTTAGTATACTGTATTGGTGTTTTTCTTCGTGGCTTACTTCACTCTGTATAATAGGCTCCAGTTTCATCCACCTCATTAGAACTGATTCAAATGCATTCTTTTTAATGGCTGAGTAATACTCCATTGTGTATATGTGCCACAGCTTTCTTAGCCATTCATCTGCTGATGGACATCTAGGTTGTTTCCATGTCCTGGCTATTATAAACAGTGCTGTGATGAACATTAGGGTACACGTGTCTCATTCAATTCTGGTTTCCTTGGTGTGTATGCCCAGCAGTGGGATTGCTGGGTCATAAGGCAGTTCTATTTACAATTTTTTAAGGAATCTCCACACTGTTCTCCATAGTAGCTGTACTAAAAAAAAAACAAACAACAACAAAAAAGAAAAAACAAAAAGACACATGTACCCCAGTGTTCATGGCAGCAGTATTTACAATAGTCCAGACATGGAAACAATTGAATAATGAAAATGTGATACATATACACAATGGAATATTACTCAGCCATAAAAAGGAATACAACTGGGTCAAGTACCCCTTTTAAAGTACAAGGAAATCAAAGCTCAGAGGCTGTTATTTACCCAAAGCCATGAAGCCTGCTGGCCTTCCAGGTGGCGCCAGTGGTAAAGAATGCAGGTGATGTAAGAGATGCAGGTTGGGAAGATCCCCTGGAGGAGGGCAAGCCAACCCACTCCAGTATTCTTGCTAGAGAATCCCATGGACACGGGAGCCATAGGGTCACAAAGAGTTGGACATGACTGAAGCGACTCAGCACACACACATGAAGCCTGTTAGTGCAGAGGGTGGGCAAGGTTTGTACTCCCAGCTCCCAGGACAGTGCCCCTTCCAAGCAATGTGGAAAAGCAGGGAGGGAAAAGCACCCTTTCTTCCTAAATTATGCCCAGCAGAAGGGAGGGCTGATTAACCCACACTAGCGGCATCCCATTCAAATACTTTCCTACCTGGCAATGTCACAGAGTTTCAGTTCAGAGTCTCATCTGCCAGATAGACCCTAAAACATGTCCCAGATAGCTGTCTCATCCTACCTGACATTTGCACTAATTCCACATCCTCAGCCCCAGAGTCTGTGAATTATTGCTGTCAGAGCAACATAAAAGGACACACTTCACTCCAGGGCTCCACGAGAAGAGGTAATTGAAGGACACACTCACTGGTGCATGCAAACTCACAAAACGGAAAACAAGGCACAGTTTTAGGAATTCAGCATAAAATGACAACTAAAAGCGGCATCAGGTCTGTCTTTACAGAGTCAGTCTTCTCATGAGGAGACAAAGAAGAAAGAAAGATGTCAGTTTGGTGTGCTTCTTGAAGACCTGAAGGATGAGAAGAAACAATCATGTGAAAACTGGGAGGAGAGATCCAAAAGTCCCGCTTTTGGAAAAATCTTGGTACACTCAGGTATCTCTCAGATGGACCAGTGGGACTGGAGCACAGGGAGAGAGGAGAAAGGAAGAAGATAGGAGGTGGCCAGCAGTTAAGTGGGGTCAGTTCAGTTGCTGAGTCATGTCTGACTCTTTGCAACCCCATGGACTGCAGCAGGCTAGGCTTCCCTGTCCATCACCAACTCCCGAAGCTTGCTCAAACTCATGTCCATAGAGTTAGTGATGCCATCCAACCATCTCATCCTCTGTCGTCCCCTTCTCCTCCTACCTTCAATCTTTCCCAGCATCAGGGTCTTTTCCAATGAGTCAGTTCTTCGTATCAGGTGGCCAAAGTATTGAAGCTTCAGCTTCAGCATCAGTTCTTTCAATGAATATTCAGGACTGATCTCCTTTAGGATGGACTGGTTGGATCTCCTCACAGTCCAAGAGTCTTCTCCAACACTACTGTTCAAAAGCATCAATTCTTTAGTGCTCAGCTTTCTTTATGGTCCAACTCTCACATCCATACATGACTACTGGAAAAACCATAGCTTTGATTAGACAGTCCTTTGTTGGCAAAGTAATGTCTCTGCTTTTTAATATGCTCTCTAGGTTGATCGTAGCTTTTCTTCCAAGGACCAAGCATTCTTTTGATTTCATGGCTGCAGTCACCATCTGCAGTGATTTTGGAGCCCAGAAAAATAGTTTGTCACTGTTTCCATTGTTTTCCCATCTATTTGCCATGAAGTGACAGGACCGGATGCCCTGATCTTGGTTTTCTGAATGTTGAGTTCAGAATGCTAAGTGGGCAGGACCACATAAATCATAGCCTATAACTTAGGCTTTTTTTTCTATGTCTGATGAGAAGTCATTAAAGGGCTTCAAACTTCAAAGAGATATGATTTTACCTATTCTTTCAAATAATCTTTTATTGTGGAAATTTTCAAACATATAAAAAGTAAGCAAAATAGTATAATGAACCCCTAAGCACCCATCACCCAACCTCAATAATTATCAGCATTTTGCCATTCTTGAATCATCTATACTTCCACCCACTCTCCACTCTCCTCAAATTTATTATTTTCTACAGTTCTAGTTTCCTTTTTTTAAGGTAAAATTTACTACAATTAAGTGTATAAATCTTAGCTGCATTATTTTGACAAATAAAATCTACATTCCTTTCACAGAACACTTCCAACTTCCTAGAAAGTTCCTTCATGTCCCCTCCCAGTCAAACACCACCCACTCCCCATCCCAAGATGCAAACACTGTTCTTGCCACCTTTTAATCGTAAATTTGTTTAGTTAATTGTTCTAAAAGTTTATATCCATGAAATCATACAGTTTTCTTATGTTTGGCTTTCTTATGTTTTTCTTACGTTTGGCTTTTACTCAGCGTGTTGTTTTTGAGATTCATAAATTTCTATGTATGTAGTTTGCCTTTTTATTTTTTGGCTGATTGGTATTCCATTGGATAAATGCCCAATATGTTGTCAATAAACTTGTAGATAGACATTTGGGTTCTTTCCAATTTAGGGCCATTGTGAAAAAACCTGCTGTGAATGTTGTACCATTCTTTCCATGGACACATATTTTTGTTACCCATGGATAAATACATATGAGTACAATTAGCTGATACCTCATTGAAGTATTGGCAGTAGAGTAGATAGAGGCACAGATAGTAGCAAGAAAACCAGCTAAGATGTAATTATATTAACCAGTTAAGAGAAGAGACATTATAAAGGCTTACACTGGGAAGGCATCATAGTAAGACTGGAAGAAGATATATTTGAAAGATGTATTGATTAATGCAATCAATACTATTTGTTGATGAAGTAAATGTGCAGGTAAAGAAACTGGATGCATCAGGGATGACTAATAGGTCTCTAGCGTGTTTAAACTGGGTGCATATTGAAATTAATCCAAGGGTTCATCGTAGAGAGCACGGCATGAGGCATCCGTGAGCAGACATTAAGGAAGCACTTAGAGGTTGGACCTCAAGGAAAAGCAGCTCCACTGTGACCCTCACATTCAGCCTCCACCATCCCAAGACCCAGATTTCTCCAAAAAAAATACCTCAAGATGTGCTAGAGGATTGGAAAAATGGATTTTATTTCATAGTACTTTATTTACTCTGATAAATTGGTACCAGAAGACCAATAGCTACCTGGTATAGTTCCTAGTTCAGTTGCTCAGTCATGTCCGACTCTTTGCGACCCCATGGACTGAAGTGTGCCAGGCTTCCTTGCCCATCACCAACTCCCAGAGCCTACTCAAATTCATGTCCACTGAGTCAGTGATGCCATCCAACTATCTCATCCTTTGTCATCCCCTTCTCCTCCTGCTTCCAATCTTTCCCAACATCAGAGTCTTTTCAAATGAGTCAGTTCTTCACATCAGGTGGCCAAAGTATTGGAGTTTCAGCTTCACCATCAGTCCTTCCAATGAATATTCAGGACTGATTTCCTTTAGGATTGACTGGTTTGATCCCCTTGCAGTCCAAGGGACTCTCAAGAGTCTTCTCCAACACCACAGTTCAAAAGCATCAATTCTTCGCCACTCAGCTTTCTTTATGGCCCAATTCTCATATCCATACATGACTATGGAAAAACCATAGCTTGAATAGACAGACCTTTGTCAACAAAGTATTGTCTCTGCCTTTTAACATGCTGTCGAAGTTGGTCATGGCTTTTCTTCCAAGGAGCATGCATCTTTTAATTTCATGGCTGCAGTCACTATCTGTGGTGATTTTGGAGCCCAAGAAAATAAAGCCTGTCACTGTTTCTATTGTTTCCCCATCTATTTGCCGTGAAGTGATGCAACTGGATGCCATGATATTATTTTTTTGACTGTTGAGTTTTTAGCCAGCTTTTTCACTCTCTTCTTTCATTTTCATCAAGTGGCTCTTTAGTTCTTCCTTGCTGCCATAAGGATGGTGTCATCTGCATATCTGAGGTTTTGACATTTCTCTCAGCAATCTTGATTCTAGCTTGTGCTTCATCCAGCCCAGCATTTTGCATGATGTACTCTGCATATGAATTAAATAAGCAGGGTGACAATATACAGCCTTGACGTACTCCTTTCCTGATTTGGAACCAGTCTGTTGTTCCATGTCTGGTTCTAAGTGTTGCTTCTTGACCTGCATACAGATTTCTCTGGAGGCAGGGAAGGTAATCTGGTATTCCCATCTCTTTCAGAATTTTCCACAGTTTGTTGTGACCCACACAGTCAAAGGTTTTGGTGTAGTCAATAAAGTAGATGCTTTTGGGGGAACTCTCTTGCTTTTTCTATGATCCAATGAATGTCAGCAATTAGATCTCTGGTGCCTCTGCCCTTCTTAAATCCAGCTTGAACATCTGGAGGTTCTCGGTTCATGTACTGTTGAATCCTGGCTTGGAGAACTTTGAGCACTACTTTGGTTGTGTGTGAGATGAGTGCAATTGTGCAGTAGTTTTAACATTATTTGGCATTGTCTTTCTTTGGATTGGAATGAAAACTGACTTTTCCAGGCCTGTGGCCACTGCTGAGTTTTCTAAATTTTCTGGTATATTGAGTGCAGCACTTTCACAGCATCATCTTTCAGGATTTGAATAGCTTAGCTGGAATTCCATCACCTCCACTAGTTTTATTCATAGTGATGCTTCCTAAGGCCCACTTGACTTCATACTTCAGGATGTCTGGCTCTAGGTGAGTGATCACATCGCTGTGGTTATCTGAATCATTAAGATCTTTTTTGTATAGTTCTGTGTATTCTTGCCACCTCTTCTTAATATCTTCTGCTTCTGTTAGGTCCATACCATTTCTGTCCTTCACTGAGTCCATCTTTGCATGAAATGTTCCCTTGGTATCTCTAAGTTTCTTAAAGAGATCTCTAGTCTTTCCTTTTCTACTGTTTTCCTCTATTTCTTTGCACAGATCACTGAGGAAGGCTTTCTTATCTCTCTTTGCTATTCTTTGGAACTCTGCATTCACATGGGAGTATCTTTCCTTTCCTCCTTTGCCTTTCACTTCCCTTCTTTTCTCAGATATTTGTAAGGCCTCCTCAGACAACTATGTTGCCTTTTTGCATTTCTTTTTCTTGGGGATGGCCTTGATCACTGCCTCCTGTACAATGTCATGAACCTCCATCCATAGTTCTTCAGGTACTCTATCAGATCTTAATCCCTTGAATCTGTTTGTCACTTCCAATGTATAATTTGATTTAGGTTATATCTGAATGGTCTAGTGGATTTCCCTTTCTTCAATTTAAGTCTGAATTTTGCAATAAGGAGTTTATGATATGAGACACAGTCAGCTCCCAGTCTTGTTTTTGCTGATCGTGTATAGAGTCTCTCCATTCGGCTGCAAAGAATATAATCAATCTGATTTTGGTATTGACCATCTGGTATTGCCCATGTGTAGAGACTTCTCTTGTGTTGTTGGAAGAGGGTGGTTTCTATGACCAGTGTGTTCTCTTGGCAAAACTCTGTTAGCCTTTGCTCTGTTTCATTTTGCACTCCAAAGCCAAACTTGCCTGTTACTCCAGGTTATCTCTTGACTTGGTACTTTTGCATTCCAGCCCCTATGATGAAAAGCACATCTTTTCTTGGGTGTTAGTTCTAGAAGGTCTTGTATATCATCATAGAAGCCCAGCAGGAAGCTTCCATAAGGCTCTTATTCTTATCTATCAGAGGGCAGACAGAATGAAAACCACAATCACAGAAAACTAACCAAACTTAACTGATCACATGGACCACGGCCTTGTCTAACTCAATGAAACTATGAGCCATGCTGTGTAGGGCCACCCAAGACGGACAGGTCACAGTGGAGAGTTCTGACAAAATGTGGTCAACTGGAGAAAGGAATGGCAGAACATTTCAGTATTCTTGCCTTGAGAACTCCATGAACAGTACGAAAAGGCAAAAAGATAGGACACTGAAAGATGAACTCCCCAGGTTGGTAGGTGCCCAGTATGCTACTGGAGATCAGTGGAGAACTAATTCCAGAGAGAATGAACAGACAGAGCCAAAGCAAAAACAACGCCCAGTTGTGGATATTGATGGATGAAAGTAAAGTCCAATGCTGTAAAGAACAATATTGCTTAGGAAGCTGGAATGTTAGGTCCATGAATCAAAGTAAATTGGAAGATGTTAAACAGGAGATGACAAGAGTGAACATCGACATTTTAGGTATCAGTGAACTAAAATGGACCAGAATGGGTGGATTTAATTGAGATGATTATTATTTCTACTACTGTGGGCAAGAAGAAATGGAGTAGCCCTCAGAGTCAACAAAAGAGTCTGAAATGCAGGATTTGGGTGTAATCTCAAAAATGACAGGATGATCTCTGTTCATTTCCAAGGCAAACCATTCAATATCACAGTAATTCAAGTCTTTGCTCCAACCACTAATGCCAAAGAAGCTGAAGTTGAATGGTTCTATGATGATTTTCAAGACCTGGTATACCATGCAAGGAAAAATTCTGAAACTACATTCAGAGTTGGCAGGCAGGAAGGAGTGATGTGGTTGATAAGCAATGTCTTCCATGGACAAAGAATCACAGTGGGGTGGAAATCAATTCAGATATCATCTATGCCTGATCAAGTAGAAATCTGTGACTATAACAATATGAAAAATGAAGAATATGATCCGGAATAACCAAGCATTCATTATGCTGTTAAGGAGAAAAATCACGGGCTCAAAATGGCATGACTTGTGCCAAAACCCATGATACCAAACCTAGATTTAATACCTAGCCTAAATGCAGTTTTGACCTTCCCCAGAAATACACTCATAACTGGTCAATCTGGAATTTTCTGGTTAGCACCAATGAGGAACTAGCCTTCTCCATCCCCCATGAAAGAAGAAGCAATCTGCAAGATAAAACTCTTTCCTTTCCCCTGAAAAAAGAAGACATCCTGGCCTAAAATAATCCTTTCCTCTCCTTTGCTAATATTAATAGCTCCCTTGCCCCACCCTTCTTCCTATAAAAATCTTCCATTTTGCACAGTCCTTCGGAGTGCTCTTCTTTATACTAGATGGATGCCGCCCTGATCCATTAATCATTGAATACAGCCAATTAGATCTTCAAATTTACTCAGCTGAATTTGACTTTTAAGCAGATTTGGTGGCAGTGGTGGGATCCAAAGTGAACTTCCAACAGTGTTCAGGGACAACAGGAAACACAGGCAGGGAGCCTCATGAGCTCTTTTGACTTAGGGGACCTCCTCTCCATTTCTGAGGACCCTTGGAGACTTCCTCGTGGTCTGAGCTCTGCTCTCTTCCCATTTGAGCTCCTGATCCAATTGGCTTTCCTTTATGGATAAAGTCATTAAAGCTGGTAGACAATTCTACCCAGAGCCCAACTGAGCTGGCAAAGGATTCTGCCCTGAGCCAAGGCCCTAACGTTTCAGGCCACAGTTCTCTGGGTGCAACCCCCAAGTCCTCAATTCTGTCCCCAGATTCCATATTAGGAACTGCTGTGGTTCCCCACTCATTTGGAATTCTTCCCCAGATTCCATGTCGGAAACTCTTGGTGGCAGCTGCAGTTCTCCATCTGTTTAGAATCAGTCTGCTGCCTCCATCCTCTGAGGTCTGCTTCTTCAGCCCTTTCCTCCCAAAGTTCCATGGGAATTGGTGATGGTTACCAGTTGGATCTGACTGTGGCTCAGATCATGAACTCCTTATGGCCAAATTCAGACTTAAATTGAGGAAAGTAGGGAAAACCACTAGACCGTTCAGGTGTGACCTAAATCAAATCCCTTATGATTATACAGTAGAAGTGAGAAATAGATTTAAGGGACTAGATCTGATAGATAGAGTGCCTGATGAACTATGGACAGATGTTCATGACATTGTACAGGAGACAGGGATCAAGACCATCCCCATGGAAAAGAAATGCAAAAAAGCAAAATGGCTGTCTGAGGAGGCCTTACAAATAGCTGTGAAAAGAAGAGAAGTGAAAAGCAAAGGAGAAAAGGGAAGATATAAGCATCTGAATGCAGAGTTCCAAAGAATAGCAAGGAGAGATAAGAAAGCCTTCCTCAGCAATCAATGCAAAGAAATAGAGGAAAACAACAGAATGGGAAAGACTAGAGATCTCTTCAAGAAAATTAGAGACACCAAGGGAACATTTCATGCAAAGATGGGCTTGATAAAGGACAGAAATGGTATGGACCTAACAGAAGCAGAAGATATTAAGAAGAGGTGGCAAGAATACACAGAAGAACTGTACAGAAAAGATCTTCACTACCCAGATAATCACAATGGTGTGATCACTCACCTAGAACCAGACATCCTGGAATGTGAAGTCAAGTGGGCCTTAGAAAGCATCACTACGAACAAAGCTAGTGGAGGTGATGGAATTCCAGTTGAGTTATTTCAAATCCTGAAAGATGATGCTGTGAAAGTGCTGCACTCAAGATGCCAGCAAATTTGGAAAATTCAGCAGTGGCCACAGGACTGGAAAAGGTCAGTTTTCATTCCAATCCCAAAGAAAGGCAATGCCAAAGAACGCTCAAACTACCGCACAATTGCACTCATCTCACACGCTAGTAAAGTAATGCTCAAAATTCTCCAAGCCAGGCTTCAGCAGCATGTGAACAGTGACCTTCCAGATGTTCAAGCTGGTTTTAGAAAAGGCAGAGGAACAAGAGATCAAATTGCCAACATCTGCTGGATCTGAAAAAGCAGGAGAGTTCCAGAAAAACATCTATTTCTGCTTTATTGACTATGCCAAAGCCTTTGACTGTGTGGATCACAATAAAGTGTGGAAAATTCTGAAAGAGATGGGAATACCAGACCACCTGACCTGCCTCTTGAGAAACCGATATGCAGATCAGGAAGCAACAGTTAGAACTGGACATGGAACAACAGGCTGGTTCCAAATAGGAAAAGGAGTGCATCAAGGCTGTATATTGTCACCCTGCTTATTTAACTTCTATGCAGAGTACATCATGAGAAACACTGGGCTGGAAGAAGCACAGCTGGAATCAAGATCCTGGGAGAAATATCAATAACCTCAGATATGCAGATGACACCACCCTTATGGCAGAAAGTGAAAAGGAACTAAAAAACCTCTTGACAAAAGTGAAAGAGGAGAGTGAAAAAGATGGCTTAAAGCTCAGCATTCAGAAAACTAAGATCATGGCATCTGGTCCCATCACTTCCCAGGAAATAGATGGGGAAACAGTGGAAACAGTGGTTGACTTTATTTTTCTGGGCTTCAAAATCACTGCAGATGGTGATTGCAGCCATGAAATTAAAAGACGCTTACTCCTTGGAAGGAAAGTTATGACCAACCTAGATAGCATATTCAAAAGCAGAGACATTACTTTGCCAACAAAGGTCTCTCTAGTCAAGGCTATGGTTTTTCCAGTGGTCATGTATGGATGTGAGAGTTGGACTGTGAAGAAAGCTGAGCGCCAAAGAATTGATGCTTTTGAACTGTGGTGTTGAAGAAGACTCTTGATAGTACCATGGACTGCAAGGAGATCCAACCAGTCCACTCTAAAGGAGATCAGTCCTGGGTGTTCTTTGGAAGGAATGATGCTAAAGCTGGAACTCCAGTACTTTGGCCACCTCATGTGAAGAGTTGACTCATTGGAAAGACTCTGATGCTGGGAGGGATTGGGGGCAGAAGGAGAAGGGGATGACAGAGGATGAGATGGCTAGGGTCGCAAAGAGTCGGACACAACTGAGAGACTGAACTGAACTGAACCAGTTGGATCTGGACTGGGTCCAACTCAAGAATTGAACTGGACTGGGGAGAGAACTGGGTCTGAGATCTCCAGTGGGAGGCTTCAAGTGGATATTAAATAAAGGTTAGTTGCTAATGGGACTCTCAGAAATTTAAAAAAAGAAAAAGTTGAAAACATTGGTGAGTAGAAGTCAAGAATTTAAAGGCTGTAGAGCACTTAACCACCTTCCAACTCCACAAGTCCCCCCTCATCATTAGTTTGGCGCTCAGAAACCCAAAGTCCCAGTTTTTTTTTTTTTTAAGGGGATCCAAAGAGTTGAATATGCAACTTCTGGCACACTTGTTTATGTTTAAGAACTATGGTCCCTTGGGGGCTTCCCTGGTGGTTCAGCGGTAAAGAATTCACCTTCTGATGTAGAGGACACAGGTTCGATTTCTGGTGGGAGAACTAAGATCCACATGCCTCAGGGCAACTAAGCCTGCACTCTGCAACTACTGAGCCCGTGCACTCTGGAGAGTCCACTGGCCACATCTAGAGAAGCTCATGTAGCACAACCAAGACCCAGCACAGCCAACAAGTAAATTAAAAAAATAAAATTTTAAAACAATTTTTTAAAGAGCAAAATGGGAACATTTTACTAAAAATAACCTGAAATTGCAATGGCCATTATAAGCAATGTTCCAAATAGGTAATCAAGGGCTCCCAAATCAAACAAACAGATGGAATACCTATTTTAATCAGTATCCAGAAGCCTCCAAAAGTTTTCAAAATTCTGGAAGAGCTTCAGTGAAAGATGTGTTGCAAAAGGCTACTGAAAAATTAAAGAGATAAAAGGTACCGACACTAAAGCTAAACCCAGTTCTTTAGAGGGTACTGGGAACACAAGTTCTCTGTCTTATAATTCTCTGAGGAATCAAAAGTGTGTCTCTAGAAGTTCAAAGTTCAACATTTTCTTTTTTCCAATCCCTAAATCTCACCTATTCCTCTCAAAATGCTTCAAAAGATCAGGCCATTGGAAAGTGTTTTGCACTTAGTCTGTACTTTTGAGATGAAGATTTCCTACCCCTATCTTCTCCAGGACCTAAGAATGGCTCTGAAATGAAACTCATCAGAAAAAAATTTTTTTAATAAATGGCATTTGAAAATTGGACTAATGGGACATCTGACAAATCTGAAATTGCCATTATCAAAATTGAAGTGAAAGTGTCAGTCATCAGTCGTGTCTGACTCTTTGTGACCCCCATGGACTGTATAGCCCACCAGGCTCCTCTGTCTATGGAAATCTCCAGGCAAGAGTACTGGAGTGTGTAGCCATTCCCTTCTCCAGGGGATCTTCCCAACCCAAGGATTGAAGCCAGATTTCCCACATTGCAGGCAGATTTTTTACCATCTGAGTCTGAATATTAGGGAAATGACTTCACTGACTTTCATGCAAAAGCAGCAGCAACAGACTCTATTAGGACTGTGGTACACGTGAATGAAGTTCATATTGCTTCTGCAAAAAATGACCACTCGTTGCCCGATTTTACCATCCTGACGTCTTTGTAACATGGCAACAGTCTGCTCCCAAGTCAGAGAAATTAAGATAGGTAAAAAATGGCTGTAAACTAAATGAACAGTTGGGGCTATGAGAAACCCAAGACGGCTGCTTGGATCTTCCCAGCTCCCTGGCAAACCTCCCGTATTTTGGCTTTTTGCGTTCCTCTACCTACTCTAGTGCATTTCAGAAAAACTCCTTTGGTTCCACAGGACCCTCAGACCTCCTTCTTCTGCATCCTCTGAATACCTGCAACTGGAATTCATTCAACTACCACTTAGTATGGGTTATTAATATGCTTTTATGGCTGTATGTACATTTTCCTGATGGGTTGAAGCTTTTTCCTGTCACAAGGCCAATGCCCTCATAGTGGAAAGACACTGTTGGAAAATGTGTTTCCCACTTAGGATAAACCTTCCACAATCTCCAGTGATCAAGGAACTTACTTCACTGGGAAAATCATATGCAATTTTAACAAAAATCTTGCAAACTCTTTAGATTAGTCACCATTTCTATTGTCCTCAATCATCAGGCAAGGTCGAGAGGACTAACGGAAAAACTCGATTTGAGCAGAACAAGAATTAATAATATGAGGTTGAATGAACTGATGAAGATGGTTCTCTTTTTTGGGCCATGCCACAACTGTGGTGTTGAAGACTCTTGAGAATCCCTTGGACTGCAAGGAGATCAAACCAGTCCATCCTAAAGGTAATCAGTTCTGAATATTCATTGGAAGGACTGATGTTGAAGCTGAAACTCCAATACTTTGGCCACCTGATGGGAAGAGCTGACTCATTGGAAAAGACCTTGATGCTGGGAAAGATTGGAGGCGGGAGGAGAAGGGGATGACAGTGGACGAGATGGTTGGATGGCATCACCAACTCGATGAACATGAGTTTAAGCAAGCTCTGGGAGTTGGTAATGGACAGGCGTGCTGCAGTCCATGGAGTCACAAAGAGTCGGACATAACTGAGCGACTGAACTGAACTACCATGTGGGATCTTAATTCCCCAACCAGTGATCGAATCGACACCCTCTGCACTGGAAGCACAGAGTCTTAGTCACTGGGCCACCAGGGAAGTCCAAGGATGGTTATCATTTTCATGATCTTGTGTTTATAGTATCGCTGATGCCTTTTCCCCCCCAAATTTAAGGAAATCTTTCAAGCTATTAACCGACTTAGTAAGATACACTTTTGTGAACAAACATGCAATGTTTACTTTCCCCCAGTACTGGCTCCCTCCAGAATTCAGAATCTCTCAGTGAGTATTATTAGTTTCATGCTGACACAATTGGAGACATTGACTATATTACCAAGATTTTGACTGAAATGGTATTGCAGGTGGAGTTTGAGAATCCTTGTGAAATGTTTCAGCAAAGCAGTCCTAAACAGAACTTACATGATCAGGCACTTTTCTTGTTGCACTTACATAAATAATCAGGTCAAATTCAATATAAACAAATTAGCTTTACTGTGATTATCTTTGGTAAAAAAAAAAAGATAAGAGCAACTGTAGAGAGAAAAATTATGTTTGCACCACTGTAGATATTAGATTCTAGTTCCTGTTAATTTTTTTGAGGTTTTACTACCTACATGTAAACTCGACTAGGTCCTGAATTCTTCTAGGTGCCTCAAACATCTGGCTATGACTCACCAAACTAATGTTTCCAACTGTCTCCCACCTTGGTGATTTGGAATCACTAAAAACAAAGTTTCCCTTAAATCTCCTTGGAAGGGACTGTGCCAGGTTCTTCAGATTCTTCTGACTGCCCAGATGACAGTCAAACTCTAGGAACTTGAACCACGGGTATTTATCTCACAGCTGAAAAGGGGCCCATCAGACATCTGGACACGAACCAAACTAGACACCTCTGAATCAATCGGACAAGGAAGAGAATTAGCGGACATCCCGGTAGACCAGTTCCACCCCAGACAATGGATCAAGACTTCCTACTTTGGCTAAACGTAAACCTCTTTCTTCTTTCCTTTTTCTCTTTTAGCATACCCTGGAAAAATAACACCCCCATCCATATTTCCCAGGACATTGCTAAGTGGGGTAACTTCTGGAATTTAGGATGACTATTTCAGAGTGGGAGACTTCCTCTACCATGAACTAAGAAACTGACTGACCTCTGGCTTGAGCAGGTAAACAGCAATTCCTGTGAATGAGTCCATTAACAGTACTTCCTTGACAGAAATGGTTTGTGTCTCCAATAGATCTTTTCTTTATCTATGGTAGTTATCACTTTCCTGGGATCTAAAAATGTCTACATGGCTGGGGCACAGCTGCGCTATGCTTCTTAGGGTTTCTAACTATGCTGCTAATTGTTCTAGAAAGGACTTTTCAGAAGGCATCATGATTCAGGAATTTCTCCCTTTGGCAAAGCCATGGATAGGTGTAAGGACAAGTGAGAATACGGTCAGAACTCTCTCCCTAACTCCTGAATATATTGCAGAAACCACTGCTAAAGCATGTGCTGCCCAGCAAAGATCCTTAGACTCTCTGGTCAAGGTTGTTCTTGATAACAGGACAGCTCTTGATTATCTTCTAGCTGAGCAAGGAGGGGTCTGTGTGGAGGCCAACACCACCTGCTACATCTGGAAGAGCCCTTCTGGGGAAGCTGAAACTCAGTTACATTAAGATCACTGAGCAAGACGCTTGGCATCAAAGGGTGCCTCGCTCAACAGGGTCTTTTTTTGACTGGTTTGGGTCTCGAGCACCATGTCTCCACAGTACGCCCCAAACATTGGGGGTGATCCTGCTTACAGTTATCATAACGACCCCCCAGCACACCGTTCCCTCTCAAAAGCTTTAAATGCATGTTTGCAGCTGCTGATCAACAGGGTAATGATCTCCTCATGGCTGGACCATCGTAACAGAAGCAAAGAGAATGAAATACAAATTGTGAACCTGAAGTCATGGCTGGTGATTATCACAGAGTTTCAGCGAACACATTATGACATGTGAATACCACACCAAAGATCAACAGAGCTGCAGAGCCATAGCCGAGAGTGATGCCAAGGTCTTACATTGCGATCACAGCTCTCAGTTAGGCTGAGAGTCTGATCCAAAGGGGACCATTGTTAAAAACAAAAACCACAGATCCAACCCATGAACAATCTATGGAAGTGCCCTCCTATTATTACTAGAGGGGATGGTGACTGATTTGTGAATCATTGAATAAAGCCTAGTAGATCTTTGAATTTACTGGGTTAAAATGTGTTGTTTTTATTTTTTATAATTTTATTTATTTATTTTGGCTGGGCTGGGTCTTTGTTGCTGCACAGCTTCTCATTGCAATGTCTTCTCTTGCCGCTGAGCACAGGCTCTAAAAACATGGACTTCAGAAGCTGCAGCTTCCAGGTTCTAGAGCACAGGTTCAATAGCTGTGGAGCATGGGCTTAGCTGCTTCATGACATCCTAGAATCTTCCCAGACCAGCGATCGAACCCCTGTCTCCTGCATTGACAGGTGGATTCTTTACCACTGAGCCACCAGGGAAACCCTGATTGTTTCAGGAAATCCTGTATTGTGTTTTAACAATACAGATCAAAGGCCTGGACTGTGTAAACATATAGAAGGACAAGAAAATGGAGCTGCCTTTTTAACTTCTTTATCTCAACTCCTCTACCAAAGTACTTACTGAATCAGTATCTTATATGTCCTCAGTGAATGTTTTGACCTTTCACTTGATCCTCAAATTGTAAAAGTTGCAGGATATACTGAGTTTCTCAACTTCAGCTGGGCTCCTTTCATGTCTTGAGGTTGAACAACTCATTCTTATGAAAATCCACTCCAAAGGATTTCAGCCTTTGAACACAAAGATGAATCATTAAACTACCTTGGGAGAACATGTCAAAGAGTGGATTAGACAGATAATCAATGTGTAATCATTGGCTCCTTTTCCTTTCCAGAAGAAAGCATGAGTGGAAGTTCTTGTTGGTAAAACTACCTATGCATTTATTAATTCATTCACTTAATCATTAAGTTTTTGTTGAGCACCTAATTCATGCCAGGCCTTGTACTTGGACCTGTATAGGGAAACAGGTAAGTCATGGATGGACATTGCCCTCAAAAAGGCTCTCCTAGACAGGTAAATAAACCCAAGAAAAGATGGATATATTACCTTGTTCCTATGTAATATTAATATATTAATATATTAAAATCATTCAATTAATTTATTAAAATTATTCAATTAATTTATTTATTAAAATAATTCAATTAAATTATTCCAGAGGGAAACATTAGGAAAGGGCATTCCAAGCAGAGAAGCCAGCGTGGACCAGATTTAGACATGGGACGGAGTAAAGCTGGCCGCCGCTCAGTCCCACCGAGAGGGTGACTAGGAAAATAGGAGTGAAGCAGTGGAGGTGGGCAGCGCCTACTAATGATTAGACTTGATGCTATTCCGGCTACAAGGCAAGTCATTATTGGTACTTGAGCAGGAGACGAATGTGATCAGATATGTGGTTTTTAGAAAGATTCTTGTGGCCATGCAGTGACTGCCAGAGAGGAGTGGTACAACAGAAAGAAAACTGCAGGGAGGAAGCAACTGGAAGTGAGGAAGCAAGGAGAAAGAGGGCAAGCCTTGAAACCAAGGTGGTGATGGAGTCTGGCTGCAAGTTAAGGTCAGAGTCAGTGCTTGGCAATAGCAATGGAAGGGAGAGGAAGGTAAAAATTCAGGAGCTGTTTGGAAATGAGAATTGACAAGAGATTAAATGGATGATGAGACTGCAAATGTGAGAGAGGGAAAGAGAGAGACAGTGTATGTGTCCACGGCTGGAACCAGAAACCTCACAATGTACTGGGCAGAGTATTTTGAAAATGTCTAGAATAGGACCAGAGTCTGCCTGATTCCAAAGCCTATTTTCTTTCCACTTTTCCACACTCCAAGGGAGCTTGACGTCCACTATCACTACTCCTCCAGTAGACACGAGAAACCCCTCTACAAATGCCCGCAGTCCAATGGACATTTACATACAGACACACATCTGTGTGCACACCTCTACCCACCTAGGCGTGGCCAAATACTTTTTTTTTTTTTCAAACCCTAATTCAACTCTCTTCTTGTCTAGGACATCTTCTCAGCTTTCCTTACCTGAAAATAGTATCTTTCTAAACTATATTTACTTTATGTCTCTCTCTACACTTCTCATATATTTAAATCCATTCTGTACATGTCATCTAGTGAGCCTGAGCTTCTTGAGGCTGCCTATGTGAGATTCATCCCTGAGCCTTTTTCAGAGACCAGTGGCACCCCACTCCAGCACTCTTGCCTGGAAAATCCCATGGATGGAGGAGCCTGGTGGGCCGCAGTCCATGGGGTCACTAAGAGTCGGAAACGGCTTCACTTTCACTTTTCACTCTCATGCATTGGAGAAGGAAATGGCAACCCACTCCAGTGTTCTTGCCTGGAGAATCCCAGGGATGGGGGAGCCTTGTGGGCTGCCGTCTCTGGGGTTGCACAGAGTCAGACACGACTGAAGCGACTTAGCAGCAGCAGCGGCAAACATTCTGAGCGGCATAACCTTTTAGGATTGATAGTATGTTGTTGCACATGTCTCCTCCCTGGATGGTCACAATTGCCTGGTCAGGTTTACCACCAGGAGATTACAACCATCTTAAAGATGAAGCAACGGTCAGAAGGGATAGCCCTGGAATCCAGATCTTCTGACTTGTCCTCTTGTCTCTGTGGTCCTCATTCCCAGGCGCACCCACTATGCATGGGATACTGGATCCAGGGCCTCAAGGATGAAGGGGGTGGCGACGGTATTAAAACCAAACATTCCTTGGTTCTGGTCAGACTCCAGAGGGGACATGTTCATTTCTTCCTGCAGCCATTCACAAGTGGGAGCAAGGATTCCCAGAGGTGGGCCATTATGTCTAATTTAAGCTTATCAGGAATACCTCTTTAGTGATTAACTTGTAGCAAAAGCTAAAGAATACAAAGGTTAAAGAAAGTCCCATGATACTGCAGCCATGAAATTAAAAGACGCTTACTCCTTGGAAGAAAAGTTATGACCAACCTAGATAGCATATTCAAAAGCAGAGACATTACTTTGCTGACTAAGGTCCATCTAGTCAAGGCTATGGTTTTTCTTGTGGTCATGTATGGATGTGAGAGTTGGACTGTGAAGAGGGCTGAGCGCCGAAGAATGGATGCTTTTGAACTGTGGTGTTGGAGAAGACTCTTGAGAGTCCCTTGGACTGCAAGGAGATCCAACCAGTCCATTCTGAAGGAGATCAGCCCTGGGATTTCTTTGGAAGGAATGATGCTGAAGCTGAAACTCCAGTACTTTGGCCACCTCATGAAAGAGTTGACTCATTGGAAAAGACTCTGATGCTGGGAGGCATTGGGGGCAGGAGGAGAAGGGGACGACAGAGGATGAGATGGCTGGATGGCATCACTGACTCCATAGACATGAGTCTGAGTGAACTCCGGGAGTTGGTGACAGACCGGGAGGCCTGGCATGCTGCGATTCATGGGGTCGCAAAGAGCTGGACGTGACTGAGCAACTGAACTGAACTGAACTGAACTGAATACAGTTCCTTCTCCCAAGTCATGAGAATAATGTTCGCTGACTGCTTCCTACCATCATCCTCTCTTATAAGTACTTGGCATACAAGAAACTTATATAATCCACCAATACCCTTGAGACAGTATTTTCTGCAACTTTAGGTGAGGACACTGAGGCATACACAGGTTAAGTATTTTCCCTACAGTCCTGTAGGTGTCAGATTACAGAACAAGCATCTGAGCCCAAGAAACCTGAGACCCGGATCTTAACCACAGAAGGACCGCGAGTACAGCCTGGCTGAAAGAGATGAACATCTCAAGTGTGAAGTCACAGTCCCTGCCCTCAAAGGACTTAAGGAGATGACAAACCATGGAGTTAATGTTGTGACCAACACAGGCAACAGTCCTGAACCACCAGCTAATGAAGTCATCCATCTCTATGAAAATCCCCCCAGTCATCTGTGCAGACAAGTGGCTCCCAGCCCTGGCTGCACATAAGAACCACCCAGGGAGTTCTTACAAAGCACTGCTGCCTGGGCCTCATGCCAGGCCTGTTGAATCAGAACCTCCTGGGGGTAGGGCCTCATCTCCATAGCTTTTTAAAAGCTCCCTGGGTGATTCTAATGTGCAGCCTGGCCTGGGAACCATGACGCAGGTAGGTGTGGAGGGGCCACCGCTGAGCAGAGAGCCAACTTTGCCCAGCAACTGACATCCTTCCATGTAGGCTGCCAAGGCATTTTCCAAAGGCTCTTCAGCCCATAAGCACCTGGAGGGCAGGCATTGTGTCCCCACGATTATGTTGGTATCATCTATGTGATACCCACTCCAGTACTCTTGCCTGGAAAATCCCATGGACGAGGAGCCTGGTAGGCTGAAGTCTATGGGGTCGCTAAGAGTCGGACACAACTGAGCGACTTCACTTTCATTTTTCACTTTCATGCATTGGAGAAGGAAATGGCAACCCACTCCAGTGTTCTTGCCTGGAGAATCCCAGGGACGGGGGAGCCTGGTGGGCTGCCATCTATGGGGTTGCACAGAGTCGGACACTACTGACCCGACTTAGCAGCAGCAGCAGCAGCATGGCACCTATTGAAAGGAATCGTTGAGTCATAGAAAATCACAGAAACATGGGACTGGCTGGGACCAAACTGGTTATTGTGCTCAGTGTTTCTGCAGCATTCTTCAGAGTTCTGGGGGGGGTCTATGGAATGGCCAAAGGGGACTGCCTTGGAGTGGAGGTAGAGATGCAGGTCACTGGTTAGCAAAGTTTCTGGGGAGCTTGAAATCAAAGGTTAGCAAAACCACCCAGAAAACAATGACAGTGTCTTAATCTCCTGGGTTACAGGCAGAATTATTTACTATCAAGTCCTAGCTCTCGGACAGCCTATATGTCTAACCTCAATTCCGAAAGAACTGAAGTGACAGCACCAGAATTTCAATTGAGAACTCAAAGACTGGCCCCTGCCATCCTCAGGCCACTGCAACTGCCAGGCTACATCCTCGGGGTTCTGTGTGCACATCAGCCTCCTATTGGTGATTTTCAGTACCATCAAGAACAGGAACTTTGCATTATATTTCTTTGTATTTAACAACCCCAAACCTCGTACACAGTAGAAAGCTAAAACTGGTTTCTTGGGTAAAATCAACACCAGAGTAGATACCACTTGCTCTCTGAACCTCTTTCTAGTGATAACTAGTGATACACAGGCCTGAACATACACAAGTATGGGCTTCAGATAGAAAAAAAGAAAATGAGAAAAGAAAAACAAATAGTCAATAGACATATGAAAAGATTTCATCCTCCTTGAAATTTAAAGAAAAGTAATTTTTAAAAAATAGTATTCTTTTTACCCATCAGATTAGTAAATGACTTAGATAAGTAATACCCAGTCCTAATGGGAGTGTGGAACATTAGCAGTGGGAATGTAAATTGCAAAGCTATTTTGGAGAGCATGTTGTATGACAATCAAAAGTATGGATACACTTTGACCCAATAATTGATTTTTAAAAAATATCCAAAGGAGATTATTGAATACATTATCAAAGCACTGTTTATGATTTTGAAAAAAAAAATGGAAATAACCTGTTGTTAAAATTCAAACTGATTAAATAAATTACAGGACATCCCCACAGTAGAATAATATGCTACCATGATGAAGGATGAGGTAATCTCTAAATGACTAATGTGGAAATGTTCATGATAAGCTGTCAAATGAAAATCCAGATTAAAAAGTAATATGATTAATATGGTCACATTTTACCAAAATATGCATAATTAATATGTAATATGATCTAGGAAGATCTAGAGAGAAAGAGATGAAATTATCTTCAAGAAAAATGGTCAGTTATTAGTCCAGGTGGTGAGTGAAGCTGAAGACGTTTGACTTCCTATCTTACATACTTCTCTATTAGAGCTGAATTTCTGTGACAATTTCTGCATAGATTGCTTGCTTTCACCATCCAATAGTGGGCTTCCCTGGTGGTGCAGTGGTAAAGAATCTGCCTGCCAATGCAGGAGATGTGGGTTCAATCCTTGGGTTGGGAAGATCCCCTGGAGAAGGAGATGACAACCCGTGCCAGTATTCTTGCCTGGGAAACCCCAAGGACAGAGGAGCCTGGAGGGCTACAGTCCATGGGGTCACAAAGCGTCAGACACAATTTACAGACTGAGCACACGTGTATGCTTCCCAACTCTGCTTTCAGTAATGCTACCTTTAGCTTGATATCAGCTATGCTGGGAATATGTATACCATAGAAATAGGCAAATGCTAAAAACCTAGGCTCTTTAAAAAACAAGACATAGAGAATGGATTTGTGGTTGTCAAGGTTGGGGGAGGGAAGAAATGGGAGTTTGGGATTAGCAGAGGTAAACTCTTATATAGAGAATGGATAAACAACAAGGTCCTAACATATAGCACAGGAAACTATATTTAATATTCTGTGGCAGATCACAATGGAAAAGAATATAAAAATAATATATATATATATATGCATGTATAGCTAAGTGATCATGCTGTACAGAAGAAACACAACATTGTAAATCAAATATACTTCAATAAAATTTTTTAAAAAGAGTAAGTCAATCTGGCAAGGTTGAGGTAAACAATGTCAATTATGAATTATGCCTCTATTTTCAAACTGTATTTGAAAACACCATTTACTATAATTCCAGAATATCCAACAGGAAGAAATATAATGAAAAATGTCTTTTGAAACACAGGAGACTGCCTTTGTTCAAAAAGAGAATGTTACTGAGACAACTGACACTATTTTTTTTTTAATCACCTATGTGTTAACATGAGGAGTTTTAAGTTTTAATAAATCCATTGCATCAATTTATTCTTTTATGGATTATGCTTTTGGTGTTGCATTTAAGAAATCACTGCTACCCCAGGGACATAAAAGCTTCCTCCTACATACTTTTTTTTTTTTTTACAAAAGTTGTATAGTTATGGTGCAAATTATGGATTGGAATTCTTGTTAAAGAGAATAAGGAAATCCACTTTTTCCAGTATCATTTGTTGAAAACAGTATGGTTTTTCTCCAAGGCATTTTGTTGCAAATTTGTCAAAAATCAACTGCCAGGGCAGGGCAGCAACAGAGACGCAAACATAGAGAATGAACATGTGGACACGGGGAGAAGGGGAAGGTGAGATGCATTGGGAGAGAAGGACTGACATAAATACACCACCATGTGTTAAATAGAGAGCTAGTGGGAAGTGGCTGCATGGCAGAGGGAGCTCAGCTCAGTGTTCCGTGATGACCCAGAGGGTGGGATGGTGGCGGGGAGGAGGTAGGAGCGAGGTCCAAGGGAGAGGGGATATATGCATGCATAGAACTGATTTCCTTCATTGTATGGTAGAAACTAACACCACCTTGGAAAGCAATTTTATTCCAATAAAACAAATCAACTGCCCATCATTGTATGGACATATTTATGGACATTTTATTCTGTTTCTCTCACCTATATTTCTACTATGGCAAATCTACACTTTCTTGAATACAGTACCTCGAAAATAAACCGTGAAACTAGAAAAAAAAAATAATTACCAGGGGGCATATCACTGACTGGTTAGCCCAGGGAAGGAGAAAAGAGCTCCCAGCCTAGGCTATTTTCTTGAGGACCAGCAGCATCTTCAACCTGGGCCCTTCCTGAATGAAGTCAAGGGGCCCCTCCCTCCAGGGCAAGACAGAAGGATGCAAAGTCAAGTGAGAAGAAGAGAAGGGCGGAAAAGAAGGACAAAGACCACCACTTATTGGTGGTGATAGATGGTAATAGCTAGACCAGCCACTTGTTAATCGGCCTAAGCAAGACACTGACCTCTATAGGCCATCTGGGGAGGTAGTGAGTTTTCCAATATATCAAGTCTTCAAGAAGTGGCTTGGTAACCATTTTGCAGGAAGATATGAAGACCCTGGGCAGCTTCAAAGGAAGGACAATTAGGATTTCCCCGGTGGTCCAGTAGTTAAGAGCCTGCCTGCCAATTCAGGGGACACGGGTTCAATCCCTGATCCAGGAAGATCTCACATGGCTCAGGGCACATGCCACAGCTACAGAAGCCTGTGCTCTGCAACAAGAGAACCACCGCAATGAGAAGCCTGTGCACGGCAACAAAGAGTCGCTCCCCGCTCACCCCAACCAGAGAGAGCCAGAGCTCATCAGTGAAGACCCAGAATAGCCAAAAATAAATACATAAAATTATATTTTAAAAAAGAAAAATCAGGGGCTTTGAAATTAGGTTTAGGCCTGAATCCCAGTATGACTATCAAT
The DNA here is from genome assembly GCF_014754425.2 of Oryx dammah. NCBI lineage: Eukaryota > Metazoa > Chordata > Mammalia > Artiodactyla > Bovidae > Oryx > Oryx dammah. The sequence goes on from NW_024070192.1 coordinate 46,035,059, forward strand.
CGTCTATTTAACCTCAAATAAAATTACTGAATCTCACTGGGACTCAATCTCCTAATTTTTTCAATGGCAATAGGATTTGCCCCCATAGTAGGTGTACTGACTGAACTGTAAAAATAAAATCTGGAAGAAAAAAAAAAAAAACGGTATCTGATAGATGACACCTATAAACCTTGGACAGTCTGAGAATAATAAGCTTAATATTGGGAAAGTTTGCAAAGCAATTTCCATCTTTGCTTGACATAAATTCCTCAGTTCACAGGCTTGATGAATACTTAAGCAAGAAGGATCTGGGAGCATCCCCAGAGAGATGATCAGATTGCAGAGAAGATTCAAGGTAGCTCTGGTGGAGACCTTTCAAAGCTCCATCCATTTCAGGTATCTGATTATCCCTCCCTCTTGAGCCACACATGCATATCCTCATGGTACTTTCTAGAAACCAGAGAAGGTTAATTCACACAGTCCAAGGAGAGAAGCAACATTGTAACAAATATAAAGGCTTTTAAAATGGTGCACGTTAAAAAAAAAATCTTAGAAAAAAAGGAAATCAGAGCTGGGGCGTAACCTTTCTGTAGCCACATTAAGGTGGGGCTTCCACATCTCTATCAAGAAAGCCAAGAGCTAGGGGAGAGCTCCACAGGCCTCCAGAGTCCTGCATGGCATGGAGACATCAGGGCTGGAAACCTGCTCCCAGGACGGATTGCCATTCACCATCACACCATGCAGGATACAAGGCCATGAGACTCATCAGGACTCACAAGCAGTTCACAAACCACAATAGTTCGTGCTCAGCAAATGCTAATCTCCTCCTGCACTAGTTCATTGCTTAATCCATGAGGCCCAACCCACCTTGCTCTTCAGGCATTCTCATGGGCTAAGGGCTCTGACTTCCCACTGAGCTTGGGGACAGCACCACAGAGGCAGAGTCTGCTATTCCACTCTTATGGAGCTGATAAGAAACTGACCTAATTAATGACAGTTGTCCCCACTGCCCCCAGTCCAAAGCATACTCCTCTAACTTTATGGCCCAGTCCTCAATGAATTCCCGGAAATACCAGTTCTGAAGCCAAAGGCAGGAGTGAGGTTTCTCCAAAGTCCAGAAGTCAACAGGTACCCTCTTGGCTTCTTGGGTATGCAGAGGCCCTTGTTAAAGACATCACCCTGGGTGGTGGAATAGGGTGAGGTGGGTCAACGTCTCCACATTCCTGGGGAGCACATAGAATAGAGGGCGGGGGGGGAGGCACGGTGGAAGGGCCATGGCAGATGAATGATATATCCAGATACTGGGATATTCCCAGGAATTGCAAGAACACAGACCTAGACTCCCTGAGCTGTCCCTCGGTCGCTTGGGGTGTATCACAGCCCCTTTCTGGCCCTCATCTTCACCATACGTAACTTCAGTGGAGCCTGTCTCCTTCTAGCACAACGTATCCTCTGTTCTCCATCTCCACTGCCACCACCTGAGTCCAGTGGACAAACCTCTTTGCTGATCTCCATCATCTACTCTTGCCTTCCCTCACTTATCTTGATAATTGGGAGAGGGGATAATAAGGATGTTGACAAAAGAAGAGGAGGAGAAAAAGATGGGAGAAAGGAATACAGAAAAAATGTTACTCGTAGCCTCAAGTAAAGACATTTTTCAGCAAGTCAGGAAGGAACAGAAAGATTTTGGCGAAGAAAAACAAAGTAATACACTTCAGTGGAAGTATGAAGGTGTGACTTGGAAGGAGAAAGAAAATGGCAAACACAGACTGACGGGAGGCAGTGAGAAAACAGCACAGGGTCGGGAGCGTGGGCGGGCAGGCCCCAAACCACTGTGGCTGGAACGGCAAGTTCCGGGTGAAAATGAAACACAGAGGCCCGGTGGCATTGGACCAATGAACCTGGGGGCGTCGGGGACCAGGCCCCCTTCACGGCAGCCCTCCTCATGCTGGGCTGCGAAAGCATGCGCTGTCCCTGGACTTCAAGGCAGCCTCAGCACCATTCTGCTCCATCACAGCTCCGCCTCGATCTCAAGGTGCCAACTCGGTCCCGTGGAAACTCCCAGACTCCCCCCATCTCACCACCATGGCCCAGGTGCTGCAGCATGCTGGGGAGGAGGGCATTTTGGAGATTGCTAGACTGTTTCAAAAATTCAACAAACCTTGCAAAAGAAAAGCACTGTTGTGATTGTTCAGTCGCTAAGTCGTGTCCAGGTTCTTGTGACCCCGTGGGCTGCAGCATGCCAGGCTTCCCTGTCCTTCACTATCTCCTGGGGTTTGCTCAGACTCACGTCCACTGAGTCCGTGATACCATCCAACTATCCAACTATCTCATCCTTTGTCACCCCCTTGTCCTCTTGCCCTCACTTTCTCCCAGCATCAGGGTCTTTTCCAAAGAAAGCTGTACTTCCCCATATTTTAGAGATAAGAAACTGAGGCTAGGTGAATTTTCAAGGCCACGGTGTTAGAATGTGTTGAAGCCAGAAGACAGCCAGCCAGCTGCTAGTGTGTTGATAACTTGGACTTTTTCCTGGTTTTACACTTGATCTTAGCCAAAAGGCCAAGAAGTGATTTCCCCTAGTTTTAAAAGTAATATATCCTTATTATAAAAAATATATAAACTAAGATAATAACAAAATGAAGGTCAACCATAAACCTCTACCCAGAGAAGAATAAGACTTTTATAGATTTCCTTCAAGTCTTCTTAATTTGTATAGTTATTTATTAACTTACAAAGTAGGCTTGTATTATTAGAAGCTTTTCTAAAAATTTTTTATGTGATAGACAATTTTTCCCCAACCATTAGATCTTGAAAAGCTGATTTTATTTGCTACATAGCAATACCTCATAGGCTATACCATAGTTAATTTGGCATTTTTGCTACTCTTGAACATTTAGGTTGCTTCCTACTTTTGGAACTTTACAAATGACTTTAAGGAATGTCTTTAAATGTAACTTTGTATGCCCTGGCAAAGAGATTCAGTGGGGAAAAAAAAATATATATATCTATATATATATACACAGAAAACCATTATGACAAGTCATATAATCATAGAGGGAAGAACTAGGAGGTTTGGGAGGAAAGTGAGATAAATGTTACTTGGTGGGATCCATTAAGGTTTCATTGAGAAAATGACATTGCACTTGGAACAGGGGTCAGAAAACTTTTCTCATGAAGAGCCAGCCAGCCAGTATTTTAGGTTTTGCAGACCAGATGGTCTCTGTTACAACTACTCAACTCTGTCATAGCAGCACAAAAGCAGCCTTAGAGGATACAGAAATGAATGGGTGTGTCCATGTTCCAATAAAACTTTACCGACAAAAACAGGCAGTGGGCTATATTTGGCCATTTGCTATCCCCTGATTTAGAACACTGAAAATAGAGACAGATGTTAGGAGCTTATTGGAAGGAGGACAACTCAGCTGGAAGGAAGGCGAGAGCAAAGACTTAAGAAGAAAAAGTACAGGGATGAGGAAAAGCAGCCATTAGATATTTAATGGTTGGATCCAAGTCATACAAGATCTGAATGTAGGTTGAAATCTATAGATTTTATTGTGTAGCTAATAGAGAACCCATTCATTTTCATGGGACTATTTTAACATCCTGGGGACCTAGAATGCTCCCAGGATGACTGCTATCTTTGAGAAATTACAGGGGGTGGGGGGCCGGATTCCAAATCTAGAAATACTGATTTTAGCTTCATCTCTATCTGGTTTTCTATTTTCTTGCTCATCTCTATTAGCATCTTATAGCTCTCTCTATTTTGGTATATTCAGAGGCCAGAAGTTATCCAGTTGGAAGAAATAGGAATGAGACAGAAGGAGGGGGAAGGAGTTCTATGTAGACTGCTTCTTCATTGGACTATGAATCTTTGTGCCTGTCATGGAGTTCCAGTGAGGGCAGCTGGTCACCCAGGTGTGGGAAGTCAGCTGACTCCCTGGCCTGGAGAATAGGCCTGCTTCGGGGTTCATAACTCTCCATCTGGACTGGCTACACATCAAGTCTGTACCTGATCTCCAGTCCCTTCTCTTTCCGTGACTCTCATCTTGGTGGAAGACACTGGCTCTTAGTGACCCCAGGACAAGTGCAGTCTCTGGTGATGTGTTAAAAGTGCAGTCTCTGGTCCCACCCCAGACCTACTGAATCAGAACCTCTGAGGGATGGGAACCATCTATCCATATTTTAACAAGTCCCTGACGGTGAAACACACTCAAGTGTGAGAACCACCGCCTGGGATTCCTCTAATCCCAGTAAGGCTTCATCTGGCCCAAGAGGCTAGACAAGTACTACTGAGCATTTATACAATTTCCTCTCCGTTAATAACCATAAAGAAGGCTGAGCACCAAAGAACTGATGCTTTCGAACTATGGTGCTGGAGAAGACTCATGAGAGTCCCTTGGACTGCAGGGAGATCAAACCAGTCAATCCTAAAGGAAATCAACTCTGAATACTCATTGGAAGGATGGATGCTGAAGAAGCTCCAATACTTTGACCACCTGGTGTGAAGAGCTGACTCACTGGAAAAGACCCTGATGCTGGGAAAGACTGAGGGCAGGAGGAGAACAGGGATGACAGAGGATGAGATGGTTGGATGGCATCATCGACTCAACGGACATGAGTTTGTGATAGTGAAGGGCAGGGAAGCCTGGCTTGCTGCAGTCCATAGCATTGCAAAGAGTTGTCCACGACTCAGTGACTGAACAATAATAATCCTCAAATGTAGGTAGTATTGCCATTTAGTAGATGCAGACACTGAGGTTCTAGTAGGTTAAGCAATTTGATTTGAACCTGGGTCTTTTTTATTTCAAGCCTGTATCGTTGACCTCTGGGCTCAGATGCCTTCTCTTTATGGACAGGGCCAGTAGGTCCATGGAAAAGTACTTCTCCATAGGCTGATGTGATTTACTTACTTAATAAACATTCCTTGGCCAGCTCTTTTGTGCCAGATTGTATCCTGAGGTATTACATATATTATGAAACTCCATCCTAGCCTAAACCCTATGAGCAGGCAACTTGCCTCAGCACTTACAGAGCAGGAAACACTGGCTTAAAAAGACAGCAGGACTTGTTTCAGAGCTGCTATGGCTCAAATTGCTGTAAACATTTCACAGAAAGATGCTCTGATGGCTCAGCTAAGCAGGAGGTGGCTTCATAGAGGATGTAGAAACTGAACTGAGGAGGGCCACGTGTGTTTGTAAGAGAAGAATGCAGCAGCCTGAGAAAAGTCATGGAGACTCAAGCGAGCTAAAGTGCACAAGTCCATGGGGACCCAGCTGTCCGGATCCGGTGTGGACTGTATGTGTCTCAGGCTTCAGCCAGCTCCCAAGATGCCCCATGGCTCCGATACAGATAATAGCAAAGTGCCTTCTCCAGATGCCCTGGGTCTGACTTCTATTTCTTCCACTGAATTTGCTGTGTGGCCTTGGGTAAGACACTTGTCCTCTCTGAGGTTCCATTTCTCCCATTATTACAAGGCTCAGTTAGTCAATTTTTCAATCCTTTCCAGGTTGCCAAAGGCTTTATTTAAATAAAGTATTACACTGAACTCCAATACATAGAATAATTTTTAAAATCTAGTTGTTCTGGCTGACTAGAGTAGGGAGTCGTAGAGAATGTAGGGTTGATCACCATTAGACCCTCCCAACTCCTGGCAGTACTCAGGACACCATAAAATGAAGTCAACTCTAGCCCACCTATTCTAGAGCCTATTACCATGGGACATCCATTCCTCCCCACTCAGCCACACAGTCCGTCTTGTTATTCCCAAACGTGCCAGTCACACGTCTTCCTCTGAGCCTTTTCACTGGCTGTTCCCTAGTTTTTTTTTTTCTCCAAACACCCTTCCCTCCTTCAATTCTTTGCTCAGATGCCATCTTCTCAATGAGATCTAAGGTGCCCCCACTACTTTGAAAATACCAACCCACCCCGCACACTGACATTTCCAACCCTTCTCCCTGCCCTGCTGGTTTGTTTTTTTTTTTCCCAAGCACTTATCACTTTCTAACTTTGTATCCACCTTTCATGATGTATTTTGCATATGACCAGTCTCTCTCAGGAGTAGGGAAGCTCCTTGTTTTGTTCACTGAGGCATCCCAAGGACCAGAGCTTCAGGACACAGAGGCCCTCAATATGTATTCTTGCAGAGAAAGCAGGAGCTTGGAGGGCACTGAATGTTTATAAGTTGTCTTCCCATGTCTGTGCTTCATTGCCCCCACCCCATCCATGCACTTTGCCAGGAGCGCGGCCAGAGCCAAAGGCACCAAACCAGCTCATCCATCCGAGGCCCAGAGGCCAAGCGCAAACCCACTTGCTTTTACCCCATGCCATCACCATCCTTGAAATACTACAGAGTGGGTGAAGAGAATTGGAGAGGGCACACGAGGGTTGCCTGAGAAGGGGGGAGGGCTGAGGAGGAGGGAGCAGGTGGCAAGTATTACAGGCAGCCCAGCCAGAATCTAGAGTCTGAGCCACTTTCGTCATCCACAGCACCTCTCTGGACCCTAAACATAAACGAGAAAAAGTTCACCCGGTCAGCACCCACTACGAGCAGTTCTAGGACCTGGCATTGTCCACAGGCTGTGCCATTGATCCTCCTGACTACATGGAGATAGTTAAGGGGCTGAACCCCAGTTGTCAAGTAAGCTGATGGAGATGGCTCAGCTAGTAAGAGAAAGGCTGGAATTCAGATCCGAGCCACCAGGCTCCAGAGCCTGGCTCTCTCCCTCTATCCTCTATCAGTGCTATTTAGCAAATGCACAGCTTAGAAAGAGCTGAGTACTTTTCTGAGGGACAGGGAGGAAGCCAAGAAATCCACTGGATGACACTTTGCTTTCTCTGCCTCGACCCTCTCCTGGAGCCACACGACCCGAGTCTGCAGTCGGGGGACCTTGGGCCCTGGGGAATCTCTCCCGTGATCCAGCCCTGGAGGGAGGCGGCTTGCGCTTGCGTTCCCTGTGCTCAAGTCACCCCCAGAGCCAAGAGGAATGTTTGCCCACGTCATACCCTTCCCCTTAGGCGCCCACGGAGGCTGCGAAGCCTGCGATGTGATGTTTTGTCTGGCTAAGCTTTCGGACTGATTGAAAGTCTTCAGAACCTGCGCTCCTCTTGGCATTGCTCTTCCTGGAAACGGTTGCCATGGAACACACAGAGATGCAGCCTTCACTGTCAGAACTAATGAAAGTCGGAGAGCTATTAGGGGAAGGATTCTTTTTTTCTGTGCATAATTCCACTCTTCCAGTGAGGTGTCTGCATTTCGCTTCTGTTTGTGAGATGTTAATTGCATCTTCATTGTAATTCCTTGCCCATTGGCATCACCTCCTATGAGCTCCAGCCCCTGAAGGCTGCCTTTTTGAGATAATGAAGCTAAGTGACCAGGGGGGAGGGCATCTCAGCCTCTCTCTGGAGTGATCTTCCCTAAGCACACATCTGATCAGGCCACCTGGCTGCCCAAAAGCCTTCCATGGTTCCCAACGGCGACCCAAGGATATGGGACTCAAGGACTCACAGAGCCAGATCCCAGCTGCATTTTGGAACCCAAATCCTTCCTCCCTCCAGGAAGTCCTGGGCCAGTGGTACAGAGGGCCAGCTTTGCTCCCTCGGGACACACTCCCACCCTGTTTCTGCTGCCCCACGTCTTCTGTCTGGAATACCTTCCCAGCCCTCTCCATCTTTCATGGGCCACCTTCTCTGTAAAGCCCTCCATTTCCACTGCAGGCAGACCTGTGGCTCCTCCCTGCTCCCTGGGAGACACCTCCATGCCGTCATCCCATCAGAACCACTGATATTTGTTGCAAGCCTATCTTTCTCTCTAGACAGGGAGTTCCTTGAAAGCAGGGCCAGGCTCTGATACACCCCCAAATTCCTGGGGCCTAGCACTGTGCCTGGTACTTTGTGGATGTCTGTGATGTGGTTGCTAACTTCTTCCCACTCTGCCTGTTTCCATTCATTAGGGGAAGGTGGGCACATCCTAGAAATATACGGTGGATTACTGTGTAGAGTGGCCCCATCCAGGACTGCCCAACCCACCAGCAAGGCACTGAGAAAGAGAAGCCAGGTCTGGGGCCCTCAGAGCTCCTCCTGGCTGGTATTTATAGCAAGGTAATTAGCTCCCTTCTCTAGCCCCCCTGGAGGTGCTGGGAAGCCAGGATGAATAAGCAATGTAAAGGGATTGCCACAGAAATGTGGAGAAGGGGCTTTGGAACCAGGGGGAAAGGGAGCCATCCCCACACACGCCTTCCATCTGGTACCTCTCACCTGTGAGTAGAGGGGCTCAGTGCTGGGAAAAAGTTCCTAGTGCAGCCTCGGGGCTCCTCCTTCTGTGGACCAAGCAGTCCTCCTCCGCTCCAGACCCGGCTCAGAAGGAGGGATCTGTTCTCAGCCCAGGGAGACCCTGCTTCTGCCAGAGGGTCCCGGGTTAGAGCTCCTCTGGTTCCCACCCCTGTGCTCCCAGAGACGTTCACTCTCGCCTCAATCAGTGCAGTTGCCCTGGCTGCCCGCCCAGACATGGGGAGGGCAGGAAGCCATTTTTCCTCCCAGGGGCCAGGGGAAGCAGTGAGGACAGCAAGGCAGGACTCCTTTCATCTCGGGCCCTCAGCACTCACACCTGAACCCCAGCACCCCCCTCCTAGCTGCTCACTTAGCCCTTGCTCTCCCAACCCTTCAGTCCACTCCCCACATTTCTACCAGAGTGCTATTTCTAACAATGCAATTCTGATCATGTCACTTTCCTGCTCAAAATTCTTCAGCAGGTCCCCATGGTTTTCAGGACAGAAATTCTTACCACTTTGCATGGAATACAGGCTCCGTCATGCTTTGGCTCTCTGGTCACTTCCCATTCCCTCCTCCCTAGCACCCAGCCCACGTAATTTTCATCTCGCTCCTACTGAGCAATGAGTAGATTTTTAAACACTCATTCTCTCTAGCCTCTGTGTCTGTGTCCATGTGGTCTCTTCTGCGTGGAATACCCCTTCCTCCCTCTCTTTCCTCTTCAAACTTCTCCTCCCCTAACCTTTTAAGTCTCAACTCCAAGACCACCTCTTCTCAGGGAAGGCTTACCAGTCTCCCCAGGTAGACCAGATGCCTCCCCTGTTGCCCCAGGGGACCTCCTGTGTCCCCCACTGAAACAATTTCATGGCCAGCTAAAATCACTGTTTCCTGTTGGTCTCTGTAGCTGTCTGTTCAGGGAAGGAAGGCCTCATTTTATTGATTTTTGTACCCCAATATCTATTACAGATCTGATGCCCTAATAGGTGCTCTCATATTGCAAGGCTAGAACTAGGGTGAGGTGAATGAGTCACCTAAGGCAAGATGCTCCTAGGATTGTGCAAGGCAGGCTGGGCATGGATTGACATATGGGTTTTTCCATACCTGCTCTTCTGCCTGTCAGGTCACATCCAGGCCCGCGTGGCAGTAAACAGGCCATCCATTTGTAAGAGGGGTGGGGGAAGCTGTGCTTTTCTGAAAGGTCCTGATCTCTGACTCCCTACAGAATTGAAAGCATCTTCCCTTCCACCTGGATCCCCAGGGATAACTCCAACTTCTTGTATATAGGGCAAGGTAGGGAAAATGTGTGTGTGTGTCTGTGTGTGCACGTGCGTTTGCACGTGTGTGCATGTGTGTGTTAGTTGCTCAGTCATGTCCAACTCTGGTCTGCCAGGCTCCTCATGGAATTCTCCAGGCAAGAATACTGCACCCAAAGGCACCATCATCAGGCTCTCAGTGTTGAGCACACAACCCCAGGGGCTGCCATTCACATAGATGGCCGTGTCAACTGTGTCCTCAGAGTTACACAACACAGTGGCCATGTGCACCATGATTCCCTAACCATACGCCACAGCAGCCCAGCTTTTCTGGCTCTAAACCCAAAACACTCCCAAAACATCTTCCCCAACAGCCCCAAAGGATGAGAAAGGAGGACCAATCCCACACTGATAAGCCAGCTCCAGGGCCACAAATGGGCAGCTTCTCTCACTTTCCAACTGGATGATCTTGGCCATATTATCATTAATCTCTTCCTCTGTGAAAGTGGTGCATTAACAAAGGCATCTAGGGGGCCTGGGTACCTTAAGGTTCATTTCCTCCAATCCTTTCCTTTTCCAATAGAGGGACAGAATTACAGTGATGGGAAGAGCCTGGCCCAGGATCATCAGATGTGTCAGCAGCAAAGCAGTCCTCTGTGGCTTGGCCGGGGCTCATTTAGCCCCAAAGCTGCTCTCTTTTGGTGATGGCAGGGATGAGACTGGTCTGGCTGACAGCGTTTATAGGGTTCTATTCAGGATCAACCAGAAGAACCACATTCTCTATAATTCCTGTTCATTGGAGGTCCTCCCATCCCCAAATGAAGCACCCATCCCTCCTGAAAGGAGCCCTGAATATTCTGTGCCTAAGGAAGCGTTTGCCTAGTTCCCCTGACCCTGGTGTCATCTACCTGGACAGTGGCACAGAACCCAGGGAGAAATGCACCCCTTCTGGAGCAAAGCATCTTTAAATGTGGTCCAGCAATCAACTGCACTAGAGCCCCTTCAAGTGATTGCTAAACATCTAGTTTTCCTTGAAGCACTCCAGTGCTACTACATTAGAACCCGGGGATGGGAGATATTTACTGACACAGAATAGAGGTGGCAAACCAAACCTCAGCTCTCACAGGAGGAAGATGGGATCTACTGGGTAATATGGATTTACTCAGGTACAGTGCTGGGCATCGTTCATGCCCAAGACTCTATCTCACCACCTCAGATGGACCCCTGACCAGTGATGAGAATGACACTGTATCAGAGTCCTTTCCCAAGGGAGGGGCCGTATCATTTAATTCCCACTGGAGTTCCTACTTGCAGCTCTCAAGTCCTACCAGTTCACTCATCAGGATTTGCTGTATCTCTTTCCGTCTAAATTTAACCGCTAGTTCTCAAAAGTTCTTGAATCTGAACATTCCAGATGCATTCTTCGTTCTGTAAGCAACCATTATATAACCCATGATGCACTGTTTTATCTCTATCAGCTTCCTATTCTTCTACATCATTTGGGAATAGGTCCAGGGCAGCTTGCCAGGTGGCACTAATGGTAAAGAACCCGCCTGTCAGTGCAGGAGATGTAAGAGATGCAGGTTTGACCCCTGGGTCAGGAAGATCCCCTGGAGGATGAAATGGCAACCCACTCCAGTATTCTTGCCTGAGGAATCCCATGGACAGAGGAGCCTTGTGGGCTCTAGTCCATAGGGTCGCGAAGAATCAGACATGACTGAAGCAGCCTAGCATGCGCATCCGCACGCACACCAGGGTAGCAGTGAGTATGAGAAATAACCAGAGGACCTCAATAAATTACTTACCTTCCATATTTAACCCCACTTTCAGAATGGCATGCCCCTGCTTAAGAAACCCTAGTGGCTCTCTGGCCCATGTTTGTTTCTCCATGACCCACACTCTCCATTTCAACCCCCTATCACACCTGGCTCATGTCTACTCCTGGGCCTTTGCTCAAACAGTCCTCAGTATCTAGGATGTCACTTATCTGCCGACACAAATCCTGCCATGTTGAAGGCCATGTTCAAGTTCTTCCCGTTGCCTTAGGGAGCCTTCTCAAGAACCAGGCCAAAAGAGGCCTTTGCCCCCTCTATTCCCCACACCCCCTACACTTACCATCTATTCCACCTCCCTCAGATGAGAACACCACCAAAATCAGTTATACTGGGGGTCTCAGGGCATGGGGACTTCACATTCAGAATTTTTTTTAATGGAAGAACGGCATTGGTCATAAACTTTAATTTTTGCCAGGTGAGGATATAGTTTTAAAGCCTCCCTTCTAAGTTCATCATCACATCATGAAACAAAGATACTTTTACATCAAAATTAAAAGCAATACGGAAGAAAGTGTTAGTCGCTCAGTCGTGTCTGACTCTTTGCAACGCCATGGACTACAGCCCAAGTTCCTCTGTCTATGAGATTCTCCAGGCAAGAATACTGGAGTGGGTAGCCGTTCCCTTCTCCAGGGGATCTTCCCTGTCCAGGGATGGAACCCCGGTCTCCCGCACTACAGGCAGATTCTTTACCATCTGAGCCACTAGGGAAGCCCAATAAAGAAGAAAATCTCACATAAAAAGACTGTCCTTTAAGTGGACTGCATCGTCCACATTCGGTTCCTTTTGCCATGGACTGAGGAAGATGCTACCACAGGCCAGTGTCTGCACACATGCCAGAGAGTCCCTGATGCAGGGAAGCCATCTGCCTCACGCAGGTAGGCACGCTGGCAGCCTGTCAGCTGTGTCCTCACCAATCTCCACTTACTGAACACTTGCTGTATACCAGGCCATGTGCTAAGGATTTCATGCACTAGCTCACTAAACCCTTTCCTAGCATCATTTCTGCTACCAATGAGGCTTAGGAAAGTTACATAACCAGCCAGGTCACAGAGCTAGTCAACTGGTTGATCCAGGTGTCCCATATAGACAGCTTGACCCCAAACCTATACTCCTTCCTCTATTCCATGCCTTGTCTCCTCCAACAGAAAGAATGTTTGAAGACAGAAGTATAAGGGGATATGCTTCTTCCCGTAGCTCAAATGGATGCAGGCATCCATTCACTTGCCATAGACCAAATGGATCCATTCAGCCATTCAACCAATGAAAGGCCAGCTCTCCGCAAGGCACTGTCTTTGGTGCTGGAATACAGTGAAGGGGTAGACACTGTGCCTGCCCTCATGGAGGGCCCACTATGACATGTATGGACATGCCAAACACAGAGCAATAATGCAATGCTTTGCAAGTAGCTTCTCCACTCAGTTCCAAGGGGTCTCTAAAAATCAGGGTGACAGCCAGGTGTGTGTAGATGCTAAAAAGGGCTCAGTAATTATCTGATTCCCTCAAACTGCCTGCCTTTGCTATGGAAATTGCCGAGCCAAAGGCTCTTTGCAGACCCTGACAAGCACCTACACTCAAGCTCAACTTGATTTATTGGAAGAAGGAACTGAATTTAAAAGGGACAGACGCAGTATTGATTCTACACCTTAAAATATGCCTCCCTCGACTCCCTTTCAGCCCCAGGGCCCTAGCCCCTGTTCGCCACAGAGCAGATCAGAGCAAACCGCTTTTTTCGATGGCTTGTTTCATCCTTCCAGCTGCACTCTGATCTTACAGCTCTTGAGACCTGCCCTCTCCTTACTCAGCTGCCCTGTGGCCTCCACCTGCCTTTACCTCACAACTCCAGGGTGATCCATCCAGATCACCCTTAACGCTTGGTTCTGGAGAGCCTAGAAGTCATAGGCTGCACCAAGCCATTAGCCCTTGACACCCAGCAGCTCCCAGGTCTGCCCATTCCCACCTGTCCCAGCTTCCCCAGGACAATGCTGTTGTGCTCACTAACCTCACACATCAGGCCTCTAACCAGAGCTATGTCACAGCACAGGACTATGCTTGACAGACCAGCTCCTAGCTAGAAGGATCTCCATTGAGTCTAACAATGTTTTTCACTAAGAACACTGCTGGCACTTTAGGGGAACCATTCCTCCTTATGTGGGGCTCCCTTGTCTGTCAAAGAGTCTTAGCATCCAATGACAACCAAACATGTCCCTATTCATTTCCAAATGCCCCCTATGAGGAAAGCAAGCTGAGAAGCACAGTATCTGTCCTATTTCCAAGGGAAGTGACTTTTCCAAGGTCATTCAAGAAGTCGGCCACACACCTGGTGTTTTGATGGGTGGGAGGCTATAGGGTATAACAGGAAGCACACAGAACTCAGAATCAGGCCTTCTGACAACCATGCCAGTGTGTATGGAGACAAAGAAATACTCAGGAGGGTAGAGTGGTTAAGCTGGACCCCAAACCTGCACTCCTTCCTCTACTCCATGCCTTGCCTCCTCCAAAGCAAGAATGTTTTGAAGGCAGAAGTATAGAGGATATGCTTCTTCTTCTCCCCACAGCCCATACAGATTGTATGCAGACACCCATTCATGTATTCAACCAATGAAGGGCCAGCTCTCTGCAAGGCACTGTCCTTGGTTCTGGAATGCAATGATATGAGGGTAGACACCACGCCTGCCCTCGTGGAGGGTGCACTGCGACATGTATGAACATGCCAAACAGTACGCAATAATGCATTATTAGTAGCTCCCCCAATCAATTCCAAGGGCTTTCTAAAGATCAAGGTGACAACCAGGTGTGTATAAACATTAGAAAGGGCTCACCTTCCCTCCATTAGGAAAACCTTTCACATCTCAGTTCAGCTCATGCTTGGGAGGAGTCTACATTCTGTTTCTTTAGAGAGTGACTCAAACATGAGCAGAAAGAGTACTATCGGTGGGCTAAGATACCTCCAAATTCTGACAATTTCCTGCAGAGCCTCGGTGATGTTCTGCTGTTCACCTGCTCACTCCCCATTCTGACTGCACCTCGGATTCTCAGCCTGAGACAGCAGAGGCTCCCCCAATAGGTGGCTGACTTGGCCACACAGACTCTCCACAGACTTGGCCACACAGCAGAGGCTCTCCCAACAGGTGGCTGACTTGGCCACACAGACATCCAGCTTATTTGGCCACAAGACAGATTATCTCCATAGGGAGAAAGTTGGGGGACTTCAGAGTAGCTTAAGGGAGAAAGTTGGGGGACTTCAGGGTAGCTTAACAGTACCCAGCAGAGCATAGGGCTTCCCAGGTAAGAACCCGCCTACCAATGCAGGAGACACAAGAGATGCAGGTTTGATCCCTAGGTCAGGAGGATTCTCCTGGAGGAGGAAATGGCAACCCTCTCCCACATTCTTGCCTGGAGAATCCCATGGACAGAGGAGCCTGGCAGGTACAGTCCATAGGATCGCAAAGAGCTGGACATAATTGAAACAACTTAGCATGCATGCACTTAAGGCAGGCATAAGTCTCAACCATATTTTTCATTTCCAAAGTCATTGCTTTGCACCAGGGAAGAGCAAGGCAGGAGTTGACCAAGCTAGCAGCTGACCTTTAAGAGCCGTCCTGTTTACCTCTCTGAGCAAGGCTTTGAGAAGATCCCCAAGTCTGATGCCCCGCTGGTTAGAGGCAGTAAGGGTAGACTGTAGACCCTCCTTTCCTAAACCATGTCATTTGCCTCACTCATTCCAGCTTTTTTTTTTAATTATTATGCAATATTTGAGACACATTTAAAAAAAAAAAAGGAAAAATAATAATGTGGTGAACAGCCATACACCTACCACCCAGATTAGAAAATAAGGCATCGCTGATGCAGCTGAAGCCCCCACCCTCTTCATGACCACACCCCCCCTCCATGAAATCATCTGAACCTGGGATTTAGACTTCATCATCCCCACGAATGACTTTACACTTGTACTACGTGTTTATTTATCTCTGAACAATGCATAGAATTGGTTTGCCTGTTTTCAAACTTTATATAGATGGTATCATCAAGTGAAGTGAAGTCACTCAGTCGTGTCCGACTCTTTGCGACCCCATGGACTGTAGGCTACCAGGCTCCTCCGTGCATGGAATTTTCCAGGCAAGAGTATTGGAGTGGGTTGCCATTTCCTTCTCCAGGGGATCTTCCCAACCCAGGGATCGAACCCAGGTCTCCCAAGTTGTAGGCAGACACTTTACCATCGGAGCCACCAGGGAAGCCTGACAAGTATATAAAACAAGTGTACTTTTCTCAGCTTGCTGTTCACTCAGTGTTGTGTTTGCGTGATTCATCCATGTTGACATGTGCAGCTCTAGTTGATCACTTTTCTCTGCTGAAACTTTCATTGTTTGAGGACCGCACAATGCATTTGCTTAGTCCTGTTAATAGATGGAGGTTATCCTCATAATCTCTTTCTTACAAATTGCTGCTGTGAACATTCCCTAGCCTAACTCCACACATAAATGAGGAAATGTTGTCATTCACCCCGACCATCACTTTTTCAATTGGTTTTCCCCATTCCCTACACCCAAGCCACTCTGCTTGGGCTCTGTGATTAGACTCCTGTTATCTGACCAGTTCCTTGTTTCCTGGAACTGGTTTGGGACTTGTCACCTTGACTTTGCCCTTGGGAGCTCTTATCTCTGTCTTCCATCTTAAGACAGGAAGCACTGGGTAAATGACCAGCCACAAGCCCCACAAAGCCCCGTAAGACTGGTCCCAGCTGCACTAGCTTGTTCCTAGCTCTTCCCTAACTATATTCTAAGCTTCAAGAGGTGGTGAGGGTCTAATTCATTTGATGTTATTACCTTCATCTTGGACACAAGGACATGGAACATGGTATAAAGTGTTTAAAGTGTTACTTGCTCAGTAGTGTCTGATTCTTTGTGACCCCATGAACTGTAGCCCACCAGGGTCCCCTGTCCATGGAATTCTCCAGGCAAGAATACTGGAGTGAGTTTCCACTCCCTTCTCCAAGAGATCTTCCTGATCCAAAGATTAAACCCTGGTCTCCTGCACTGTAGGCAGATGCTTTACCATCTAAGCCACCAGGGAAGCCCCATTGTAAATGCCTTTTAAAGATTCATTGGCTAAATGAATGCATGAACTATAACGGTTTATGGAGAAGTGGTATCAGACATCCAAGATTCTTTATGCACTTAAGTTGCATTTACCTCTACTTGGACAGCTCTGAGCTCCCAGGTATGTGTCCATGGCAATCCCAGTGAATCCCACGCAGTCACCAACCCTGAGAGCTGCCTCTCATCACTTAGTGACGTCTCCTCAAAGAGGCAAAGACATCCAGTCTCTCCCACACAGGATGAACCCAAGGGCCCTCCAGACACTTGGGGCACAAAAGGGAAACTTCTTGCCATGGGCCAGCCTGTGGCCCCCCTGACAGTGCACCCCTGGAGCACTAGCCTGTAGAAGGCAACAAAGGTGGCTTCCCTTTCCTAAGGTCACTTTTTGATGTAAAATATATGGTACAGTTGAAGCATATGATAGCAGTGCCGCTCCCCAGAGCAGATACTGGCAGGAGAAGAAGAACGAAGTACAAGGGGCTCTTGGAAAAAGAAGGGACAAGGAGAGAAGAATTTCATCATTCACTGGGAGGGGGCTGGGATTGAGATGAAGCCATGGGAAACTGAGGGTGGTCCCCATTAAATAGTGGGCTGCGGTGGAATAAAAATTACAGAGAAGGGGCCTTGCCATCAATCCTGCCTCTGCCACTTCCTAACCTGCAACCTTAGTTAAGTCATTTGGCCTCACCTGCTAACAGATTTAGCTTAACATTGACTACATCCCAATTATAGTCAGTGACCACTCATTGTATGGCATTCTCTGATTGAATCGGAGGTCAAGTCACAGACTCCACAGCCAGGCAGGCAGGCTGCACACCATGGACACACCTCTAACCACTGCACTACACCACACAGGGCATAGGATCCAAGGTGATCCTCACAACATCCCCATCAGGTTAACAATGCTGCTGCTGCTGCTAAGTCGCTTCAGTTGTGTCCAACTCTGTGAGACCCCATGGACTGCAGCCTACCAGGCTCCTCCATCCATGGGATTTTCCAGGCAAGAGTACTGGAGTGGGGTGCCATTGCCTTCTCTGCTAACAAGGATGATGACACCACAAATCAAGTAACTGAGGCAAAAAGCAACACAGTGAGTGAAGATGCTGCAACTCGAACTCAAGGTGGCCAGTGTGATTTCAGCATGACTCGGGATCATAAAGTGATTGCTAAAGGTAAGGTGCTTTAGCCCAACCTTGCAAATTATTCCCAAAGCCCATGAGTCCATCTGACTGGGAATTGCCTCCACTGAATCCGGTTTATCAGAAGACATAGGAGAGGAAACCACAATGCCATCAATTCTATGTATGAGTTAATTAATTTAATAAATATTAAATTCCCACCATGTGCGGAGTACTGCTCTAGGCTCTACAAATGCAGAGAATGAAAAACCACAGGCTTTCTGCTTTGAGACGCTCATGCTGGGAAAGATCTTTGTCCAATGCGGGAGACAAAGGTTCGATCCCTGGGTGGGGAAGATCCCCTGGAGAAGGGAATGGCAACCTACTCCAGTATTCTTGCCTGGAGAATCCCATGGACAGAGGAGCTTGGTGGGCTACAGTCGATGGGGTCGCAAAGAGTGAGACACAACTCAGTGACTAATACTAGGTTATCCTGGGATAGGCAAATATTCACCAGTCAATGTAATAATGACTCTGAGGGATTAAGCAACCACAGGCAGTGATAACAACCAAGAAATTTCCTGGAGGAAAGCACATTCAATTGTTCAAGGTCCTGGGTGCGTGTGGCCCATGCTATGTAGCCTCAAATAACTCTGAACTCATGTCCTACTCTGCGTCGTCAGTTTCCTCATATGTAAAATGGGATCATAATGCAGAATGATCTCTTGGCTTTTCCAGTCCTGTTACTCCCGGCTCCCGATCCACGGCTCTTTCCATTGGCAGTGACCAAACCGTGGGTGTCATGAGGGAGGCCATCAGGAGACCAGGGTTAAGGTGTGGCCAGGTGGACAGAGCTCTGGAGCCCCAGGGGCACAATGGACAAGACCAGCTTGGACCAAGGGATTCCATGCTGTCAGTCTTTGCTGCATGAATCCACTCTCCTCTTGGCCTCTTTGCAGGCACCTGGGGTTTGAAGCTGGCAGCGCCATCAAAGACGGGCTGGTGGCTGCATTATAAAAGGGTTGTATTCCCTCTTGTTGATAAATAAATCCTTTTTCTTCTAAATAGCCAAGCTGGCGGGTTTCATTGTAAGTGGTGTGCACTCAGCAGAGAGCTGGGACTGGCAACACAGCATCCTTCATCTCTGCAATATTAATTAGCTTTCCACGATGCTGTATTTTAATCATGAAAAAATGAGAACGGTGGGAACCCCATCAAAGGAAGAGTTAGGGAGAAGGAGGGCAAACAAGACACGGAATTAGAAAAGAAGTGAAGATGTGCAGGGAAAGCAGTTAGAAATGGGGAGGGGTTCATGAGAGGAAAAGCATCAGTTGGGAGGTGAGCAAGGATTCTTCATAAACGTCTACTATGTGTTGAGAATGGTATTAGGTTCTTGGCCTGCACTGTTTCAGTCCACCCTGGAACCCACCTACATTTAAATCCCTTATTTTATAGATGAGAAAATTGCAGCTCAAAAAAATCAGGGACCTTAAGGTCAAAAAAATAATGCACGGAAGATCCAGGGTTTGAACCGGAGATGTTTTTACTCCATGCCTAAACCTCATTCAGCTCCATCCATCTAACTTTTCCCCAAATATTTATCCAGCAATGATTGTGCCTGGGCATAATACTAGGCACATGCAGCCTCCCTAGAAAAACACACAAGACAGATGCTTGGCTAAATCTTCATGAAAATGGTGCCAGCAAATTCATGGTTTGGAAAGATCCCCCAGAGACCAGTGGAAAGACTGGATTTCAAAAGAACAGGACTGCTCCACAGCGTAGGGAGCTCAGCTCTGTGTTCAGCAGTGACCTAGATGGGTGGGATGGAGGGCAGGTGGGAGAGAGGGCCAAGAGGGAAGGAATACGTGTATACATATAACTAATCTGCTTTGTTGCACAACATTGTAAAGCAACTATTTGTTGCCGTTCTTGTTTAGTCACTAAGTCGGGTCCCACTCTTTTGTGACCCTGTGGACTGTAGCCCCCTAGGCTCCTCTGTTCATGGGATTTCCCAGGCAAGAAAACTGGAGTGGGTCACCATTTCTTTCTCCAGGGGATCCTTCCAACCCAGGGATCGAACTCATGCCTCTTGCATCACAGGTAAATTCTTCACTGCTGAGCCACCGGGGAAGCCACGCAATAAGGTACAAATGAACCTATCCCAGTCTCCCCACCTAGTTCAGGAGAGATGAACCTGAAACGGCTTCTGAGAGTTTCCTCCTTGTCAGTGGGACCTACCTGGACCCTGGCTCATGAGATGGCACTCTGCTTATTGGAGCTCATGTTTGAACACTGATTCCTCTCTGCACACGTCCCATTTTGCATGGGGACAGGATAGGTGATGTGGGGACTCAAGAAAGATCAGAAGTCCACAGGACATAGCTACACATCACCAGGGTCTCCTTTTGGCAACAGTAGTAATAATAGTGATAGTGTTAAGAATGGACAACTATAGTGAATGAGCTTTTCTTAGATATTAATTAGTGCCTACATATTTCAACCCATCACATTCTCCCAACTGTCTTAGAAGGTGGGTACTGGGATGAATGCCATTTTATCAAGGTTCAGACAAGTTAAAGGGCTCAGGTATTGAACGCACGTCTCCTGCCTTGCAGGCAGATTCTTTATTGCTAAGTCATCAGGGAAGTCCAAAAAAACAACTATACTCCAATTATTATTTTTTTTTTAAAAGAACACATTACAAAAAGGATCAGGGCTGTTACAATGCCCAGATGAGAGATCAGGGTGGCCTTGGTTGGGGTGGTGGTTGTCAACATGCAGAGGAATAACCACAGACCTCATGCAAGCTCTCTACACTTAACTTCTCTTGGCAGCTCACACAAAGTGAGATTAGCTGAAATGGAACTGCAAATCCCTCTTAGGATCCAGAAGAAGAATTTTGGAGAAACCAGTGTGGAAGAAGATGAGGTCAATATTTTCTGCTTCTTTGTTACTAGGCAATCCATAAACACACATTGAGACTTTAGGCTATGCCAAGCAGTTTTTAGATACTATAAGGACGTCTTTACCCTCAGAAAGCATGCAGTCTGGTTTGAAAAGGAGGGCATACTTTCCTCAGATCACTTAACAATACACATCAGAGAGGCACAGACATAGTGGGATGCAGGCGGAGCAGGCTGAGTTGGCCTAATTGGGGGTGGCGGGGAGGGGAGCAGGAAATGAGTATTTACTAGAAAATTCTGTGTTACGGATTGAATTGTGTTTCCCAAACAGATGGGTTGGAGTCCTGACCTCTGGTTGACCCAGAATGAACTTATTTAGAAAAGGGGCATTGCTGATGTGATTAGTTAAGCTAAAGCAAAGTCAAACTGGAGTCGGGTGGCCCCCTAATCAAACAGGATTAAAGTTCCTGTAAGAGAGAGAAGATGGCCAGATAAAGACAAAGCAGAGATTTGGAGGTGTGCTATCAGAAGCCAAGAAACATCTGGGGCTACTGGGAAGGCAGGAGAGACAATGGAGGCTCCTCCGCTAGAGGCTTTGGAGGGAACATGGCCCTGCCAACACCTTAACTTCTGACTTCTGGCCTCTGGAGCTGTGAAAGAACATGCTTCTGTCGTGTTAAGCCAGCCAGTTTGTGAAAACTGACTAAATGTGTAGCTCACTTTATCTTCCCCTGTAGACTGCAGGAGGTGGGCACTCCTAGTTCCATGGTAGAGGTCGGAAAACTGAAGCCCCGGGATTCTTACAAACAGACGACCCTGCTAATATGTAATGGCTCTGTGCTCAGCAATCCACTCTAGTGGTGGTTCTGGAGGTGAACTTGAAAGGATAAATAGGAAAGAGAAGTTACCGGATCTGAGCATGTGGAGAGCAGGACAGCTTTCGCCCATGACATCATGCATTGCTTTAATCCCCAAGAGAAATGAGTGCTTCCTGGGTGCCAGGCACAGGCTCGAAGCTAAAGAAAAATTGTGGTTGAATGAGACATGGTTGCCCTTGAGGAATTCACAGCCCAGCGAGGGAGAAAGATATGTGACCAGACGCAATGAGGTGAAGTGAGTTGAGCAGCGCACCCACTGGGGGAACAGAGAACAGGGAGCATCGCCCCAGGTACTTCCTGTTTCCCTCACCCACTGACTCAACAACAGCTTGCAGAAAAAGCGAAAACTGGATCACAGGAAATGAGCACATCATGGCTCAGACATCAACAGTATAAATTCCCAATTCAAGACAGCAACAGC
Source organism: Oryx dammah (assembly GCF_014754425.2). NCBI lineage: Eukaryota > Metazoa > Chordata > Mammalia > Artiodactyla > Bovidae > Oryx > Oryx dammah. The sequence continues at coordinate 46,056,810 of NW_024070192.1, forward strand.
AATGATAAAATGCAGAGAAAATGTGTCTTAGAATTAAGGAAATGCTCTCACTTTGGCCGGGCTTCCCTGGTGGCTCAGACGGTAAAGCGTCTGCCTGCAATGCGGGAGACCTAGGTTCGATTCCTGGGTCGGGAAGATCCCCTGGAGAAGGAAATGGCAATCCACTCCAGCACTCTTGCCTGGAAAATCCCATGGACAGAGGAGCCTGATAGGCTACAGTCTATGGGGGTCGCAAAGAGTCGGACACGACTGAGTGACTTCACTTCACTTCACTCACTTTGGCCAGAGTTGATACGGAAGATTTCCTAAAGATCATGCCACTCGAGCTGAACCTGAAGGACAGGGGCAAAATGTGTCAAGGGGAAGACCGTAGGAGACAAACTGCTCCCAGCTGGTGATGTTTTTTTCCCCTAAGAGTTCCTCAAACAAATGCCAGCTCCACAAAAGCAAGATTCAGGTTGCTCTGATGGCTGCTCTATTTACAACATCTAGAAGAAAACATAGTAGGTGCTCAATGTGCAGAAGATGTAACAAGCCCATCAGGACGAGGTTCCACACACTGTATGTATGTGTTGATCACTCAGTCATGTCCAACTCTTTGTGACCCCATGGACTATAGCCTACCAGGCTCCTCTATCCATGGGATTCTCCAGGCAAGAACACTGGAATCAGTACCCATTCCCTTCTCCAGGAGATCTTCCCAACCCAGGGATCAAACCCAGATCTCCAGCCCTGCAGGCAGATTCTTTACCATCTGAGCCACCAGGGAAGCCCGAGACTATACATGGATGCCTCTACATGCTCCTGGAAGTCTGGTCTCTATCAGTCGAGTGCTGAGTTCTTTGTGAAACCTACCCAGTGCCTCATCCTGGGCTCTTTCTCGGGAAGACAGAGAGTTGGGTAAGACGAGTTTTTCCAAGGGCTCTCAGTAGACGGAGAAGATGACAAATGAATGATTTCCATATCTACTGTGTGATACCATGGCTCTGATGGGGAAAACTGGAAGGAAGAGCAGGCAAGCCTGCTGGAGGAAGTGACACGAAGCTGAGATTTAGAGGAGGAGCAGGAGATTAGCCTGGCAGAGGAGGGATGATCATGTGATGGAAAGAACAGCAGCTCCAGCCAAAAATGAGCTTGTCATCTCCGGGGACTGCAGAGAGTCCAGTGTGACCTGGAGTGCAGACCTGGATGAAGGATGCATGGGAGATCTGGCTGGCGGAGGGACAGGGGGGCCAAGTCACACAGGCACGCCTTTGATGGACCTGGACTATGTTCTATGGGGAGCCATTTAATGGATTCGAGTTCCCAGATACTTGCTACCTGCTTTGCATGCCTCCTCTGGCTGGACCACATTTTCTCACCTTCAGAATGGGGAACATAGTCATCACAGGGCCATGGAAGGGTAAATTCAAAGCCAGGGCAGGGAGAGGGAGAAGACATGTGTAACATTACCTTAATTGAACGTTCTTCTTTTTATCAATCGGTGATTAATAGGTATTACATTTTACCCTCATCCATTCTCAAGAGAGGTGTTATAATAACATGTCAGGGAGGTGTGGATAAGCGGCATTATGGAGGCTGGTTTATAATGCAGTTTGGAACAGATGCTAACGTCCCGATTATGCATTCCAGCATCATTTATACTCGGCTCCGTGGTGTGGTAAGGCTCCTGGCATCATAATTCTCCGAAGCAGTTGCTATTAATCACTCATTCATTATTAAAACACATTGTACTCATTCTGCTTGATAACGGGTGCAGGGCAGGCTCTGTTTCTCCAGCGCGGTTATCTCCAGACTTGTCAGATTATCTCCAGTCTCAGCCCAGAGGAGCTCCAGTCCTCCAGGATGGCTGAGACCTCCACAGAGACATCTAAGCATGGATGGGAATTCAGGACTCAGAAGAGATGTATCCTATCTGAGGGATACACATCCGCAAGAGGGCACAAGGCTCCCAGAAGCCAAGACCATCTCTCATCCTGAGTGCCTCCTCTGCCCACCTCTCCCTCTAAGTTGAAAGCCCCATTTCCCTGAAGGAGAACTCTGCTGGGCTCTTTTATATCCATGGGTTTCCCAGAATCACCTGGGAGCTAGGGTTCTGCCTCCAAACTCACTTGATCATCAGAAGATGTTGGGTGTCATAGTCAAATACAACAGGGAACTCTACTTAACACACTGTGACAACCTGAATGGGAAAGAAGTCCAAAAGAGAGGGAATATATGTATATGTATGGCTGGTTCGTTTTGCTGTACAGCAGAAACTATAACAACATTGTAAAGCAATTATAGGGGCTTCCCTGCTAGCTCAGTTGGTAAAGAATCCACGTGCAATGCAGGAGACCCTGGTTCCATTCCTGGGTCGGGAAGATCTGCTGGAGAAGGGATAGGCTACCCACTCCAGTATTCTTGGGCTTCCCCTGTGGCTCAGCCGGTGAAGAATCTGCCTGCAATGTGGGAGACCTGGGTTCAATCCCTGGGTTGGGAAGATCCCCTGGAAAACGGAAAGGCTACCCACTCCAGTATTCTGGCCTGGAGAATTCCACGCAAAGAGTCGCACACAACTGAGCAACTTTCACCTTCACTTTCACTTTTCAAAGCAATTATGCATGTTGTGCGTGCTAAGTCATTTCAGCCGTGTCCAACTGTTTGCGACCCTATACACCACAGCCAGCTAGCCTCCTCTATCCATGGAATTCTCCACGGAACAATACTGGAGTGGATTGCCATGCCCTCCTCTGGGAGATCTTCCTGACCCAGGGATCGAACTTGCATTCTCTTACTCCTCCTGCATTGGGATGGGGTTCTTTACCACTAGCACCACCCGGGAAGCCCTATACTCCAATAAAAATTAATTAAAAAACACAAGGGCTCTGGGTCAGGTCCCTTGTCTTCCACCACTAGCTGTATGATCTTAGATAAGAAATCTAATATATCTATCCCTGTGTGTCATCAGCTGTACAACGGAGTTGTAATAATAGGACCAATCTCATAGAATTGCTGTCAGGATTAATGAATTAATTCTAACAAAGCCCTTATAAGATGTCTGAAATGTCATTCACATCAGACCTTGTTATGACTTATTAAGATAATCCTAACATTTCCAAGATGTCCCACACAGCCTCTTATGGTGGGGGGGCGGGGAGCATGGAGGAACCATCCACTCATTCATTCCATAAAGAGCGCTTGAGTGTCCCAAATGTGCCAGGCATCATTTTAAGTACCAGACACACAGAGTCCTGTAAGGCAAGACCCCTCCTTCAAGGAGCCTGAAAGCTAGTGAGGCAGCTGTACTTAGAGCGTAGAGGCCTGAAAGCCCCTCTAGCTTTTCCCTGAAGCCTCAGCATTTAGTTGCACCTTACCTGAAATGTGAGCAGAGATTATTATATCTTTCACAGTAGCAAACACCCCATGCACCCCTCTGGATGTTAGAATAGAGGCTAAAGTTCTTGAAGGTTCCCACACTTTGAATGAAGTATTTCAGTCTAAAAATGTACAGAGGATAATTTAATGAATAAATAGAATATTATAAAGGCCTCTGAATCCTCCTTTTTGTGCCATCCAATGATAACCACCAGTCTCAAATCAGGTATTAGGATTTCCATGCTTTTTAAAAACATTTACTGTAAAAGTGCAAACCTATAAACAGTGTATGTTTCTATGTTTTCAAACGACATAAATGATCCCACACTGTAAATCTTCTGCAGCTTGGCTTTTTGAGGAAAGCATTTTGTCACAGAAAAGTTCAAATACAAGTAAACAGACTAGTATAATGAGAATGAATAAACCCACAAGGACCTACTGTATAGCACAGGGAACTATATTCCATATCCTGTGATAAACCATCATGAAAAAGAATGCGTATATAACTGAATCATTTTGCTGCATGGCAAAAAATTAACACAACATTGTAAAAAAAAAAAAAAAGAAAGAAACTATACTTCAATAAAAAATAAAGTAGCCTGGGTACCTATTACCCAGGCTTCCCAAGTGGCCCAGTGGTAAAGAACCCACCTACAATGCAGGAGACCCAGAGACGCAGGTTCTGTCCCTGAGTCAGGAAGAGCCCCTGGAGAAGGAAATGGCAACCCACTCCAGTATTCTTTCCTGGGAAATCCCATGGACAAAGGAGCTTGACAGGCTACAATCCATGGGCTCATTAAAGAGCTGGACACTACTGAGTGACTGCACACACAGTGCCTATCACCCAGCTCCAATTTACTGACTTGACGGACATGAATCTGAGTGAACTCCGGGAGTTGGTGATGGACAGGGAGGCATGGCGTGCTGCGATTCATGGGGTCGCAAAGAGTCGGACACGACTGAGCGACTGAATTGAACTGAACTGAACTGATGATCAACATCCAATTTTTTATTTTTGGCCATGCCAGGACTTCGTTATGGGATGCAGGATCTTTAGTTTCGGCATAAAAAATAAAGGATCTAATTCCCAGACCAGGGATCGAATCCAGACCCCCTGCATTGGGAGCATGCAATCTTAACCACTAGACCAGCAGGGAAGTTCCTATCTGGTTATTCTTGATGCACCTGTACTGCCATCAACTCTACCTCAGTCTCACTCAATTATACTTTACAATTCTATTTTAAAATAAATTTTACATACATTTGAATGCATAATCTTAACTGTACACATTTCAAAAATAGATCCACCATGTATCACTATTTCTATCAAGACAGAGAAGACTCTCATCTCTTACAAAAAATATTCTCCTTTCCCCAAAGTCTTTTTTTTTTCTTCCACCATCCTGCCCCCCAGAAAACCAACTGTTTTGACCTTCGATTACAAAAGCCTGTTCTGTAATTGCATATAAATAGGCTGATAGAGTCTACAATCATTTGTATCCTTTTGGGGGGAAGAAGCATCACATTTCTGAGATTCATCCACATTGTTTCATGCATCAAAAGATGGCTTCACTCTACTGAGAAGAGTATTCCACGGTACAAATATAGCATGGTGTATTGATTCATTCTCCTGGTCATGAACATATGGGCTGCTTCCAAGTCTCGGCTACTGTGAATAAATTGCTAAGAACACTTTTATACTACTTTTTTGTGGTTATTTGTTTGAATTTCTCTTGGATGAAGGAGGGGAACTGCTGAGTCAGTGAGTAGGTGCAGTTTTCTTTAAAAAAAAAATTTATTGAAGTACAGTTGATTTACAGTGTTTGTTAATTTCTCCCATACAGCAAAGTGATTCATAGAGGAATGTGGTCTATCACATGATGGTTTATCACAGGATATTGAATATAGTTCCCTGTGCTATACAGTAGGACCTTGTTGCTTATCTATCCTGTATGAACTAGTTTGCATCTGATACTCCCAAACTCACAATCCTTCCCTCCCTTACCAGTCACAAGTCTCTTCTCTACACCAATGAGTTTATTTCTGTTTTGTAGATATGTTCACTGGTGTCGTATTTTAGATCCCATGTATAAATGATACTACTATATGGTATCTTTCTCTTTCTGACTTACCTTTACTTGGTATGTGCATCTCTAGGTCCATCCACATTGCTGCGAATGGCAGTATTTCATTCTTTTTTAGGAGGTTGTTTCCACTGTTGGAAAAATTACCAATGTTTTTTTCCAACATGGCCATGCCATCTGACTCCCTTTCCAGTGATGTGAGAGCATTCCGTTGGCTCCAACAGCCTGACCAACCCCTGTTGTCAAGCATGTTTCACTGTTCAAGATTGTTGCCTCTTTTTATTGAGTTGTCATTTTATTATTTTTTATTTTATTTTTTAATTGGATAATGATTGCTTTACAATGTTGTGATGGTTCCTGTCACACAACAACATGAATTAGCCATCAGTGTACACAAGTCCTCTCCCTCTTGAATCTCCTTACCATCCCTCACCCCAAGCCACCCCTCTAGGTGGTCACAAAGCATCAGGTTGAGCTCCCTGTGTTATACAGCAACTTCCCACTATCCATTTTACACATGGTAGTGTATAGTTTTTATATTCTGAATAGAAGCTCTTTGTCAGAAATATGTTTTGGAAAATTTTCTCGAACTTATCTGTTCATTTTTATAATGATATATTCCACTGAGCAGAGTTCTTGTTTGCTTTTTTTTTTCAATTGGTAATGTTTTTCTGAATTTTTTCTTAGAAATCTTTGTTTACCTTTTGGATCTTTTTTTAAAAAATTACAATTTTATTTATTTATTTGTTCTTTTTTGGCATGGCCTTGTAGTATGCAGGATCTTAATTTCCTGATCAAGGATAAAACCCGAACATGTAGAAGTGGAAGCACAGAGTCTTAACCCCTACACCACCAAGGAAGTCCCCTTAAATTTTGTTATTTTTAAATTCTACACTTAAGTCTAAGATCCATGAAATATTAAATCGAGTGTGGTGTGAGGTAGGGGACTGAGCTCACTGTTTCACCATACAGATACCCTGTGATTTTAGCACCATTTGTTGAAAACGCTTTCCTTCCTCCCTTGAATTACTTTATTGCTTTTGTCAAAAATTAATTCACCATATACATATATGTCTATGTACTGTCTCGCAGGCTGCATTAATCCATGTGCCTATCCTTATGCTAATAACAAACTGTTATCAAGCTGTGTTAATGACTATAGCTTTATATTAAGTCCTTAGGCAAGCAGTGTGAGTTTTCCAGCTTTGTTCCTTTTTAAGGGTGTTATTATTTGGCTATTCCAGATCATTTGCATATCCATATAATTTTAGAATTAGCTTATCTATTTCTATTTTTAAAAAGCCTTTTGGAATTGTGATTTGAATTACATTGAACTACCGATCACATCTTAACAACACTGGATTTTCCACTCACACAAATATAGTATATCCTCCCATTTTTAGCATCTTTAAAATTCTTTTTTAGCAATATTAATTTTTAGTAGAAAGGATTCACATATCTTCAATGCATTGCTAATTATAATTGTTAAGATATTGTGAAAAAATGATTTTTTTAATTTCCCAATTCTTTTTCTGCCAATATATAGATAAATGAATGATTTTTCTTTATGTACCATGTATCCTGAAATATGGGGCTTCCCCAAGGCTCAGCGGTAAAGAATCTGCCTGTAATGCAGGAGACGCAGGAGCTGTGGGTTTGATCCCTGGGTCAGAAAGATCTCCTGAAGAAGGAAACAGCAATCCACTCCAGTATTCTTGCCTAGGAAAGCCCAAGGACAGAGGAGCCTGGCGGGCTATAGCCCAAAGGATCGCAAAGTGCTGGACACAACTGAATAAGTAAGCACACTGACCACATCCTGAGATACTGGTAAATCCATTAAAATAGTTCTAAGCACTTTCTTCACTAATGCCTTAAGGTAGTCTTTAAAAATACTATGGTGTCTGTGAGTCTAAATTCTTTAAATTAAGTAATTAATATAATTTTGTTTATAATTATGGATAGTATAAAATTCTCCCTTTTGAATTTTTACACTTTTAATTCATTTTGCATCATTGAACAGACTAGAACTTCCATACAACACTGAATAGAAGGTTCCACATGCCTGCCTTTTTATCTGATCTTAGGGGGGAAACACTCAGTGCTTCATCATTAAATATTAACTGTACGTATTTTGTAGATGCCCTTTATCAGACTGAGTATTCCGGTTTGCTAGATGATATCTGTTCTAGCGTGCTTGCTGAGAATCTTCGTCATGAATGAATGTTGGATCTGGTTAAATGCTTTTTATTCTCATTCATGGTTTTCTACTTTAGCTTTCATTTGGCAGATTACATCGGTTAATTTTTGAGTATTGAATCAAACCTGTATTTCTAGAATAAACTTTGATCATGATATAGTATACTTTTTATATATTTCTGAAGATTTGTCAATATTTTGTTAGGGATTTTTGCATCTCTGTGTTAGAATATTTTCTTTTCTTATATTGTCTTTGTACTGATTTGATAGAAGGTTTTAACTCATAAAATGATGAAGGCATGTTTCTTCCTCTTTTTTCTGAGTTTGTGTATTTCTCTCAAATGATTGAAAGAATTCACCTGTGAAACCATGGAGTTCCAGAGTTTGTTAGAAGATTTTAATTTAAAAATACAAAGTCTTTCACGCTACTGCTAAGTCACTTCAGTCGTATCCGACTCTGTGCGACCTCATAGACGGCAGCCCACCAGGCTCCCCCGTCCCTGGGATTCTCCAGGCAAGAGTACTGGAGTGGGGTGCCATTGCTAGCAGTCTGTTAAGCTATTCAGAATTCTCTTATCATCTTGTGTCAGATTGGTTTTGTTGGTCAGTTGAGTTTTTCAAGGCATTTGCCCATTTCATCTGAATTGTAGAATTTGTTGGCATAATGGTCTTCATAATGTATCCTTTTAAGGTCTGTAGGACCTATAGTTGCCGTGATTCAATTCTTGTTAAATGAAATCACTGGTAATTTTGTTTCCTTTCTGTGTTCCTTTTGCGTTTCCTAGTCTTTTTAAGAGTTTATCAAATTTATTAATCTTTAAAAATTTTTGACTTTGTCAATTCATTTCTTGTTTTTGTTCTTTTTTTATTTGCAATATTTTATTTTTTTATGTTTTATTTTTACTTTATTTTGCTTTACAATACTGTATTGGTTTTTGCCATACATTGACATGAATCAGCCACAGGTGTACATGAGTTCCCAATCCTGAACCCCCCTCCCACCTCCCACCCCATATCATCTCTCTGGATCATCCCCATGCACCAGCCCCAAGCATCCTATATCCTGTATCAAACATAGACTGGTGATTCATTTCTTACCTGATAGTATACATGTTTCAATGCCATTCTCCCAAATCATCCCACCCTCTCCCTCTCCCACAGAGTCTAAAAGTCCGTTCTATACATCTGTGTCTCTTTTGCTGTCTCGCATACAGGGTTATCATTAGCATCTTTCTAAATTCCATATATATGTGTTAGTATACTGTATTGGTGTTTTTCTTTCTGGCTTACTTCACTCTGTACAATAGGCTCCAGTTTCATCCACCTCATTAGAACTGATTCAAATGTATTCTTTTTAATGGCTGAGTAATACTCCATTGTGTATATGTACCACAGCTTTCTTATCCATTCGTCTGCTGATGGACATCTAGGTTGTTTCCATGTCCTGGCTATTGTAAACAGGGCTGCACTGATTTCTGCTCTCACCTGTGTTACTCCTTCCATCTACCTATTTTGTCTTTCTTTCTAACCTCCTACGATGGAAATTTAGATCATTAATTGTTATACCTTTCTTCATAAGATAAACATTCAAAGCTACCACTTGGTCCTCTAAACATTGGCTTAGCTGCATCTCTCACCTATTTATTTGGATATTAATTAATAAAAATAAACACTAGCAAAGAGTTATACAAATAAATTAGTGCAAAGAACACCCAATATCCTTTATACAGATACACTTAATATTTCTTTCCATTTGCTCGGCATGTGTGGTGGGTATAATTATTTTTTTTGAAACATCTGAGAGTAATTTATATACATCTTAGACCTTTACCCTTAGGTACTTAAATGTGTATTTCCAGGAGTAGGAATACTTTCTTCTTTAACCACTGCAATGATCAAACTCACACATTTATATTTATGCTCTACTTTTAACTAATATACCAGGATATTCCAATTGTGTCAGTTTACCTAAAAAGGTCCTTAATACCATCTCTCTCTCCTCCAGTACAAGATTTTATCAGTCAAGTTTCTTTAGCCTTAGGTAATCTGGAATGTTTCCACAAACTTTCTTTGTATCTTTGCATAGACAGTTATCCATCTGGGGATGTGTGAGATTTCCTGGTGATTAGATTAAGGCCATACCCTCTTAGGACAGCACCTCTGGAGAAACACAATGTCCGTCTGTTCCTTATTGGTGATGTTAAATTTAATCATTCAGTCAAGGTGCTGCCAATTTTTTTCAGAATACACTTATCAGTTTTTCTCATTTTAACGAGTAATCAATATGTAGGAACAACACTTAAAAATCACGCCAATATCTTGGTCTAGCAAAATTTCCTCCTGGATTTCGTATCTGCTGGTGATTCTTCTATGACTCATCTTTACCACGGTGATTACAAAATAATGACTCCAAGTGCCAGTTTCAGCCCTTAGCACTATAGTAGAAACCAGAGCCTCCTTTTACCTGGATTCATATGTATGTATGTGTATATATGTGTCTCATCTATGTATTGGATCTACTTATCTATTTAGTATCTATCTATTATGAATGTGGATTCATGATTCCCTACTTTCGCAGGGCTCATCACTCATTACCCTTTGTAATTATTTTGGTGCTCACGCATGCTTGCTTATGTGCTTGCATGCTCAGTTCCTTAAAGTGTCTGACTCTTTGTGACCCCGTGGACTGTACCTCACCAGGCTTTGTCCATGGAATTTTCCAAGCAATAATACTGGAGGGGGGTGCCATTTCCCCCTTCAGGGGAATCTGCCTGACCCCGGGATGGAATCTGAATCTCCAATGTTCCCTGCATTGGGAGGCAGATTCTTTATCATTGTGCCACCTGGGAAGCCCATTTTGGTGCTCATGTTGTCTCCAGTTTGATCAATGGGAGCTCCTCAAAGCTGGCTCCAGTTCATTCAGTTTCTCCACTTGGTCATATACCATTGTGGTGACTATACCAAAACTATTTTTGCATTCTATTGTCAATCGCCATTAGGCTGTTCATACACTCACATATGTATGAGCACTGCCATCATATGAACTCCTGTGCATATCTCCTATGAACACATATGTTCCAAGACAGAGCTAAGCCTAAGAGTTCTGATTCTTAAGATATGGGAATCACCTTTGTTGATCACAACTATTTTGACCATAACTATTTGAACATAACTTTCTTGATCATAACTCTTCACTAATATGGTAACAAAATAAGTAATTTTACCAATTTACACTTTCATCAACAGTGAACGAGAATTTATATAAACACCCTTCCCAACAGTTGGTAATGTTACACAAACTCACACACACAAACACACAGCACATTTGTCATTTAACAGGTTTTAAATAGAAACTCATCACTGTATAAATCTACGTCTTTTCAGATGTGCATGGGTCACTAAACCTTCCTCTTAGGAACTTTAGACATTCATCTACTTTACTCTCATTTTTTAAGTTGAAAAATGAAAACTCTGATGCATTAAGTGACATGCCCTAGATCACAGAGCTGTCATGAATTAGACATGAACCCAGATATGCTAACACACACACAAAAAAGCAAAATTTCTATCCATCTAACCAGTCTGACACTGTGTAGATTTATGACTAGGAGGATGTGTCAGTTTACATGGTGTGTGTGTAAAATGGGTGGGACGGTTTTTTTTAAATTAACATTTTGGTGTGAGGTCATCAAAGCTATTCTGGGATAAATATAACCTTCAAGGTAAGTCACCCACAATGTACCTTTTACCCCCAATCTTTTTCTGAGTAAAATTAAACTAAAATGAATGAAAATCCCAACAACCCTGGAGAGACGTCCTAAGGAGACAGTCCTCCACAACAGTGCTTATTTTTCGGTGTGGGTTTATAGCCTGAACAAATGAGCAAGGCATCAAGTCAACCTCAGCAGCCTTTCTTTGTCTCTGTCTCTCTAGCATCCTGTGTAAGACACTGCGCCCAATTAGGAAAGGCCCCAGAGCACTGGCCCAATTCAAGGCCAGGAACCACTCAAAGAAAGCTGCATCCTCTGGTTGCCCCAGGAAACCACGGCTCCTCCTGGCCTGTGGCTTTCGAAGCTCTGCTTGCCCACTACCCTCATGCCTGCCTGCTCGCCCAGCCTCACCACCCTCTCTGCCTGGGGATCACTCATTAGCCTGGGATTAGCAGCTGTATCAGCAGCAGAGCAGCCAAAGCCCTGTGCCCTGGGCTATGGCTGCAGAGAACTGTCTGGGGAGGGATGGCTCAGCTGTCCGAGTGCCAGGCACATGTCAAATCCAATTTGGGAGAGGATCTTGTTAAGCTTCCTTATCTGATGACAAGCACTCCTTTAAAAAAAAAAAAATCATCAGTTAAGAAGGTTTTGCAATGTCTACCAGGCACCCTTGCTCAGGTCAGATAATGTTTCCTGTCAAGAATATATTTATTCTGTCTCTCCCATCAGTCACTTGGTTCAAGGAAATATGATTAGTCATGGAGGACTTACATATAAGCCTTCTGGCCACTGATTAGTCTTTGACCTTCAAAAGCTTTGGGACTCATTTCTGTGGCTGCAGAGTCCAGCATCTTCACAAGTAAAGGGCACAGAGCTGTTTTTGTTTTAATTTTTAAAAAACTTTTTATTTGGTATTGGGGTATAATCGGTTAATAGTGCTGCGATAGTTTCAGGTGAACGGTGAAGGGACTCAGCCAATTGAACAGTGAAGGGACTCAGCCAATTGTTGAGTTACAATGTATTAAGTTCTACTGTACAATCAAGTGACTCAGTTATACATGTACACACATTCTTTATATTCTTTTCTATTATGATTTGTCACAGGATATTGAATATAGCTCCCTGTGCTACACAGTAGGAACTCGGTTTTTTAAAATTCATTTTTAATTGAAGAATAATGGCCTTACAGTATTGTGTCAGTTTCTAGCAAACATCAACATGACTCAGCCACAGGTATACCTATGTCCCCTCCCTCTTGAACATCCCACCCCTGCCAGTTGCTACAGGGCTCTGGTTTGAGAAGAGCTTGTTGTTTACCTAGTTTACCTTGATGATATGCTAGCTGGCATCTGCTAACCCCAAACTCTGCCTGCATCCCTCCCTGACTCAGCATCCCCCTTGGCAACCACAAGTCCCTGCTCTACGTCTGTGAGCTTGTATCTGTTTCGTAGATAAGTTCATCTGTGTCATATTTGGATTCCACAGATAAGTGATATCATACGGCCTTCGTCTTTCTCTTTCTGTTGGAAAAGTTTTCAGTTAGCAATGATCCTGCCTCAGGTAAACCCCACTGGCTATGATACTGCCACTCCGCAAAACTTGCCTTTCTCTTTCTGACTTACTCCACTTGGTTTGACAGTCTCTGGTTCCATCCATGTTGCTGCAAATGGCATTTTTCATTCTTTTTTATGGCTAAGTAGTATTCCACTGTATATATGTACCACATCTGCTTTATCCATGCATTCATCAATGGACATTTAGGTTGTTACCATGGCATGGTTCAGAGCTGATTTTCAGTTCTACTTGTTACCCTTTCAGAACCATAAGCATCAAAAAAAAAAAAATAGGGCGCCAAAAATAGTAAAATCAACTGCTTGTGAAACAGTACTTTCCTACATGCTAGCAGTAGCATAAGTTGTTCTGACCCTGTTGAAAAGGAATTTTCCAGAAGGTACCAAAACTCACAAAAGCATATGTACTCTGACATTCTACCCATGGGGTTTTCCAAGGAGAAAAGTGGGGCTAAAACCAATTACATATCTGTCATGGGCTAGGCATGCTTATAGTCACACTGTGCTACTATTTTTGCACATCAATCTTTTGACACATACTCTATTAAGCTAGTAAAGGGCTAATGACTTATCTAAAGCTGCTGCAGCATTATTACGAGGGAGAAACTGCATTCAAACTCCATCTGCCTGAGTCCAATCCCCTTTTTCTTCCTCGGTAAAATATTGCCTTGTGAGGAGGTCTATGCATGAACATCTTCACTGCAGCATTACTCATACTAACAAAATGTGAGAAAAGAAAAAGTGGCTCATAACAGGAAAATGTTTGGGTAAATTATGGGAAATTAACCCCATGGATTATTTGCCTTTTTATAAATGATAATTTTAAAGGTTATTTAGCAGTGTCAGGAAAAGCATATCATACAACATTAAGACAAGAGAATAGAACACAAAAGTATTACTAAGTAATCATTATAACTATATTAAAATGCATATCCATATGGAAAAATTGCTCCTGGGAACTTGGAAAATAAACAACTTTTAAAAGATATTAGTAACTAAATATAATTTCTCAAAATACCCATTATTGTTATGAAGTTGTATTTCAAGACAGACACTTGTTTGGGTGGGAAGAATAAATATATTCAGGATGGAAAGGACCAGAATTTGAATACTAGCTATTCCATATTCTAAATTTGTGAAACTGGGCAACTTATGTATAATCCCTGAGCCTCAGTCTTTTCCATTTGTAAACAGTGATAATAAGTTTAACTTCACAAGGTCAGAGTGCAAATTAAATAAGTTAAAACACATGCAAACACTGAGCCTACTGTGATAAATCCATTAACAAAAATATCATCCACAATAAATTCATTGGCCAAAAATAAATTAAAATGATGGTCCTTCTTAAGTGTCCACCCTCTCCAAACTTGCCTGTAAGTTTTCTGAGGCAAGACACCCCTGAACAGAAAGTGATCTTTCAGCCCACACACGTATACATGCTCACAGGGCAGTCAAGGGAGGGGAATAAACAGAGGAATTCACCCCTGGCCAGTGTCATTCTCAGCTCAAACCAGCCATAGATCCGAGGCTTCACCAGCGCTGAATGCATTATATATTAATCCCTGGGCTCTGCAGTGAAGCCCACGTGTGAAACTAACCCTGCCCTCCTCCTCTGGGCATTTACCAGATAAGACCTTGTTACAGGCTGGGCAGCGAAGCTCCCTGAAGCTTCTTATAATGAATGTCCTCGCTTTATAAGACATCGTAAGCTCTGGTCTGTGTGGCTGTTGGGGAAAATTTTCCCCAGCTTCAATATTGCTAAGAGAACAGGAGACATTCGAGAGGACAAGCGAGACCTATTAAGATTTCTCCACGGTGTTAACAGCAGTGCAATCATGCTCTCTAAAGGTGAACTTGCTCTCTGTCCTGCTCCTACTTCCCAAAATCAGATGCAGGGTCAAGGGACTGGGGAGTGGGGGAGGACAGAGCTAAACAAGCACAGATGGGTTTCTGGCAATCAACCGCACCCAGACCCGCAGCATCCTAGCAGAGAACCTCCACCTGGGCTCTGAAGCACAAGCCCTAAGCTCACAGTGGCAGGTGACCCCTCGGTTAGAGTGAACAATCTGCTCCCCCACCAAGGAGATACACTCTTGCTTCCAGCCATGGCCCAGAGAGGAGGGTGAGGGAAAAGAGAGCGGTGGGATCAACAGAGAACAATATTACCAAAATTTACTATCAATCCCGTGAGAGGAGCCTAAGCTTGCTGATTTGATACTCACCACCTGCCAGGAAGACATTGCTACCCATCATTTTAAAGAAGAGGAAACCAAGGCTCCAGACTGGCATTAGTCATCTATTAGGTGGGTACCTCCCCCGGGCAAGGAGCTAGGCCCTCTAAGGAGACATGAGAAGACAGAAAGGGGGAGTTCTCATTCGGCTGTGACGCTTGTCTCCTGGGGCTCCTCAGAAGGCACTGTTCCCTTGGGCAGATGCTCACAGATCAAGAAGTCGGCAGTCCCCTTGTCCAAGCCATCTGCTCCTTCTTGTGAGCACCAACTTGAATGAAACAAACCTGGTGTCAGGATTGGGAACAGCGCTTTCAAGGGCTGCGCTCAGAGCAACTCCTGCCTCCCAGTGGAAGGAGGCTCACTGGGCACCCACCAGTTCAGGAGACTCTGTGTTCTGTCTGCTCGCGATGCAAGCAAGGATGCCCTGGCAGGGCTGGGCAGGGGGCGGGGGGGGACTGCTGCTGGGGCGACCCCTTCTTCCCCAGGAGTAGGAAGAGCATAGTATATGGAGTCGGGACACATGCACGCGCGCGTGCGCACACACACACACACACACACGTCCACCCACCCCCTGGACTGAAACTGACATTACCACTTGCTTACTGTGTTTTTCAGACCTGCGGTCTCCAAGCATTTGGGAACCAGGGTCCAGTTTCGTGGAAGATAATTTTTCCACAGACTGGGGGCGGGATTTCAGGATGATTCAAGTGCATTTGTTTGCTATGCATATTATTTCTAATCTAATGCGGCTGCTGATCTGACAGGAGGTATTAGTCCAGGGCCCAGAGATTGGGAACCCCTGTTTTAGACCACTCTCCTAAGCTCTTAGATCCTCATCTGCAGAAAAGGCTTTGGCGGGGGGCCGGGGGGTGCAGCTAAAAGTGAATCAGGTGGCAGGTGGAGACTACAACTAGCCCAGTGCCTGATCCATAAGCAATGTTCTTTTCCCCAGAACAATGTTTCTGGGCTGAGGACGGTGAGGGTTCGTGGAGTTAAAAAAAGAAAACAAAAGCCAAACAAACAAAAAACAGGAGATCAAGCATCCTGAGAGGTGGGTGACAGATTCAGCCTGTTATTCAAAGAGTGATGGTTCAGGCCCAGCCAACCAGCCCCCTCATCTCAGAGCTCACGAGAAAACCACAGGGAATGGCTGAGAGATATGAGCCAAAGCAGTAGGACAGAGGTTAGGGGAAAGGACAAGAAAGTCCAACAGCTATCAGAACATTTTGAGTATTTCCATCCAATTTTGATTTTATAGCCCAGGGCTATGTCTCATGAGCGGGCTTCGCAGATGGCAGAGTGGTAAAGATTCTGCCTGCCAATGCAAGAAATGCAGGAGATCTGGGTTCGAGCCCGGGGCCAGGAAGATCCCCTGGAGGAGAAAATGGCAACCCACTCCAGTATTCTTGCCTGAAGAATTCCATGGACAGAAGCGCCTGATGGGCTGTAGTCCACAGGGTCACAAAGAGTCAGACACAACTGAGCTCACTCGTTCACATGTCTCATGAGCAAAGTGCACACCGTATGATTAAAGCCTTGTAGAAATGGGCACCTAAAAGATTTCAAGGAATCACTTAAGACAGAGAGACAGCTTCCCCTCACATGCTCATGTCAGTGATCAGTCCCCTTGTGGGTCAGCACATTAATTCAAGCCAAATCCATTCTGCTTTCATTTCAGCTCTTTTCTCCTTTAGTTCTCTCTGGGCGCTAGCTTGAAAGTGAAAGGTGAAACTGAAAGTGTTAGTCGCTCAGCCGTGTCCACCTCTTTGCCACCCTATGGACTGCAGACCGCCAGGCTCCTCTGTTCAAGGGATTCTTCAGGAAAGAACACTGGAGTGGGTGGCCATTCCCTTCTCCAGGGGAAACCCGGGATCAAACCCAGGGCTTCTGCATTGCAGGCAGGTTCTTTATCATCTGAGCCACCAGGGTCACCCCATTACACACCCTAGATGTGCGGCTCGTGGATAGCAGTCATGCACTGCACTGGTCAATCAGTGCTTATAGCATGCAGGGTCCTGTCTTGGGATTCTGGATGGTACAGAGATGGCTGCACCTCTCTTTACTCTACTGCAGGGATTCCCCAGCCTCTGGGATCTAAAGATCTGAGGTGGAGCTGACATAATAATAAGAAAGTGCACAATAAATGGAATGGGCTTGAATCATCCTGAAACCATCCCCTCTGCCCCGGTTGGTGAAAACAGTGTCTTCCAAAAAATGAGTTCCTGGTACCAAGAAGGTTGGGGGCCACTGCTCTACTGAATTGCGATACACTAGAACTCATCTTTTCCAATCACCCGTTTAGCACTGGAATTAATATTGCTTGTGATGGGTAACCATCCAACTCCTGCTTGGACTCTTCCTGTGACTGGAAGCTTTCTGCCACCCCCCTCCCCCAAAAGCCATTTCATATAAGGCTCCAGTGCTGAGTCTAGAGACCTATAAATTCCTAATACATATGTATGTAAGAAGGCCATTCATTGATAGCTCAAACTGTTTTTCATTGATTACTCCATTGGTTAGAAATCTTTCCCTCCTTAACTTTTATGCTGTCTCACTTGGAGCTGCTCTAATATTAATATTGGCGAGTCTCTCCAGGCTGAACATTTCTGCTTCCTTCAAACACTCTACTGCTTTGTTCCCAGACCTGCCCTACCTGCTGTATCTTGGTTTCTCTCATCTGGACAGTGATCCCTGCAGAATGTGACATCTGTAAATACCACATTTCCAACGTTCCCTTGAACCAAAACTCTTTTTATTCAGGGATCTATAACATAGCTCAAGCAGCGCATTTAGGTATATACATGAAAATATGTTCCAAGCACATAGGACAATTTTGCAGGAGACAACTAGGAAAAGGCCGATGGGGTTCATTCCATATGGATTCTGAAGACCAACACTAGAGACACGAACCCCAGGAGGGCAGGAAATCGTGTGAAGCAGACATGGGCACCCTGAGGCCAGCACCTGAGGTCTGCCGTTGGTGCAGCAGAGGGTTGAGGGCACAGATGACTCTTGGCAAAGTCACAGAGAAAGCTGTTTGACTCAGAGGCCCCTGAGCCTCTTCCTTCCTCCCTCCTGATCTAGCAGATGAGGTGGAAAAGGAACCAGCTTTCAGTTCAGTTCAACTGCTCAGTTGTGTTCAACTCTCTGTGACCCCACGGACTGCAGCACACCAGGCTTCCCTGTCCATCTCCAACTCCTGGAGCTTGCTCAAACTCATGTCCATCGCGTCAGTGATGCCATCCAACCATCTCATCCTCTGTCGTCACCTTAACCTGGCTTTGAATCCTTATTCTTCCAGGCTGTGTGGTGTCAGACAAATGCCTTTCCCTCTCTGAGCCTCTGTTTCATGATCTGTGTCATGGGAACAAGGACATCTCCCTGTCCAGGTGGTTATGATGATCAAGGAAAGCAACAGAGTCCCTGGCACAGCTCTGGAAGCATACAGGGACACAGAATGGGGCTTGCACTCTCCACCCTGAGGATTCTCCACCCTCTTTAGAGCAGCCTGAATTGAGCAAAGGCCTTAGAACAGCAATTGACAACCCAGTGTGGGCCCATGAGGTGGATGATTCCACCCATGGGGGTGCTTGTCTGCTAAGGTGTTAAAGAAATCTTACGGTATAGTCAGGGGGTGGCTGTGATGCTGGTGGTGGCATTTGATTTTATTTCTTACCAAGCAGCTTTCATGAAGGCTCTGAAATAGCTGCTGCCTGCTCTCCCTCTCCCTCCGCCACCTGCTTTCTCCTTCGAGGTGGGACTTAAAAGATGCCATCCACAAGCTCACAGTGACTGCTAGTGTGTCTCAGCTACAGGGCAGTATTTTCCATGGAGTGATTTGGTGAGGGTTGCAGACATATGGGCAGAAACCAGGTTTCCTTATTTACTAAGCTAATCTCAAGAGCTGCTATTCCAATACCTTTTGCAAGTATGTGTGTGTGTGTGTGTGTGTGAACTGTATGTAATGGGAACCATCAATATGTCAGTTTGGTTTTTTTTTTCATCCATTTATTCAGCAGCCCTTTACCTGTCATATTATGGTCTAAGCACTATATTAGAGGCTGAGGAGAGAAAGATAAATAAGATCCTGTATCTGAAGGAAGAGAGAGATATCAGCAGACATATTCTAGAAGTATCCAGTCTATGTCAGCCAAACATATAAGTAAGGGAAGCCAGAGCACCAAGGAGGGAGAAGAGAACACTCCCCTGGAGCAGAGGAATCCAGAGGGCCTCCCAAGAGGGAGTGCCACATGGTTGGGACCTTGACAGCTGAATAGAAGTCTTCCCAGCGCTGCAACAGAAGCAAGACACGTGAAAGAGACCAGATCGCGGAAGACTGAGAGTCATGGGCAGGCACATCATTTTTGGGGAATGAGCATACCTGAAACTTGGGGTTAGTGGAGTGCCACGGCAGAAGGGGAGACCTAAGGAGTTCAGGTCCCGTTTGGGAAGAATCTTAGTCGGGAACATGAGCTGAAGAGGAGGGACTGCAAGCATCTCGACAGAAGATGTACAGAGAGGAGCTGTGGGGGTGGAGACAAAAGAGGCTGGGCTCCAGATAGCGTGTGTCAGAAAGAGTTTGCAGGACTGGTGATGGATTGGATGGGGGTGGGGCCCTCCAGAGGAGGGCAAGTCGCTAATGACTCTGAGGTTTCTGGGTTTGGAGATCAGATGGATCCGATAACGTCATCGCTAACCACGATGGAGAACTTAGGGGGAGGGGCAGATTCCGGGGGTGGGGTGGGTGTTGGATAAACAACAGCAAGGCGCGTGTCTCCCATCAGCTTCAAGGACATTGCTCTGCCCTGGCCTTGGAATGAACAAGAGCTCCACAATGCCCTTGAATGACACCCGCTAATGTGATGTCTTAGTTAGGACCTGAGTCTCCATGAGGCTTTGAGACTCTCCCTTTGGCTGCAGGCTGGGGCTCCCCTGAGTCACGCTGAGTGTCAAGGTGAGGAAGCACTATAGTGGTTAAGAGTATATGCTCCAAGATCAGGAAATCTCCCCTCATCACTAACAGACTGTGTAATCATAGGCAGTTTATTTAATCTCTCTTGAGCCTCAATTATTATCTGTAAAATGGGTATACTAATAGCATCCATCCAATAGAGTAGCAGTGGGCTTTCCAAGTGGCACAGCAATAAAGAATCTGCCTGCCAACGCAGGAAACGAGGATTCAATCCCTGAGCAGGAAGATTCCCTGGAGTAGGAAATGGCAACCCACTCCAGTATTCTTGCCTGGGAAATCCCATGGACAGAGGAGCCCAGAGGGCTACAGCCCACGGGGTCGCAAAGAGTCAGACATGACACCCAGCACAACAGAGTAGCGAGGGATTAGATGAGTTAATGAATTTAAGACGTTTAGAATAGTGTCAGGTACATAGGAAGAACTCACAAAGGAACATGGTTAACAGTATACTTTTTCCTTTAAAAATATTATTATTATTTGGTATGGAGAGATCTTCAGCAGACAAGGACCAATTTCCTACAGCTTCCTGTGTCTAGGCTTCTTCCAGAAGATCCCATCATGGTTGAGGCAGCAGTCATAAAGCACTGCTGCCCCTTACATACAGACCAGGCTCCTGGCCATGTCAGCAGGATGTGCCTCTGGCCAGGGTCCCGGATATGAGATGGGCTTGTGATGATTGCTCATGGGTCTTTGGCCAGATCCTCAGTCCTGGAGAGGCTGCTGGTCAGGGTCAGGAAATAGAGCAAGATCATCTGACCTGGAGGCCAAGCCACCTCCTTCTCTGAATGCAGATGAAGTATGTCCTTACTTCCCTGAATCCTAAGTCTTCTCTGCAGGTCCCTTGTGAGACCTCGAGACTGTTTGGCTTCAGTCCAGGCAATGGGTGCTCTAAGGTTGTGCTGTCCAAGCCCAAAGTTATGCAGCAGCCCAGGGTGACCTTGAACATGGACAGGTATCCATGCTGTCCTGGCTGCATCCACCGTGTTGATAGCCTGATGATCTTCTGTGGGACTCTCTTAGGCAGAAAATTATTCTTGCCCACTCCTCAGCCTTCACACTGGAAGCCAGAGGATCCGCAGCAGAAAAGATATTTCCCTTGGAATCAGAAAAAAGGTCCCCCTATAAACTGCCCCTGTTCACTTTCCTCATCTTGCCCCCATAGATTTTCTTCTGGGTTAGTTTTACTAAGAAAGCAAGTATGAATCAGGATGTTGTATAAAGGGAGAGGAATAATAAAGCAGATACACCAGAAACACCATGGTTTTGGAGTCAAAGGAACATCAGTTTGAGTTCCAGCTCTACCTTTTACTAATTCTGTGAGCTTGACATGCTATTCAATTCTGCTAAGCCTCTATTTCCTCATCTGAAAGTGGAAATAACAGGATCCTCTATATAATGCTATTGCGTCAAGTAAGATAAATGAAAATGCTGCTTTGTTCCTCTGATTTTTTATACCAAAATATATGCAGTTTGACTTTCATACTTAATTTAAATGCCTTACATTCCTAGGATAGTGTTTAGATGACCTCCTTCTCATTTCTCCTGTGTGCCTGCAAAATCAACTACCCTGACCCGATCACCACTTGCCCAAGTATGACCCATTCTTCCAAGCCCAGCTCTAGAATCAGTTCCTCTTTGAATTCCCCTCCTCCTCCTACACACACACACACACACACACACACACACACACATGCACACACTTCTGGAAGAGATCACATCTACTCTCTATGAATTCCCACAGCAATTTATCACGTCTCCTGGTGGTCAATACTTTTTATTACTATCTTGCCTTGCAACCGTTTGTGGACTGTAAGTTCTGGTCCAGCCACAAATCCCATTATGACTGTAAGCTCTTCGAGGATGAGATTTGTGACAGGTGTATCTTGAAGTCCCCCAGGATACTTGATGTAAGGTGAGCACCAAGAAATAATATCCAGTGAATGGGGCAACTGATGCTCCATGTCTTCACTGCCATGATCCATCATCATTCCATCTGCCTCTCTTCTCCAAATTCACCTCAGAACAAGAGGCACACTCATTTCTTACAGGTATCCAATGACCTACAAGAATATATGGTATCTGGGCTTTCCTGATGCTCCAGAGAAAATGAAGGCTAAGACTCTGCACGCCCATGCAGAGAGCCTGGGTTCAATCCCTGGTCAGGAACTAGGTCCCCACATGTTGCAACTAAGACCTGTGTGTGTGTGTGTGTGTGTGTGCTCAGTTGTGTCTGACTCTTCAACCCCATGGACTTCTCTGTCCACCAGGCTTCTTGCACCAGGCTTCTCTGTCCATGGAATTTTCTAGGCAAGCCAAAATAAATAAATAAATAAATAAAATATTTTTATAAGACTGCATGATATCCAACTATATTATCTATAAGAACATGCAGTACCCAACTTCCACCTGGTGTCTCATGAGATATATTAACTTGACAACCAAACTGAAACCTTTTCAGTCTTCCTACCTCTCCCACCTGCTCCTTTGGCTTATTTTCCAGCACAGTGGGAATCTGACACCATATCGTATGTGTGTGTGCATGCGTGTGTGTGTGTGTGCGCGTGTGTGTGTGTGCGTGCATGTTTTCATGCATACACGTCTCACTTAGATGAGATAGAGTTAGTGCTGGAATGATTAAGACTTTGGGGGGATGTTAGGGTAGGATGAAAATCCCATGGACGGAGGAGCCTGGTGGGCTGCAGTCCATGGGGTCACTAAGAGTCGGACACGGACTGAGCAACTTCAATTTCACTTTCACTTTCCTTAGGGTAGGAGGAATATATCTTCATGAGGGAAGGATATTAATTTGGGGGGGTTGGAAGTTGGACTGTTAAGAATTGTGTATGTATTCCAGTCAGTAGACTGGAAGTTCTGGACCCCCATACCTCCACTGTGACTTTATTTGGAAATAGGGTCACTGCAGATGTATTAGTTAAGACAAGGTCATGCTGGAATCGGGTGAGACCCTAATCCAACATGACTAATGTCCCTAAAAGGATAGAATGAATACACAGGAAGGAGAAGGCCCTGTGACGATGGAGATGGTGGTATGCACCTATGAGCCAAGGAATGCCAAGGAATGCCAAGTTATTCCGGTAATCCCCAGAAGCTAGGAGAAGCAAGGATGGGTTCTTCCCTACAGATTACAGAGGAAGTATGACTCTTTCCACACTTTGGACTTCTAGCCTCTAGAACCTAGCCAATAAATTTCTGTTGCTTGAAACCACCCAGTGTAGAGGACTTTGTTAGGGCACCCCCTTGGAAACTAACACACCCACTGTCCTTCCAGCCACTGGAGTGACCTGGCCTCCTCTGTCTTTTCAGCCTCCATCCCAGCCAACATGCCCTCCCATCCTGTCTCTCCTATCTACCTTCTCTGACTTATTCCAATCATCACACCCTTAATTTAGTCTTTCTTCTGTTCAGTTCAGTTCAGTTCAGTCGCTCAGTCATGTCTGACTCTTTGCGACCCCATGAATCGCAGCATGCCAGGCCTCCCTGTCCATCCATACCTGGATTATATTAAAAAAAAAAAAAAAACCTTCAAGTGGGTGTTCCTCTTACAGGTTCCATCAAGCTTAGGTGTCCCTCCAATCCATCATCCACCCTGCTGTTGGAGACATTTTCCAAAGTATCATGCTTTTCCTTGATTAAATCCCTGTAATGGTGCCTCTGAGTCTTCAAGACATTGACAAATATGTTTAAGCATCTCTCTTTAGCTCAAGACCCTTCACAATGAGGACAACAATCATTGTTCTAGAATCACCTCCTACCCCCAAACTCATGCACCCTCTTTGTTCCAAGCCTACTGAAATATTCCAACATCAAATGACTTGTCTAAACAATGAGGGCTTTCACATACCATTGCCTCTGCCTTCAACTTTACTCCTTTTCTTCCCTTATCCAACTTTAGCTCCTACTTTGAAAGGAGCTATCACTTGGTTCTGGAAGTCCTTTCGGAACCTTCCTCCTCCCACTCTAAACTGGATGCTGTCTCTATACTTTCATGCTATTCACCTTGACCCAGCACGTTTCTATCCCTAGACTGAGCTCTTTGGGTGCAGGAACCATCTGTCTCACCAAAGCCAACATAATCACAGAGCAGGAGCCCAACCCATAATGATCCCGTTTTATTTTACTTATTGACTTTCAACCCTTATTTTTATTGTGTGGGGCCAGGCCATGTGCTAAGAACTTACATGCATCATTTCCTTCCCTCCTCTCACCAATCCTATCCATTTAGCATCATTATCTTGCCATTATGATCAAGGAGGCTGACTCAGAGAGATGATATCACTGCCCACCACACTCAGCTAGAAGGTGGCAGAGGAGAGAGCCTAGGCCAGGCACCCGGACGCCATCGCACTGGCTGGGATGAATGAAGGGACGAGCTATTGAACACTGGAGAAGTCTCACAATTAAAAGTCATTGCCCGCAGTTCATCGGAAAGCAAATGGAAACCTCTCTAGTTCCACTTGCCACTTCAGTATCGACTTGCTTCTTGTCAAAGGGAGAGACAGAGAGCCATCGTCCCATGGTTGAGGGAGCTACGGTCCCTATCCGTCACACCCAGCTACGGGTGTCTGTGTCAGAGAACGGAAAGACTGAACACAAATGTTATCAACACCAGCAGAGGCGAATGGGGAGCTATTTTATCAACCTCAGCACAGAACATCAAACCGGAGCCTGGGCTGCACCCTGAGCCTTATTTTCAGTGTCTGGTGGTGAACAGAGGCCTGAGAGCGGAGGCGCCCTCCTCACACACACAAACCCACCCCGCGCCTTGTTGGAGGCAAGGATGAATTAAAAACACAAGCTGCTCGGGGAGAGATAAATCAATTTTCATCAGAGCAGCGCCCCTGACACCACCCTGACAAATCAATATATTTCTCCATAATGGAGTCACTAAAGCTGCAACCGAGTCACTAGGAAACACAAAGCTGCCTCATAAAGAATATCGCCAAGTAATAGAATATCCAAATCTGAATTTCAATTATCCACCTTCAAGGGCACGCTGATGTCTTCAGGAGGGGAGTCTATCAAAAATTCATGGGGCCCTACTTCACTGCCCCCAGTCAACAGTTCTCTGGGCAGCCAGTGATGCCACTGCTCCAAGCTGGCAGAGGTGAGCCTCAGCCAGCCAATGAGAGAAGAATCTAGAATCCCCTGGAATGTGGCCCTCTCCAAGGGGGATGGGAAGCTCTGAGCAGACAACCCTGCGGGCTAAGATAACTGCTGCTGACCCCACAGCCGTGTGCGTGGGTTCTAGACTGGCTCAGTGGTCGTGCCACCTAGATGGAGCTCCTGAGCTCAAACCAAACTGGTGCCATGACCCAGAAACCCAACGGAACCCCTTAGACTTTTCAGGGTGGGAGGGAGCTGACTCACGGGAATGGCAGTCAGCTTCTTGCAAGCATCCTTTGTTCAATGGAGATGTCCCTAGGAGTCACCTTAGTCACACACCTGCTTCTCTCTCAGATCTCTGAGTCATCATGACAGCAATGAACACAGAGGCCGCGTATTGGCTGCGAGCCTGGAGCCAACAGCCGTGAGGGTCTAGCTCTGAACCCTGGAGCCGCCCCGTGTAACCGGACCAGTCTCGCACACCTCCATTTTCCCGTCTGTGAAATTCAGCCATGGAGTCTTACCTCCTAGGATTGCTGTCACCCTGGCTTTTATTAAAGGTTCCTTGGGCCGGGGATCATTCACAGCTCTTTAGAGAAACTCTTTATTCTATCTAAGTCAGTTGTTATCACAGCAACTTGGTAAAGTTGGTGTTATTTTTCTCACCATTTCACTGGTAAGGAAATTGAGGCACAGAGCTTAAGTAAACACAATAATACATGGAAAGTGCTTCACACAGTGCCTGAAACCTCGAAGAAGCTCAATGGGTGTTATCACCTGCTGAGACGATAATATTTAACACACTTTCTAAGCAGTTTAAAAGCTGCTTCATGCACCTAGGCATCATTGATCTGTACAATAGCACTTTTTAAATCCAGATTACTATGAGAGTCTCACAAGAGGTCTGTTGACCCCTCTGATGCATATCCCTGGGCAATGCTAGAGAAAGCTGGTGATACCATGTCTCTATTTCTATTCTTTCAATGGATTCTCCATGCCTTCTCAATAAAGTTCAAACCTCTTAACTTCATGGTCAATGATCCTGTTGATCTGTCCATGGCTGGCCTGTCCAGCCTCAGTTTTCAGTCCTCTTCAAGTCACAATTTACATTCCAATTACCCCCCAGATCTTTCAGGGACAGGGGAACTACGTATGTCATCTCCTCTGCTGATAATGGCCTTCCTTCCCAGGGCTGGAAAACACCTTCCTTTGTCATTAGACTCACTTCCCTTGCAAAGCCTTCCCTGAGTCCTAGAGCAGATTTGCACGCTTGTTCCTCAGAGTGCCCCTCACCACTGCATACCTGATACTCCCCCCCATGTGTCTGGCCCCTCGTCTGTCTCCCACGTCAGGCCCAGTCTGTCTACCAGCTGGCCAGGCCTTGCCATTAGCATAGCCCAGAAGCCGAGCACCCATCCAAGTACATGGTCGGGGCTCTGTGTGTGTGTGTGATTTTGCTTTATATCATTGTTATTTGAATTACAGCAGGATGGAGATGGTGAGACGTCATGACCTTGTCCTTGATCAGGAAACAGCTGAAGGTCTTTTTTTTAGCTGCATCCCTCTGCCTGTGGGATCCTAGATCTCTGACCAGGGATGGAACCCGAGGCCTCTGCACTGAAAGGTAGAGTCTTAACCACTGGACCTCCAGGGAAATCCCACAAATGAAGGTCTGAATGTAGTCCTTGGGGGTAACACCAACTCGACAGAACTCTCCCCAGATGGTTTCATCAGTAAAGGGATGTATGACAGGACATCGGGTGGCTCACAGGACCTCCAGGAGACCAGAGAACCAGCCAGAAAGGATGCTCAAAATACAGAGCAGGGCTGCTCTAGTGGGGTCACTGCCGCTGCTGCAGACACCTCGGCTCCTCCTCCGCATGATTTAATGAACGAGTCACCACGATCTGTAGGGATAGTCATCCCCATCTCACCAAGGGGGAAACTGAGGCATGGCAAGATCATGGGACCGGCTCACAGCCCCACACATAGCCTGCCGTGGAATCATGTTCTCATGCCTGATTCCTTCGCTCAGTCACAGGCACCTGGACATGGGTGGGGGGTAGCTGGGTGCTGAGGAGCCAGTGGGAATCCAGAAGCATGAACCTTGATGGCAGAGATCAGGGAGCATGTGACAGAGGCATTGGTAACCACCCCCCAGGCATTTCCCCCTCCTGGGGTCACAGCTGGATAACGCGTCTCTGCCCCCACTGTGTGCTGGAACGGGGCCCTGGGACGGAGTTTTCTGCCTAGCGGAGTGTGAAGGCAGAGAAGTGGGTCAGCTCTGACCCGGCACACCCGAGAGCTGGTGTATCTCCTCCGCTATCTTGTGGCAAGACACAGAGGACCCGGGGGAGGACCGAAGGCCCGGGGTGCAGGTAGAGCCACTGTACACAGGGAGAGCCCGGCCCTAAACCACCACGAGGAAAGTGTTCCACAAAGCACTGATCAGACAGGCAGCGACGTTCATCTGCAGTCAAAGTCTAAGCCCAGGAACACAGGGATCATCCATCTGAGCTGTCAGCTACCCCCACAGATGCACACCCAATACTAGGAGGCTGCAGCTGGGCCTGGGCACCCCATATCCTAGGGAACAAACCCTCAGCAGCCAGATATGGGAGCCTCCCAAGTTAGTGATCACCTTCAGGAGAACAGGGGGTCACCCAGGAGGGCCTAGAAGCTCCGTGCTCCTCCCCGCCAGTCCTTGCTCTATGCAGCTCCTCCATTCGGCTATATGAGTTCCTATCCTTTATAATAAATTGGGAATAGCAAGGAAAGTTTTCCTGAGTCCTATGAACCGTTACAGCAAATTATCAAACCTGAACAAAAACGATGTGTGTGCGCTCAGGCCCTAAGGTATGTCTGACTCTTTGTGACCCCACGGACTGTAGCCCACCTGGCTCCTCTGTCCATGGGATTTCCCAGGCAAGAATGCTGGAGTGGGTGGCCATTTCCTTCTCCAGGGAATCTTCCTGACCAAGGGATCGAACCTGAGTCTCCTGAGTTGGCAGGCAGATTCTTTACCCCTTTGAGCCACTTGGGAAGCCTCTGAACAAAATGGTGGGCACCTTAATTCAAAGCCTGTTGGTCCCAGAGGAAGCCAGGACTTGGGGTGGCGTCTGAGATGGGGGACGGTCTCGTGGGATGGAACCCTTAAGCTGGAGGCCTGCGCTATGTCCAGTAGTTAGAGTCAGAACTGAACTGGATGGAATTGAAGGACACCCCATTGGGGTCCCAAGAACTGAAGCACTGGCTGGTGTGAGGCAAAGCCCCACACATTAGGTGTCAGTAGAAAGACATCAGGAAGAGAATCAGGGCTTCTCCTGCTAGAAATGAGGCCTGGCTATCACAGGGTTTAGGTCTCTTCATCTCCTTACCTCCCATCTCCTGTCCTCCTGATTCTGTCTCCAACCCTCCTGTCTGCTTATCTCTCCTTAACTTCATTCTGAACTCTGAAAAGCAAAAAAAAAAAAAAAACAGGAGATGATCGCTGGTGCTCCCCGCGACAACTAGAACAGTCTCGCATTTGTTCTGAGCTCCAGCCAACATGGGTCCATAGCCAGGGGTTTCAGTTTGGTTGAGGATGTGTGAGCCCTTTCTCTCTCCAGACCATTAGCCTCACTCTATTCCCAAACCAGTCACATAGCAATCAGTTCTGCTCCACAAATAACTAGGTAGAATCAAGAAAGGAGAGATGGGGTGCAGGGACCCTTCTCAGCCTGGACACATTCCTTCCCCTTCTTGCGGGTCAGCCAGACACCTCCACTCCTCTGCTGTTTCTCCAGCTAGATGATGCCAACAGCTCCAAGGAGGTATCGGATATCACCTGGCATCCTCTACAGCGAGGGACAGACAGCTGGACTCAAAACCGAATGTGGGAACCTGTGCCATTCAAGGAAGGGATCATGGCAAATGATGAAGGACGGGGTATGCAGAGTGCAGACTTGAGGATCTATGGGCTCCGAGTGTGTCTTGCGCTAAGCTTTCCAGGCTTTGGGCAAAGAATGCCAACCCTCCTCACAAATCCAAATGCCAGCTGTCTTATTCTTGCTGTGTGACCACAGGGAAGTCATCCAACCTCTCTGAACCTCAGACTTATTCATGTAAAAAAAGGGATTATAATCAGATCCTATCTCATGTGGTGGCTTAAGAATTAAATGAGGGAAGGCTCTTGGCATGGAGGGCACACGGACAGCCATGAAGAGATCCTATGAGGTGGGTCATCAGCATCACACTCTGAGGCTCATAGGGTGCCTCATGCTTTGCACACTTTCAGTAAATGTTTGAGAAGGGGAGGACAAAAGGAAAGAGAGAAGGAAGAAAAGAAACAGGGAAGAGGGAAATAGGTGGTGAGAGGCTCAGACCGTGGTTGTGAAGAATTAATTAACACATCTGACTGTGTGAGTTTATGCAGGGGTGGGGATGGGGGTGACACAGTCTGATGGAGCAATTCTGCTATGCCCATCTCCCCATCCCTATTGGGAGGCCCCTCTTGTGAGTTTCCAGTAACCCCTGCCATCGAGAGCTTCCTGGAGTTCACCACCAGCAGGGGAAGTGGAGGGAGGCAAGGAGAGACACACAGCTTCTCTGAGACTACCGCTGGCCACCTGCTGTACACCAACTGCTTTCCCCTGCAAAGCACAGGTATTTAATGCCCTAGGAGAGGAAGGGTCTATTTATGCATCTCAGGACCCCAGGCAAGTCACTTCACCTTTCTCATCGGTAAAATGGGAGCAGGGGTAAAAGTCTCTGCCAAACAACCTCACATGAGTGGGGTCATTTTAGCACTCAAACTGGGTGTTAGCTGAACAAGTTATTAATAGTATCGCTTCCAGCACTCTGGACCCAGTATTTCTTGGTGCCCTGCAAAAAGCAAGAGTCAGAGTTGGCTTCTTTCTTGTTTCACTGAAAGCTGGGTTGGGGAGTGGGGGATTAGGTCAGTAGAGAGGGTGGTGTGGGGGTAACTCAGCTCTGGCTGCACAGTGGAACTTCCTAGGGAGCTGTCAAACAAAGTCAAATGCATTGAAGGCATCCCAGAAATTCTGACATGGTCAGTGGGGGGTGGGCTAGTTCTTTTTTAATGTTCACAGGTGGTTCCTTAAATTGCAATCTCCTGGGCTCCCCGATAAAGTGAACTGAGTGAACCAAAAGGAGAAGAATCACCAAGGAAAAAAAATCAATCTGCTGAGTGATGTGTAATCCCTCCCCCAGAGTCCAAGGGCCTGTGAACTAAAAGGATGCGATATTTATGAACCTGGCTTTTAATAGCTTACATTTATTAAACACAGATTACACCGTCAAGCGCTAGGCTAAGCATGTGATAGCCTTTATGCCACCAAATCCTGACGGTATCTCTATGAAGTGGGGACTGGCATCACCCATTTACAGAGGAAGGGACCAGCAGCGTCTACTATTCCATTCTGTGGATGGCAGAGCCAGAGCTGGGCCCGGCTCCGCCTGACTAACAGGCCAAGGTTTGGGAGAGAGAGCCCTGGACCTCCCCCTGTCTTGCACTCCTGTTTTACTTTGGGCAAGTTCTCTGCCGTCTCTGGGCCAATTTCCTCACGAGCACCATGAGATCCCCAGGATGCCAGTTCAGTCATTCTTGGACCAGTAATCTTTTGACCTCGCCCTGCTTAAATCCACTGCCCCTTTATCTTTCTCCTCTTTTCAACTTTCTTAACATCATAATGTATTTGAAAGCAGGGTAACTAGCCTAGTGACCCGCTCTTAAGAGTGGTTATTACAAGATTTTGGCCTTTCCCTGATTTTAAATAGGAAATCCCTCTTCACAATTTTTTTTTTTCCTATAAAATCCAAGGGTTCTGGGAAATCGTTGTTGGGAAGAATCAGCTTTAAAATGCCTGGTCTGACATGACTGTGTTTGATATACTCATGTATAAAAAGGCGGGGACACTGTTCTAACAGGCTGTATCTCATGCTATTCCTGGGGTGGATAATTCCCAAAAGTTTGCTCTGGGGTATCACATGGTTCTTGGCTGAGAAGGAACATCACTGGAGATTCACAGGGCATGTCAGCCACAGTAAAGGTACTGATAAGTCCTGCAAAGAAAAGTAGACAGCTGTTTCACTCAGATTTTTCTTAAGCTTCCCTGGCCACAGAGCCCTTTTGTTGAAAAACTAAATTCAGTACTTAAAACAAGGCATACTAGTTCCTGGCAGAGCTACACCCACCTTTTTCAGACCCCCCAGATCAATGCTTCCCTGAAATCTAGAAAATGGGTTATAAGTGGACCAAGGACACGACTGAGCACACACAAGTACTGAACAAAGGCTGATGCGAGCTGTCGCCCTCAGCCACACCCTTTCCTGCCTCAGAGGGGTCTGATGACCTGTGTGTGTGTGTGCTAAGTCAGGTGTGTTGGACTCTTTGTGACCCCATGGACTGTAGCCCTCAGGCTCCTCTGTCCACAGGATTCTCCAGGCAGGAATACTGGAGTGGGTTGCCGTGCCCTCCTCAAGGGGACCTTCCTGACCCAGGGACCAAACCTGCATCTCTTACATCTCCTGCACTGGCAGGCGGGTTCTTTACCACTACTGCCACCAGGGAAGCGTTCCCATGATCTGAGAGGGCTGCAATTAACAAGGCAGCTGGCCCAGTGCAGCAGGAAGCTCTGTCATCCAAGAGCCAGGTGAACCCAGCTGGGTGACAATAAAGCCACCAGGGGCACTCGCACCTTGTCATGTTAAGGGTGGCTCTGCATACTTCAGGCTGTCTGTGGGGAAGGGGGATTCATTCATTCACACACTGCAAAATTAGAGACATGAGGAAAGAATGTTCTACCTGAGCCTGTCACATTCTTTCCAAGGTAGGATTAGTTGGGGACAATCAATGCTACCCATGACATCATCCAGAGAGACTCCATTAAATCCTTCCTCTGTGCAGGCTCTGAAGACAATGCAGTGATAAATTAGGTTCAACCACTGCCTCCCAGGGGCTCTCAGCCTGTTTGTGTGGAGACAGACATGCAAACACTTCTGATCCTGGATAACTATAGTAGGTGGTGGAGGTAAGGGCTCAAAGGAGCCTGGAGAAACCAGAGCCTAGACCTGCCTCTTCCCAAGACGACACACGTGTCCTGAGCATCTTCTGTGTCCCAGATGCTGCAAGGAATAGACAAGAAAGACACAGTCTCTGTCTGAAAGATGGCTTTGACCTCTGGGATGCTTCAGTGTCCTCTCCATGGTGCTTGTCACCCCATAAGGAATTTCTTAGGATGCTTGTTTCCCCATCAGGTCTGCAAGCGCCACAAGGGCCGGGCCCTATATTACTGATCTTTGTATAACGATGCACCTCTAAGCAACTCCACAGCAGACACGAGATGTTTCATAAATGCTTTATGAAATGAAGAGAGGGCTTCAGTGGAAGGGAAACATATAAATCAATATATTATAAGGCCAATCTGAGGCATGTCCTGGGAGAGGATAAAGTGCCAAGATGTTCCACGGAGGGAGAACACGGGTCCAGTGGGGGCCAGTATGGGGAGAAGGGAGACCCCAGGAAAGCCTCAGGGGGAAAGTTGCCCTGAATGAGATGCTAGAAGATGAGTCGACTTTGAACCAGTTCTAAGAATGAACAGTATGAGCAAAGTTGAGTTGGCAGTCGGTGGAGAAAGAGAGTATTCAGGAAAGAGTGAATTGCACGTGTGAGCAGAGTTTAGGGTATGTAGCCTGCAGCATTGAGAATGGAAACTGGAAACACAGGCAATGGGAAAGAAGCAATGGGGACCACTGCTGAGCCAAGCAGTGATGCACGACAGCTGAGACTGGGACAAGGCCACGCGCCGGTGCTGAATAATGGGGATGGGAGGGAGAGAATTCACAGAGGGACGACTTGGAAGCATCCATTCTGACTCAGCCATCAGCTTCCTAAATAAATCACCAACTCCTCCCCACCTCAGCTCTACGGCCCTTCTCCCACTGTGATAGCTCCCTCCCCTTTGACCATCAGTGTCTATAAATAGCCACCTAAAGGTCTCTGCCCCCGGCTCAGCACCAGGACCTGGGCCCAGCCAGCTCTGACTTAGCCCTGCCTGGTCACTCCATTTTCCCTTGGGGCACAGCCAGCTGGGGGGCCCTTGGCAGCATGGGCAGTGGTCAGTAGGAACCGGGAGCCAGTGGCATCTTCCTGAGTCTGAGTCCTGTCCCCAGATCCCTGAGATACAGCACGCTCAACCAAAAGAGCAAAAGAGAGATTTCAGTCTGCAGCTCATCATGCCTTTCCTTTTATCCCACTTGGGGTCTGATGAGCAGGAGCCACGGCTGAGGAAGACACAAGTGAAGACGAGACCCCTGGAAGGTCTGAGAATCTGGAAATGAGTGTCTGAGAGTCAGTGCCAGCCCTTGTGTGAGTTACCTTGAATCTGGCTTCTCGACTCCTCTCAGGGCAATTTAGAGCTCCTGGCTCTCTGGCGGGGGCGGTGTTCTGGGAACTTTAGAGCCAATGGTTGGTGCTGTTCTGGAGTTTGAGGTACCCTATCCTGCACCCCAGAAGCTTAACGCTGGGGCTCTCTGAGGAAGGAGGACGTTAATCTTATTATTTTTCGCAGGGGGACGGGGATCATAATCCATGGGCAGGATGGTGAGTCTGGCCGATTTCTGTGGGGACCCTGACTTGGCCAGGGCAGAACTTTGGAAAAAGCCCCTTAACTTCCTTGAACTTGAATTTCCTCATCTGCAAAGCAGGAGTAACTCCGCCTGCCCAATCATTGTTCTCACATGGTGAGCATACACACAAATGTTGTCTATAAACTGGGAGGGTTCCAGGGAAAGCAGTTACGCTTCCCCCATCTATCCTGGAAGTTGTGCCTAGCTGGCCTCTTTATCTGGGCTGGAGGGCTCTCAGGAACCCAGGGCCTCCCTAGAAACACAGCCTCCTCCAAAGGGAGGTCTGGGCCCCCAATTTAAGCCATCTGGGGACCTGATTGGGACCACTCCCATTCAATATCTGCTTCCCTCCTTTATTGGGAGAATGAACTGAGATCATTGTGTAAAGACAGGAGAGAATAATACAGATTAACTTATTTACAAAACAGATGCACGGACATAGAAAACAAACTTATTGTTACCAAAGGGGAAAGGGGAGGAGGTAAATTAGGAGTATGGAATTAATAGATACACACCACTGTATATAAAGTACACAAACAACAAAGATTTACTGCAGAGTACATGGAACTACATTTGATATCTTGTAATAACCTATAATGGAAAAGAACCTCCAGCTATACACTTGAAATTAGCACAATATTGTAAATTAACTATACTTTAATAAGTAAATTAAAAAAAATAAAAAGGTAGAAGAGAACCACCAAATAGTTACTACTTATTACAGGTCAGCCCCCTGGGCTGGGCATCCATTAGCTGATTTAATTAAATGTTCACGCTAACTCTAATCATACATATCATATATATGAGATGCAATATATGAGATATGTATCATATGATACATGCAATATAAACATATATGTGAGGTATATAGGTGTGTGTGTGCGTGCTTAGTTTCTCAGTTGTATCCAACTCTTTGCAACCCCATGGATTGTAGCCTGCCAGGCTCCTCTGTCCATGGAATTCTCTAGGCAAGAATACTGGAGTGGGTTGCCATTTCATTCTCCAATGGATCTTCCTGACACAGAGGTCAAACCCAGGTCTCCTGCACTGCAGGGGGATTCTTTAGTCTGCTCCACCAGGGAAGCCCATGTATAGGTATAGATACCAATATAGATATATATTTCCCCATTTCAGCAATGGGAGGGACTTCCCTGATGGTCCAGTGGTTAAGATTTCACCTTCCAATGCAGGGGGTGTGGGTTAGATCCCTGATCAGGAGCTAAGATCCCATATGCTGTGAGGCTAAAAATAACCAAGACATAAAACAGAAGAAATATTGTAACAAATTCAATAAAGACTTTAAAAATGGTCCATATTAAAAAAAAATCTAAAAAAACTATTACTCAGCCATAAAAAGGATCAAAATTGAGTCAGTTCTAGTGAGATGGATGAACCTAGAGCCATATAGGTTATACAGAGTGAAGTCAGAAAGAGAAAAACATATATACTAACACAAGATTGCTCCTTGGAAGAAAACCTATGACAAACCTAGACAGTGTATTAAAAAGCAGAGGCATTACTTTGCTGACTAAGGTCTGTATAGTCAAAGCTATGGTTTTTCTGGTAGGCATGTATGGATGTGAGAGTTGGACCATAAAGAAGGCCAAGTGCCAAAGAATTGATGCATTTGAACTGTGGTGTTAGAGAAGATTCTTGAGAGTCCTTTGGACTGCAAGGAGATCAAACCAGTCAATCCTAAAGGAAATCAACCCTGACTATTCATTGGAAGGTCTGATGCCAAAACTGAAGCTCCAATAATTTGGGTGCCTGATGCAAAGAGCTGACTCATTAGGAAAGATCCTGATGCTGGGAAAGATTGAAGGCAAGAGGAGAAGGGGACAACAGAGGATGAGATGGTGGGATGGCATCACCAACTCGATGGACATGAGTTTGTGCAAGCTCCAGGAGTTGCTGAAGGCCTGGTGGGCTGCAGTCCATGGGGTTGCAAAGAGTTGGACAAGACTGAGCAACCAAACGACAACAGAATAACAGTACTGATGAACACAACATTGCAAAGCAATTAGCCTCCAAATAAAACTTTAAAAGTAACATAAAAAATAAAACAAAAAAAGCAGCGGCAGCAATGGGAAAATATAAAGTCAGGTCTGTCTCGAATGATCTTGCTTTTCTCCTGGTGACTTTCTACTCTTCTTCCCCTTGCAGGAGAAGGTGAGAGTTTCTCCTAATAGAAGGAGTAGTGCCATGGTAATGCTCAGAAAATGCAAGTAATTTCCCTTCTCATCTCCTACAGAAAATGCTGCTAGGAGGAGCCACTCCCTGGGAAGCCTCAAGGCGCTGAAAGTGGGCCCTGGTGGCCTGGCACCATTGCGGTGGCAATAGAACCTCTACTCATGCCCTAGGGTGCAGCTCTGGCTCAGGGCTGTGGGACTGAAGTCCAGGAGGCCGACACCTACATGCATGGCCACAGGCCAAAGGACCAGAGGTGCCAATGAGCCTGGTGCCCACATGGCTTGGGGAGCCTCGCAGGCCTGGCACCAGGAGGGGAAGCTCTTATTGAGAGGCAGCCAAGAGAACCCACAGCCTCCCTGGGCCTCACTGTACTGCCAAGGGCCACCTGCTGTGTGCCAAGGGCTGTCCCTGCAAACCACACTTACTGACATCTGAGGACAACCCTTGAACCCAGGGGTGTTCATCCCAGTTTATAGATAAACCAGTGGTTCTCAACCACGGACAGCTTTGCCCCACAGGAGACACTGGGCTATATCTGGAAATATTTCTGGCAATCAAAACTTGGCAGGACGGGAGAGGTACTACTGGGCAGCCGTATTGCTCAACATCCTACAGTGAGCAGCACAGCCTCCAACACAAAGCAGCATCAGTCTTCTTTGTGTGCCAAGGCTGAGAAACTCTGAGATAAAAAACTGACTCTTACAGGTACTCACAGACTCAGAAAATGAACTTATAGTGGCTGAGGGGAAGGAACAGTTAGGGAGTTTGGGATGGACATGTACACGCTGCTATGTTTACGATAGATAGGCTGCAGAGGGTGAACAGGAGCATAAAGGTGCAGCAGACAGGGCCCAGGCCAGTGGCAGACATGGTAGCAAGATGAAATGACTTCTAGAGCCTGACTTCCTACTAGGAAGAAGTGTTCCAAGAACATCAGGTTGGAGAAACTGACCCACTGCAACATAAAACAAACTTAGTCCAGATGGTTTCATCCAGGTTTGAGAAGTCACTCAAGAGTGTCCGGAACCAAGAGATCAAGCCCTGAGCCTTTGGAGTCGGAGCACTGACTCCAAGACCCTAGACTACCAGAGAACTAACCCTAGGGAGTATCAAAGAGTGAGAACTCACACAAAGAAAACCACTTGGATGCAAGACCTAGCATCACCCAACCACCAGTGGCACCCTGTGTAGGACACTTCATCCAAACAACAAAACAAACACACAAACCCAATCATCAACAGATAGGATTATCACCTCACTCAGCTTTGCTCACCAGAGGAAAAACAAAAAAAAAAACTCAGCATAAATCTCACCCTATATGAAGCTTACACAAACCACTACACCAGCCTTAGGGGCCAGAAACCAAAAGGAAGAAAGAATTCAACTGTGAAGCCTGGGAAAAGGAGACCTCAAACACAGTAAGTTAAAAAAAAAAAATTAAATAATGAAAAGGCGGGGAAATACTGTACAAATGAAGGAACAAACTAGAAATACAGAAGTCCAAATAAATGAAGAGGAAATAGACAAATGACCTGAAAAAGAATTCAGAACAATGATAGTAAAGATGATCAAAAACCTTGAAAACAAAATGGAGAACATGCAAGAATCAGTTAACAAAGACCTAGAAGAATTAAAGAATAAACATACAGAAACAAACAACACAATTACTGAAATAAAAAATACTCTAGAAGGAATCAATAGCAGAATCTCTGAAGCAGAAGAATGAATCAGTGAGCTGGAAGATAAAATGGTGGAAATAAATTCTGGAGAGTAGAATAAAGTAAAAAGAATGAAAAGAACTGGGGATAATCTCAGAGACCTCTGGGACAATATCAAATGCACCAACATTCAAATTATAGGGGTCCCAGAAGAAGAGAAAAAGAAAGTGTATGAGAAAATTTTTGAAGATATTATAGTTGAAAATTTCCCCAACATGGAAAAGGAAATAGTCAATCAAGTCCAAGAGGTACAAAGAGTCCCAAACAGGATAAACCCAAGGGGAAACACACCAAGACACATACTAATCAAACTAACAAAGATTAAACACAAAGAAAGAATATTAAAAGCAGCAAGGGAAAAGCAACAAGTAACATACAAGGGAAACCCCATATGTTTAACAGCTGATCTTTCAGCAGAAACTCTGTAGGCCAGAAGGGAATGGCAGGATATATTTAAAGTATTGAAAGGGAGAAATCTACAACCAAGATTACTCTACCTGGCAAGGATCTCATTCAGCATTGATGGAGAAATCAAAAGCTTTTCAGACAAGCAAAAGTTAAGAGAATTCAGTACCACCAACCAGCTTTACAACAAATGTTAAAGGGACTTATATAGTAAGAAATGTGAAGAAGTGAAGAAAAACATCTACAAAATCAAATCCCAAACAATTAAGAAAATGGCAATAGGAACATATGTATCAATAAAATGGATAACCAACAAGGGCCTACTGTAGAGCATATGGACTCTGCTCAATGTTATGTGGCAGCCTGGATGCAAGGGGAGTTGGGGGAGAATGGATACATGTATATATATGACTGAGTCCCTTCATCTGAAACTCATAACATTGTGTTAATCAGCTCTACCCCAATATGAAATAAAAAGTTAAAAAAAAAAAACCAAAACTGACTCTTACAGGTATTTACCAAGTCACAAAGCTGATGAATGCTGAGTCGGCTTCAAGGTACTAACCCTCTGATTCTGAA
This sequence comes from Oryx dammah, assembly GCF_014754425.2. NCBI lineage: Eukaryota > Metazoa > Chordata > Mammalia > Artiodactyla > Bovidae > Oryx > Oryx dammah. The sequence goes on from NW_024070192.1 coordinate 46,095,575, forward strand.
GCCAATGCTCCTTCTCTGTAATGGGGAGATTCAGTCCAGCCAAGGCCAAGGCAACTGAAGGATGAATAAGCCTGTATCCCTTCCAGCAGACAGTCAGGAGCATCTCAGGCTCTACTGAAAGGACTTCCTGAAGCCTGAAATGACTTGAGCTTCCTAGGATGAAGTTGGAGTTGGCACCCAAGGTTTGGGAGTCGTAAACAACGATCTATTTGCATTTGGAATTTTGTAAGTGGTCAGTTCCTACTGTGACTGCCCACTCTGACTCCCAGGTACAACATCTGTCCTTAAGTGTCAATGGCCTGGGTGAACTTCTTGAGGTCTTTGGGGTCACATCACCTTCTTACCAGAACTGGACACTTTGACCAGGTCCCTGGGGGGCAGATGAGACAGCTGTGCTGTCCTCAAAGACAGGTAATATAGGTCGAAGCATGAACCATAGTAAGTGCTTATTCCTTGGAAGGAAAATTATGACCAACCTAGATAGCATATTCAAAAGCAGAGACATTACTTTGCCAAAAAAGGTCCGTCTAATCAAGGCTATGGTTTTTCCAGTGGCCATGTATGAATGTGAGAGTTAGACTACAAAGAAAGCTGAGCACCAAAGAATTGATGCTTTTGAACTGTGGTGTTGGAGATTCTTGAGAGTCCCTTGGACTGCTAGGAGATCTAACCAGTCCATTCTAAAGGAGATCAGTCCTGGGTGTTCATTGGAAGGACTGATTTTGAAGCTGCAACTCCAATACTTTGGCCACCTGATGCAAAGAACTGACTCATTGGAAAAGACCCTGATGCTGGGAAAGACTGAAGACAGGAGCAGAAGCAGAAGAGGACGACCGAGGATGAGATGGTTGGATGGCATCACTAATTCAATGGACAGGAACTTGGACAAACTCTGGGAGACGGTGAGGGACAGGGAAGCCTGGCGTGCTGCAATCTATGGGGTCATGAAGAGTCAGACACGACCGGACTGCTGAATAATAACAACAAATAGGCTTATCAGGACTCAGAAGCCAAATGGGATACTTTGCCCAAAATAAAGGAGCTGGAAAGTCCTTGATTAATAATTCCAAGAGCAGAACCTCACAACTTCAATTTCTGGCCAGCAAAGCCCCAGCCAGCTATGGCCTGGCTGGCCTAAGACAAGAACTGTCTTCTGGGGCCAAGCCGTAACATGCAGGCCTGTCCACTGGTAACTGGAACACAAAAGCAGGAGGAACACAGCAGGCATAGGAAATAAAGCTACAGACAGAAAGCGGATCAGGACCAGGGCAAGGGCTACTGGCATCTCTGTGGGAGAAGACCCATCAGCAAACCCAGCATTGGATTTTGCTACTACTTGACCATACTGCCAGTTCTCTTGCTAGTAGCTTTTAACCTTGGCTGAGCTTTAGAATTAATCTGGTGAGCTTTGGAAAATTCTGACACCCAGGCTTTAACCCAGACATCTCTGGGGGTGGGACGCAGTCATCAGTATTTTTTAAAGCTTCCCTTGTAACTTCACTGTGCAGTCAAGGTTGAGAAATACAGAATTAAATCTTCCCTTAATGCCTTGATTAGTTCAAGTTTTTCACTGCCTGAAGTATTGTTTACACTTACAGTCAGTAATTCACACCAAAAGACTTGAGCTCCACAGATAAGATTAATAGGCAAGAATCCAATAATGGCAAGAAAAAAAAAAAAAAACAACTCATTTTTTAAAATTGTAGTAATAACAAAACTATCAAACAAAAAGCATACCCTTGCAACCTCTTTCTTAGCTAAACCATCATCAACCAGGATGTTCCTAAGCATGATTCTAAACAAAAAAAAGTATTGGGTTGGTCAGAAAGTCCATTTGCATTTTTCTGCAAGATGTTACGAACTTTTTATTTTTATTTTTATTTTTTTTTTAGATGTTACGAACTTTTTAGCCAAACCAATACAATAGGATTATGTCACTCAGAGCCCTCAAAAGCTCCCCAGTGCCTATAACACTTGGGGTCCCTCACAGTCAGGCAAGGATCAACTCTGAAGCATTATCTCCTGTTCTTGTTTCTACCCAAGCATATAATTTACAGGTAATTTTACTTGCACCATTGCCATGATATGTACCCACCTGCTCCTTTCACTTGTCAAAATTCTACTCCTCTTGAGGGCCTCACTAAAAGGCTACCTTCCTCATAAAGCCATTTCACTCCCCCAAGTTGGAATAATCATTCCTTCCTCTGTACTGCCCTCCCCTTAAACACACACAACATAGATAATTCTGTCATCACAGTTCTAATATAGTTTATGTTTACATATGTGCATCCCTCTGAAAATATGAGATTTCACTGAGATCAGGAGATGTGCTTTATCCATCCTGGTACCAAGTAGGCCCTTGGGGAGTGCAAAATAAATGAATGAGTGAATGACAAAACAGTAGGTTGAATGAAGCACACACTGTGGTCAGGTGTCTGGTCCTCACTGTTGAGACCTCAGGGACATGCTCTTCCAGCAAACAGACTGAATTACATTTTCCCAGGAAGGTAGCTTTAAATCTATCAAGTGAAATCATCATTACCCATGTTTCGTGTTAATCCTCTGGGCTCATTAGCATACCAGATAATTAGCAGGCCAGGCGGAGAGCAGGATGTGGCAAGGAAACATTGCCTCTGATGGGGACTGTCAGCAGAGCGATGCAGGGTGAGGGACAGAGCCGTGGTGCCAAGGGTTCCTGGGGACCATCATGCTTACCTTGACTGGGTGCCTCTCCCCTCTGAAAGCCCCACCCTGCTCCCCTCCCTTTTATACCCAGAAGCCCCACCCTCCAGACTCGAAACCAAATAGCCATGGAAATATTCAGTTATCCAGAGAAATAAAGGCTGGGAGAAGGAGAAGGTGAAACTGCCCCTCTGCTCCCTCCTAACAGCTTTTCATGTACTGCCTGGAGAGGCAGAATCAGGGAGTGAATGGATCAGGCTGGAGACTTTGGCAGTTCCTTTAATCTCCTGCGCTCCAGTCCTCACACACAATCCAAGGAGTAAGAGCACCTCGCCCACCACATCACTGGGAGTGCTTTCAACACCCCCCGGCACAGAGTAAGTGCTCAGCAACTGACAAGCTCTAGTCATGTATCCAGGTTAGAATCAGGTTAGAACTGATGTTTTCCAATTGTGGTGTTGGAGAAGACTCTTGAGAGTCCCTTGGACAGCAAGGAGATTAGACTAGTCCATCCTAAAGGAAATCAACCCTGAATACTCACTGGAAGGACTGATGCTGAAACTGATGCTCCAATACTTCAGCGACCTGATGCGAAGAGTTGACTTGTTAGAAAAGACCCTGATGCTGGGAAAGATTGAAGGCAGGAGGACTAAGGGATGGGAGAGGATGAGATAGTTGGATGGCATCACCAACTCAATGGACATGAATTCGAGCAAACTCTAGGAGATTGTGAAGGACGGGCAAGCTAGTAGGCTACAGTCCATGGGATCGCAAGTCATACATGACTTAGTGACTGAACAACAGCAACATATTCAAGTAGTTTAATTTAATGGAATCCACACACGAGGCTTCCCTTCCTACTCCACCTCCTCTGCTCCCACTGAGGAGGGGGGCTGTATGAACTCCTTGGAGACAGGAGCAAGGCAGCATAAGCATTGGGTATCTCCTGGGGAGGCTCCAGGGAAGTGAGGAGATACTAAGGGTCAGGATGAATACTCAGGATCCCTAATTTTATGACCTGCCTTATGCCATGTGGTCGGGGATGTCACAGCCCTATTCCACCAACCTTAGTTCCACCTCTATCCCAGGTTTGCCCAGTCTCAGGACCAGGGGGAACCATGTCTGAAAGATCAACATCCCCATCTTGGGATACCAGGAGATCTGAAAAGAGTCTGTGGTTACCTTGACTACAGCTGCATGGATCCCTACCAACCTGCCCTCTCCCCTCCCACCCAGTTATTACAGCAGTTATTACATCAATTCTATCCTCTGGAAACTGGTAATTAAAGGATAAAAGTAAGCATTTATCCTGCCTTCATAGGAAGAACTCTGGTTGATCCCCAGCTGATGAGGGAAAGCTCTTCTTTACAAAAGAATGTCAGCCAATAAATGTGGAAAGAATTGAGAAATCACAATTTTGCAAACTCTAATGAAGCTGTTAATTCAGGTTCAAACATGAGGGTAAATACAATATTAACAGGGTATCAGAGTATGATCCCACAGATGATGGCAGATGATTTGATGATGCGAAGAGATGCAAGGGAGAGACCCAGCAGTTGCTACCTTAACCAAGGGACCAAAACTAGCATCTCTAAGAATGGGACCATCACAGAGTAAGCTCCTCCAGCTATGATTCAGTACAAAGTACACAGCTTCATCCATGGAGTTCTCTGCCAAAAACATTAACCTCGAACCTCATCAACTCCTTAAACCCAACTCTGCTTTTATAAGGAATACAGAGAAGGGAGGAGTAGGTTAAGTGAAACCACAAGCAACTAATCAGATAGATTCATAATACAAGGTTACTGTATGGGACCACTTTGTTTGGATTTGTTTTCTTCCAAAAGTCAATACTAGAGGAAGTGTGAATAGGAGTATTATTCATAATCACACACAAAAAATGGAAACAGCTCAAAGGATGAAAAGATAAATAAAATGTGACATATCCATATAATGAAACATTTGGGGGAATAAAAGGAAATGAAGTACTGATACAGGCTACAACAGGGATGGACCCTGAAAACATTATGCTACACAAAAGAAGTCTGTCACAACAGAAATATGATATAGTATGTGATTGCATTAGTATGAAATATCCAAAATGGACAAATCTATAAAGACAGAGAGTAGAGGAACTAGACTGATAGAATTTGGCAGGAGGGGAGGTAACAGCTAATGGATCCAGTTTCTTTCAGGGGTAATGAAAATGTTCTAAAATTCACTATTCTGTGAATGCACTAAATCTACTGAATTTTATACTTTATATGGGTTAATTATATGAAATAATTGCATCTCAATAAAACTGTTAAAAAAAACTGTATATGTATGTTATGTTATATTGGGAGGAGCATTGATTAAAGAAACAATAATAATATGCAATACCTGAATCTTGACTGCCTTTTCAGTGGAGCCTGAATGTTTGAAGTTAACAAGCTGTACAAATGTTTTGGGGACAACTGAGGAAATCTGAATAAGAATGGAAGGCAGCCTGGTAGCACCAGAGCACATAGAAGGGGAGCATTGGGGAGAGGCAGAAAGTCAGCCCAGCGGGGACTGGGCCCTTGTGTGGAGACATCCAAGCAGATTAGCAGTCTGGAGGAATATGAAAATAGTCTCCATTCAACAGAATAGAGCAAATAAGATCATGGGAGGCAGATTTCCTCCCTGCAGGAAAAAAACGAAAGATCACTATGGAAAGGGCAAAAACTTAGAATGAATTCATGGTGTTAGATTAAAACTGGAAGCATCTATGTGAACTGGTGGTTCAATATAGATGCAAATATGCATGTAAATTTCCTAGTTTTGTCCACTGGGAGGGCCCAGAGCAGTGACAATCTAGTAATGAGCATACCCAGCACCCAGATCTTGGTTCTGAATTCCATTTCCCACTAAAAGATATCAGGATTCACTGGAAAAGTAGCTAGTTACAGGACTGAGGGAGGAAAAAGAAACGAGCCTTCTTGTTGGACCAGAAATTTTAAACATGTGCAAGGGATCCAGGGAAATGTCAAAAAGGAAACAGATATCAGCTTGAAAGGGTTTCCAAATATGGGAGATTTTGAGTTTCAAATAATGATATTAACAGATGAGAACCCATTGAATAAAACAGAAATCGGGGCCTCTACTGAAATAAAATAAATGAATAAGAAAGGGAAACTAGAAAGGTCTTCTATATTTTAGAAAGCCAACTAATAAATGTAGATGGAAAGATGGAACTAGAAAATCACCATTTGGCAAGCATCATTGTAATAATTCAGGCAAGAAAAATCGATAGATGATAAAACCAGAGGGTGAAAGAGGGAGGAGAAATGGGGTTTTACATAGTCTCAGAGCCTCTCCCTGGAAGACACCACGTTAATCAAGTGATAAAAGTTAACACCGTAAGTATTGGGACAAATAAGTTATCATGTGCCTCCAGATAGCATGTAGTGAGAATTCTGCCCCCATCCTATGAAATTCAGTGATCTTACCTCATAGCTTAGTGGGTAAAGAATCTGCCTGAAAGGCAGGAGACCCGAGTTTGATTCCTGTATCGGGAAGATCCCTTGGAGAAGGAAATGGTAATCCACTCCAGTATTCTTGCCTGGAGAATTCCATGGACAGAAGAACCTGGTGAGCTACAGTCCATGGGGTGGCAAGAGTCGGACACAACTAAACCACCCACCTCCTCATTACCTGGATTTAATCAAGAGGGAACATCGGACAAACCCAAACTGAAAATCATTTGGCAACATGACTAGCCTTGAATTATTATTATTTTTTAAGTCAAGGTCATGAAGGTCAGGAAGAAACTGAGAAGCAGTTCCAGAATAAAGGAGACTCAGAAGATTTGACAACCGAAAGCCTCCTGGAAAGGATCCTTTGGCCAAAGAGGACATCTCTGGGACCACTGGAAAAGGATACACAGGAATCCTTTGCATTAGTCTCATATATATATTTTAAGTTGTCTTGGAGGGCAAAAAAGAAAAAAAAATTACACATATGATCTCCTCTTGGAAGATTTTTAGAGCCTACCCTGTGTTGCCTTGTGTAAACTTTGTTTTCTCGGAATCTGTTTACTGTTCCCCCCCAGGCTATGAGCTCCTTGACCTTCTGAACCAGGCCTTTTGTGTGTGTGTATGTGTGTGTGTGTGTGTGAGTCACTCAGTCATGTCCAACTCTCTGTGACCCCATGGACTGTAGCCTGCCAGGCTCCTCTGTCCATGGAATTCTTCAGGCAAGAATACTGGAGCGGGTTGCCATTTCCTTCTCCAATGTGAATTTTACTAGTAGTAGTTCAGCCGCCAAGTTGTGTCTGACTCTTGCGACCCCACAGACTGTAGCCTGCCAGGTTCCTCTGTCCATGGGATTCTCCAGACAAGAATACTGGAGTGGGTTGCCATTTCCTTCTCCAGAACCAAGCCTTATGCACTTCCATTTCTTTAGAGCTTAGCCCAGAGCATAGGAAGCACTCAGTCGATGTTGGTTGAACCAGTGCCCTGGGTAACTCACAACCCGTGAGACTGGCTAGTGTATCTCTGGACATAATGCAGTTGTGAGTGTACAGTAGCTCAGTCATGTCCAACTCTTCATGACCCTATGGACTGCAGCCCTCCAGACTCCTCTGTCCATGGAATTTTCCAGGCAAGAATACAGGAGTGGGTTGCCACTTCCTACTGCATGGGAATCTCTGGGACCCAGGGATCGAACCCAAGTCTCATGTCTACTGAGTTGGCAGGTGGATTCTTTATCACTGCGCCACCTGGGAAACCCCCCGTGCATACTGACTGTTGGTAAATTCCTCCAGATATGAAGCTGGAATACGCCTCTCTGCAAACCCAGAGCATGTCTTCCCTACAGCAATGAGCTATGTTTTGTGGAACAGTGTCCTGCTTCCGAGGGGCACACTGCCTGAGACCACAGACTCCAAGGAGCCGCCTTCTTGCCTCATTGCTTCGCAGGAGAACAACGGTCCCTGTTTGTTTAATCCCAGTCCATTGTGGCAGCCTTGACTGCACAGAGCTCACTTGTGATTCATGTGAATGTCACTTGAGCTCCCAGAGGTTTGCAGCCATAATTCAACATTTGTTAATAGCCATTTAGAATGTCCCTGAAATAGCTAACAGGCCCAGGGGATAAAAGGTGTTCTGCTAAGGAATCATTCTAGGAAGACAGAAGCAGCCTTGGCCCCAACTTTAGAAAACACTGTTATTTCCAGTTCATGGAGATGCTTCTCTCTCATTGGCCACCTTCTCACACTCTTAGAGGGGTGGACATCTCTCAGGGCCATCAAGGAGAAAGCAGGACCTAAAATTCCCTGCACCATCATGGTGGACATGCTAAAACATCTAACCGACACAGCTCCCGCTCCAGAGAAAGGTCCCTCTATCATCATAGCCAACGGAGGAGAATACAAAAGAGAATCCAGTCCAGACAATCTCAGGAGAAAGCTGCCAGCTCAAAAAACAGAAATGAGGGAATATAAAAATGTTATACTGAATTAGAAGCCAAAAAAGTGGTGAATAGATGGAGATGTAAAGACGGAAGAGGGTGAGACCCAATTCACAGTTGGGCTCTATCATGCTGCATAGTTTACAAGTTATTTAATTCTCCCCAAATTGGATTGAATATCTTACCCAAGGTCATCTAACTGATACAGTAAGTCCCCTACATACGAACGAGTTCTGTTCCAAGAGCACGTTTGTAAGTCAAACTTGTTAGTAAATCCAGCAAAATTAGCCTAGGTACCCAACTAACCCTGGAGGAGGGCATGGCAACCCATTCCAGTATTCTTGCCTGGAGAATCCCCAAGGACAGAGGAGCCTGGAGGGCTACCGTTTGTGGGATCACAAAGAGTTGGATGCAACTGAGCAGCTAAGCACAGTTCACCCAGCTAACACAGTTGCCTACTGTACTGTAATAAGTTTAGAATATGTTCACATCTTTGAAAGTTCAAAACTCGAAATTTCTTATGTAAAAGACTTACTGTCTATGAATATAACATTTCAGTCAAGACTACCTCACTCCATAGCCCCGGCTCTCAACCCCTGTGCTATCCTACCACCTGCAACTCTGTCCAGAGTGCAGGTGGACTGAACCTTCAAATTCAAGTCAGGGATTCAGAGGAGGAAGCTCTCAATGCCAAGCTCTCGCCACCTGGTTTCTTCAACATATCTGTTTCTCATAAAGTTATCATTTTGCCAGCTGTTGCTGTTGTTCAGTCCCCAGTCGGATCTGAGTCTTTGCAAACCCATGGACCACAGCCCGCCAGGGCCCCCTGTCCCTCACCATCTCCTAGAGTTTGCCCAAGTTCATGTCCATTGAGTCGGTGATGCCATCCAACCTTTTCAAATGCCAGAGTCAAATTTAAAATGGGGAAGTGGAGGCAGAAAGAGCCAGCAAGGCAGAATCCCATGCACATCCAAAAATTGATGCTCATGTCCTAATGTCAGACCCCAGAGGCCCCTAGTTAGCAATCTGAGAGGGACAGTAAGTGTCAGCCTGGCAAGAAAAGACTTCTTCACCTTCTCCACTTTCCTAAAGAGAGTGACATGGAATTACTAGGTCTGTCCACCTGTCCATTCTTGAGCTGACAGACCAGGGAGGCAAAAATAAAGGATCTGATGCAGATTTGCAGAGCTGGGAGATCAAGGAGACCACAGATGTGTGTCTAGCTCTTAGGGGTGCCATGCTTCTGACAGGCAGGAATTATGGCAGCAGGATCCAAAGCCCACTTTCCCCGAAAAGGGAAAACTGATTTCAGAGTTGATGCTCGGCGCCCTGGCTGTGCAACCAGTGAAACCAGCTGCACCAAGATGCATGACATTAGCCCAGAATCCACCTGCGTGGTCATCAACCAAAAAGGTCTGGGGGGAGTCCCCTCTCAGAACCAGTCATTTGACTGCATCCGTGCTCCTCTTCCTCCTCTCAGCCTGGAACTGGAGCTGGAAGGTCTTGTTCCAGAAAGTTGGAATATCCTCCTGCAGCACAAAACCGTCCTCTGGTGCAAACTATTATACGTAGGATGGATACACAAGGTCCTACAGTGTAGCACGAGAAACCATATTCAAAATACTGTGATACAAACTGGGGCTCTGTAACAACCGGGAGGGTGGGGAAGGGTGGGAGGTTCAAGAGGGAGGGGACATACGTACACCTACGGCTGATTCATGCTGATGTATGGCAGAAATCAAACCAATATTGTAAAGCAATTATCCTTCAATGTAAAACAAACTTAATGGAAAAGGAAATGGCAACACACTCCAGGATTCTTGCCTGGAATATTTCATGAACAGAGGAGCCTGGCAGGCCACAGTTCATGAGATGGCAGAGAGACAGACACGACTGAGTGGCTGAGCACAGTATGGCTCTATACACACATTTATGTCATTTAATATACCCCACAGTGATCTGGGACTTAATGGGCTCCCTAGGTAAAAATTTTTCCTAAAGGTGGCAGCTGGCTTTTTCATCTATGTATCTTCAGCATCTAGCTCAGTGTCTAGCGCATAACAGGCATTCAATTTTTTTTAATGAAAATAAATAAACAAAATTTTAAAATCCTATGATAAGCCATAAGGGAAAAAACATGAAAAAGAATGTATGTGTATATATGTGTGTGTGTATATATATATAGATGTACGTGTGTATATGCTGCTGCTGCTGCTAAGTCGCTTCAGTCGTGTCCGACTCGGTGCAACCCCATAGACGGCAGCCCACCAGGCTCCCCCATCCCTGGGATTCTCCAGGCAAGAACACTGGAGTGGGTTGCCATTTCCTTCTCCAATGCATGAAAGTGAAAAGTGAAAGTGAAGTCACTGAGTCGTGTCCAACTCTCAGTGACCCCATGGACTGCAGCCTACCAGGCTCCTCTGTCCATGGGATTTCCAGGCAAGAGTACTGGAGTGGGGTGCCACTGCCTTCTCTGATGTGTGTGTGTATGTATATATATATACACATATGTATGAAGAGTAAATCACTGTGCTGTACAGCAGAAATTAGCACAACATTGTAAATCAACTATACTTCAATAAAATTAAAAAAAAAAAAAAAAAAAAAACAACCCTGATTTGCCTTCAGTCATAGAGAGCTGGGCTGCCTTTGACTCTTCTCAAGTTTACCTTCACAAAGGTGAGGGATGCAGGCAAGAGATGGGGGGCTACATGGACAGCTGCACCCCCCTGCACCCGACTCTCCTGCTCTCATTCAACCCTGGGAGCTGCCAGGCTCCTGGCTCCCCGAGCAAGATGCAAGAATCATGGAGGAAGCTTCAGCCTAAACTTCAAGTCTTTTGAGCTGAAGACTCACAGATGAGTAGCCTGACTTCACTCAGCCCAGCACAAACAAGCTCGATGTCCTCACAGAGAACCCCTAACGGGAATCAGAAGGCAGGAACTCTGATCCTCAAAGGTGCCACTCTCTTGCTGAGTGACCCTGTGTCTGACACTCAGCTTCTCTGAGCCTCACGTGTTCAACTCTGAAACAGACGCACTGTTACCTTTTCTGCTTTCAGAGTTACTGCGAGGACCAAACAGCATCTTAGGAAGCCTGGAGGACCTGGAGCCAGAGTACCTGGTTCAAATACCACTTCCACCAATTCTTAGCTAAGTGACTTGAGGCTTGTCATTTAACCTTTCTCAGCCTCAAATTTTTTCCCTACCAAAAAAAAAAAAAAACAGAGTTGCAAATAGAGATTGAATTCCAGGTAAAGGACAGGATTTGAGATGTAGCATGCAGTCAGAAAACATTAGCGATTATTAACGGGTTTTGTAAACCACATAGTTTTCATCAAATGGAAGAAATTCTATTTTTGACATATTCTGGGTGTCTCTAGTAGCTTAGAGCAGGATCTGGGTGCCTGGCTTGTTCACAGCCTCATCCCCATACTCTTGGAATTCACAAATATCAATGTGGATTTCTACCCACCCCCCAAAAAAAACCAAATCCTTGGCTGTCAGATCTCCTGTCAGTAGGTTTTATCTCCACCTCATCTTAGTAATAATAAAAATAACAGCAGCAACAAAATACTGACATTCTACATCTGGCCAGAAGCTCAAAGCTTTGCTTGTATTCTTTCATTCATGCAGCACACCATCCTATATAATAAGTACCAATATAATTATTATTTAATACATGAGGAAACAGAGACGTAATTTGCACAAGGTCATTACTAAGATTCATTTTTTTAAGTCAGAGAACAGTTCACTTCTGACACCAAGCGGGTGGGTTTTCCCCTCGTACCAAGCAATTCTGACCCTAACTACCCAGAGTTAGGGCAAACCCCAAAGATTAAAGGTTCAGACCCATAAGACGGTCCCCAGTTCAGATGCCAGTTTCCAAGACACCTGTACTTCATACCAGTTGACTATAAATCAGGGTTCCCATGACCCACTCCTCGGGTTTGATAATTTGCTAGAATGGCCTCCAGTACTCAGGAAAAGTTCATTTACTCTCGCTGGTGTATTTTAGAGAACACAGCTACAGAACAGACAGATAGAAGAGACCCTTAGGACAGGGAATAGCATAAGAGGAACTGAGCTTCCGTCCTTTCCCTGGGTATGCCAACCCCCACAGCACCTCCACGTGTTCACCAGCCCAGAAGTTCTCTGAACCCCTTCATTCAGAGGTTCTTGTGGAGCAGTCCCATTACATAGACAGGACTGATTAAATCATTGGCCACTGGTGATTAGCTCAATTTCCAACCTTCTAATCACATGACTGATGGAAACCAGACCCCATCCTGAAGCCATCCAGGCGGCCAGCAAGATTTACTTTAGCATAAACTCAGGTCTGGTTGAAACGGCCTTATTAGGAATAACAAAAGAGACTTCTCTAGCAGTCCGGTGGTTAAGACTTCATCCTCTAATATAGAGGGTGAGGGTTGAATCCCTGGTCAAAGAGGTAAAATCACACGCGCCTCTCAGCCAAAAAGCCAAAACATAAAACAGAAGCAATAATGTAACAAATTCAATAAAGGCTTTAAAACAATTTTTAAAAAATACTCCTGTCACCCAACCCCTCCAGATATTCCAAAGGTTTTCAATCTCTTGTACCAGGAACCAGCAAATGAAGACCAAATATGCCCTTCTTATAAATCAAAAAATCATAGCTATGCAAGCCTGGAGCCCACACTTATCAGGCACTGAAATCCGCAGTTGACTAAAATATCTCATTCTATAATTACCTCTGGGGCCAGTACCCCTACATCCTCCCCACACTTGCCATAACACCCTGGTACTCCCGGGCAGGGCATTCTCCCAGCCAGGCTAGCCTTCCCAGCCTCTATAACTGGGGCTATCCTAACCCCATCCATTCTGGAGGTACCCTTTGTAAATAATTTTCTTTACTTATGTTTTTATTTTTGGCTGTGCTGGGTCTTCGCTGCTGTGTGGGTTTTTCTCTAGTTGCAGCAAGCAGGGAAGGCTTCCCGGTGTGGTGGCCTCTCTTGTCATGGGGCAGAGACTCTAGGGTTCACAAGCTTCAGTAATTGCAGCACACGAGCTCAGTAGTTGCTGCTGCTGGGCTCTAGAGCACAGGCAGAATAGTTATGATGTGTGGGCTTAGTTGTTCCTTGGCATGTGGGATCTTCCCAGACTAGGGATCGAACCCATGTCTCCTGCCTTGGCAGGCAGATTCTTTACCACTGAGCCTCCAGGGAAGCCCTAGAGTAACCTTTAACTCAAGTACCTCTTTGTCTCTCCTGCCCCCCACCGGAAACCAGGCTAGGCCCAAACACATCCAAGATCTGCTTTCTGAGACTGGCACTGGTGCTCAGAATTGACGATGAATTGTCCTGGGAACTACTTGTCCAGAAGCTGCACAGACTTCCTTGGGGAGGCCAGATCATTTACCAGCCACTCCAAGCCCTGGGGACCACCATCCACACACATCCTCCTCTCTCTCTGGATGAACTGAGCCTCTTCTGTCTCCAAGGATTTTCTGGCAGCAGCATCCTTATTCCTCAATCTTGAAACTCTCAGCCTCAAAGCTACACGGTATTGGGTGTAGCAAGCTACATGTGCTGGCTTGCCTCTATTATCGATTCCTCTCAAAGCCATCTGTCAGTGGCCCTCGCATCTGACCCCAGATATCTGTTCCAAAAGGAAATAAATCAAAGATGCTCAGAGCTGAAAGTAACTGTAGAGGTCATTACATCCAACTCTTTATGTGACATTGATCCACCTCCACAGCATCGCCAGTAAGCGATTGTGTGGCCTCAGCTAGAATGACAGGTGCTCCCAGGATGGCGCCTTTCAAGCAGCTGAAACCACCTCTGTGAATGACTTCCCACCCGTGGGTACCAGCACTGCCCTCTGGCCTCTGGAAGAGAAAACCTCATCCCTTTTCCCTAGGAGGACCTTCTAAGTGCATGAAGATGGCAATCCCCTGGCCTTGGATCACCTGCTTCCCTTTTCAGGCTAAACAGTTCTCAGTTCTTCTCTGCTCTCCTCATCACTCAGGGTTTCTGTGACGTATGAGGAGCATCACCCCTGGTCAGCCATACATTTCTCACTGCCTCCTACTTTATGGATGAGCCCCGGCCACTGCCAACATCAAAGGCAGCCTCCTCCTCCCTGTGGCCTGAAGCCAGACTGAGGCCCGTCCAGTGAAGGCTGGGAGGAGGGCAAGAAAGGGACGCTCTCAGAGACAGCAGAACTGGGAAAGGACGAGAAGGCGGGTGTTGGTAAAGGTGAGAGCTAGGGTGTGAGCAGCCTGAGGTGGGGGCAGTGGCGGGTGGGGCCCGGGGGTATGCGGGAGCTGCGAGAATAGGAATAGCTCAGTCCTTAGGGCACAGACAACTTTGGGAAGGGCTTTCCTTGGACAAAAAGTTCCAAAGAGGAGTAAATAGCTGAGCCTAGAATAATGGATCCCAATCAGAGAGATGCTCATTTGAGTTATGAAAAGTCTCTCTTGGAAATTGTTACAGACCCAGAGATGGACACATCTAGAGAGACTGAGGCTTATAAGACTTTTATTTATTTTTTACTTTACAATATTGTATTGGTTTTGCCATACTTCAACATGAATCCACCACGGGTTGAAATCGGTATTTCCTTCGCTCCAAGCCAGATACAGGTTCACGTGCCTAAGTGATTCTCCATTTTGCCAAATAGATGGAGAAGCAAAAACGAACCAATACCTAGGTTGGGTTCCCTAGCAGAGCCTGGGACAGGGTTCCTCATCCAGGTAATTTATTGAAGTGAAAGTGAAATGAAGCCGCTCACTCGTGTCTGACTCTTTGTGACCCCACGGACTGTAGCCTACCAGGCTCCTCGGTCCATGGAATTTTCCAGGCAAGAGTACTGGAGTGGGGTGCCACTGCCTTTTCCAGGGGATCTTCCCAACCCGGGAATCGAACCCAGGTCTCCCGCATTGCTGGCAGACGCTTTACCATCTGAGCCACCAGGGAAGACAATTTACTGAAGGGCTGATGAACTCGGGAAAAGCCTAGAAGGGAGGGAGGCACGCAGGATAGGGAAGGAAGAAGACGTAAGCAAAGTGGTGTTTTGGGGAGACGCGGAGCTCAGCCTGACCCCGTGGAAAGCTCGGGAGCGTGAAAAACGGCACTCGATCATTTCTGGGGTCTTGAGACGCCTGGCATCGTGAGCCCCTGGGTCAGTCCGTTGCTGGCCCCTGGCTGCCCCCAGGCGGTGGGGAGGTGTATAACTTCTCAGCTATCTCCTAGACAGGCACGGCCAGTTGTCTAGGGACCAAGGGCGGCCTTCTGATCTCAGGGCAGATAGGAGCCATTGTCAGGAGCTGTAGCCCGAGGAGCAGGAGGGCGCGTCTGGATGGAGCATCTTACAGCGTCTTTCACAAACGCCCTTGCTAACTTGAACACAGACCCCTGCTCACAACTCTAGGACCACAGTGATGGAAACTTTCAGGCAGACTGATCAACCGCAACCACACACAGGGCTCATGGGCAGTTCTGACTGTAGGGTTCGGTGCTTCCGTTTCTGCTACACCCACACAGGGTATCAGGGTATTTTTCCTTCCGTTGTACAGCTCTATCTACATAACACAAACAAATAAATAGATAAGCATATCTGGTTACTAAATAACATCCACCCCTTGCCTCCAAACGTAAAATTGTAGTTTCAATGAACAAATGTGAGATCGGAAAATAAACTTTGATTGTGTTCTACTATATTAGGGTTCTACAAATCGGCACGTCCTTGGGAATCACTAGTTTATTCTGCTTATCTTACAAGTAAAGAA
Source organism: Oryx dammah (assembly GCF_014754425.2). Taxonomy (NCBI): domain Eukaryota; kingdom Metazoa; phylum Chordata; class Mammalia; order Artiodactyla; family Bovidae; genus Oryx; species Oryx dammah. Next base: position 46,111,457 of record NW_024070192.1, read on the forward strand.
ACTGAGGCCCAGAGAAGCTAATTACCTTGCCCAATGTTGGGTCACTCCATCAACAGAAGTCAATAAACGCAAGCAAATACGTTCCTTCTGCACTTCATGCTTTATTTCTCCTGAATACAGATTTCCTTGGCCAGTGAGGTAATCGATAGGGAATGGACCTGAGTCATGAGAAAATAAGTGCCAGGAGATGGAGGCATGCGTTCGCAACCAAAGGATGACCCTCTGCAGAATGTTCTTCTCAAATAAAGCCCATTCTGACAAATAGGCTCCTGTCCCAGGCTTCCAGTAACCACTAAGCCCCATCTGTACGGACTGGCTTGAAGTCCATTGCAGGGGAGAATTATGATACATGGAATTTCAGATTTGCAGAGGTGATGAAGGCCATCAGTTTCAGGTTACAATAGATCATGGGTCAAATAGCCCTGCTGGTCAAGTTTGATATGGCCACCTTGCTCCATCAAACACAAACACTCCGACAAAAAAAGAGACAGCACACAGCACAATTTCAGATATCTCTAGACCCAGGTGACATATTTTTGTTCTGCTGGAGAAAATGGGATTACTTGGTTCTTTGAAATATGAACTGCTCTATGAGAACAATGCCTCTGACAACAAGTTTGGTGCTAAAAGCTACCAATTCAAAAAAGAATTAAAAATAAAAGAGCTACCAATTCAGTTGTGGGGGACTTTTTACATGGCATCCCATTTCATCTCTTACTCTAGAAATTGGTAGCAAACTAGGTTTCAGAAACTTTATAGAAAATTGTCTAGAGTTCAACTCATCATTAAGGGAAAGATTTGCTGTATAAAGGAAAAGGGAGCCACTGGAGCAAGGGAGAAAGACTCCATTTCCAAGTCAGTAAGCTCTCAGGTGGCTTTCTTCCATCATCAATTCTGGAGGTCCCAGGGACAAAAGTGGAAATGTAGAGCAACTAGGTACCAGCCCAGTGGCCTGATGCGGCCTTAGCCTTTCTTGGCAAGCAGATTGTTTGGATTATTGTAACATTCACTCTTAGTTAGTACCCCAGCCCTTCATCACATCAGAGAGAAGTCAACACAGCCCTGAAAGCTTTACTGCCAGAAAGACACGACCTAACACTCTGCAAACTAGAAGATCCCCACCAGAGGCTGGTGCCATAGAAAACCACCCACTCAGCTGGGCAGAGGTTGCCTCTGCAAGAGCATGGTAAATATGCACAAGACTTCCAAGCAACTTCAGGAATAAGAGCTATCATTTACTTTGCATTCAATGTATATGGGTGCATGCTAAGTCTCTTCAGTCGCCTGCGACCGTATGGACTGTAGCCCTCCAGGCTCTTCTGTCCATGGGATTCTCCAGGCAAGAATACTGGAGTGGATTGTCATACTCTCCTCCAGGGGATCTTCCCGACCCAGGGATCAAACCTACGTCTCTTACATCTCCCGCATTGGCAGGCGGCTTCTTTACCACTAGCACCACCTGGGAAGTCCAATGCAATGCATACCATTTTGATACAGAGCCTAGAATCTTCCCAGGTTAGGGTAAGTCAGGGTCTATATGCTGTGCTGAGGCAGGCAGAGATGGCCAGGCAGGAGAACCTCGTGGTCTTCACAGTCCACGGTCCTCATGGTCATGAGGAGGGTTCTCATCCAGGAATGAGATTAAGCCTCAGTCAGAAGATCCAATTGGGGTTCAATAAACACACCTCTGGTTCAGTCCAGCAAACATACAATACACAGGCCCAATATGGCTTCAGGTAAATGCACAGCTGGGCTGTCAATAAAGGGCCATCAGAAAAGAGTAACTTGGACTAACCCTGGTGGCTCCGTGGTAAAGAATCTGCCTGCCAATGCAGGAGACACAGATTCGAACTCTGACCCAGGAAGATTCCACATATTCCGGAGCAACTAAGCCCGTGGGCCGCAACTACCGAAAGCCACGTGCCTAGAGCCCCTCGCCACAGCTAGAGAGTAGCCCCGCTCGCCTCAACTACCGGAAAGCCCACGCAGCAACAAGAACCCAGTACAGCCGAAAATAATAAACAAATAAATGAAATTATTTTAAAAAAAAGAGCAACTCCTGTTCAGTTGTGAACCTAAAACCCAAGGAAGCTGAGTTAAGAGAGGCTGGTACCTCTTTCTCTCACAAATTATCCCTGGCAGATAAGACAAAATCTATCCCACCAAAGGGGTATTGCTCAGACCCATGGAGGCCCATCTGTAGATTTTATTTTTACACTAAATGGACCTTTGAAGGAATTTCTAACCCTCTGGATACTACCCAGGGGAGCCAGGGAGAAGAAGGCAAGCAGACATGGGCTGAGTGTATACTGCATGCCAGACCAGGCATTAGACGTACAGGCATGTGAACCCGGGCATGACCAAATGGAGTTACTCCCCAAACATATGGACAAGGTTTTCTTCTCTATTCTTTCCCACACCTCCCAAGTTTTCTTCAATGAGCATGGATTGTTTCTATAATCAGAAAGTGTTTTATTAAAATAATAACAATAAGGAGACAAGTCATCTCAATGCAGAGGGAATCCCAGGTACCTACACTGTAAAGGGAAGCCCCAAATGGCCATTTTTCAGTTGATATCAGCGTCACCTTACATTTGAAAAGCTGCAAACCCGCTTCACACACTCTGATGACACATTGGAAGAGCTTTCCATCTGATAAGCCGTTCTAAGTCCTGAAAATATAAAATTAGGAAAAAAAAATCATGTCTTACAGGAAGGAGAGACTGAAATGGACAATGTATAAAAATTATCAGTGGTTAAAGAATGCAAGTATTAAATTAAATCTTCTCCAAGGTCCCTTTCAGCCTAAACACTTCATGATTCTAATGCAAGGGAAAGCATGCATAATGACTATTCTATCAGAGGAGTATGCCAAAGGCTGTCTAGAAGACAAGGGAGGAAGAGATTAATTTAGATTATGATATGGGGATAGGGGTTGGTAGTGGTTTCCCAGAGAAGGCCACAGAGATATTAGAGCTGGGTTTTAAAGGATGAGTAGGATTTAAACAAATAGACATAGAGAGAGGTGAGAGATGTAAACAAGTAAGACAGGCCCATGAGCAAAGGATGTGGGATCAATTCAGGAAACAGCAAGGAACTAAAAAAAAAAAAACAAAACAGCTTTCCTGGGTATTTACTGTGGGCAGGCCCTATATTCAGCATGACAGATGCAGGGAAAGTGTTTGATTAGACAAGATTCCTGCTCTCAACAAGCCCCCCAATCCAGAGGGGTAAGAAATGGGCCATAAGCTCTCTGATGGCAAAGATCTGGTCTAGCACCATCCCTGCTACATGAGAGGTGCTCTGTTTGATTAACAAAGGAATGGATGTGCTAGACACTCACAGGACACACTGGATAGAAGATGCCTGCCTGGTACCCAGGCCGCTCGACTCCTATCAGGAGTAGGGGGGCGGGGGGGCGGGGGGGCGGCACAAGCTTCCTGGGCTAAGGTTAGTGGCATGAGCTAGACATGGAAGCCAAGCTGGTGGGTAAGGAGGGTGTTCAGGTAGCAGAACTGATACGGACATACTGTGAAAAGGGAACGCTTGACACATTATGAGAGTGAAGAATCCCACAAACACAGCCGTTGCCCATGATCTAAAGCTGTTAGTGAGTCACAGTGTGGAAGAGTGGGCAGGGCCCTGGCCTGGAGTCATGAGAGCCAGCATCCAACCAAGGCTCAGGCAACACACCCAGGGGATGCTGAACAAAGCAAGGGGCCTGCTTTTGTACCAACCATCTGCTCCGCACTAGCTCTCGGCATCCTTGGCCTCCCTAGATCAGTACAACGACTCTGAGTGGCAGGTATTATTGTTTTTAATTAGAGATGGAGAGAGTATAGTTAAGAAATTTGCCTTATACAAATTACAGATTATACAGGGAAGAAGGGGTGCGGTTGGAATTGAACTCAGATCTCTCCCCAAAGGCCCCATGTTTCACACACCTGCTCCTCTTGTGATAAGGAGTAATAAGATTAACTATGGACCCACCGACCTGGGGCAAGAATTCCAAATATATGCGCTTGCTAAACCCTTCCCAATCCCTCTCTCTAAGGCCATGTGATGTGGATGACTAAGAGTCAGAGATTTGCCTCTAACAAGATGCCATTGTGGAGGGACCTTTCTTTCAGCACAAAAAGAAAGAAATGCCTTTCCTAAGAAATGTCAGGTTTAAAGTAGATGCACACACGCGTACGCGCACACACACACACTATGGGAATCAGGTTAAAAATGCAAACTGGGGGGTCATTTGCATTCCTGAACTTGGAGGCAGATGAACCCCAATGTGATAAGCAGAAAAAAGACGTGAAACCATCACGTGCTAGTTACAAGCAGTGGGATTGCCACCTGTCAGCGACAGTTAGCTGCTGTATCCAGCTGTGACCTCCACTCTAAGAAACCCTATCCCTGTGATGCTAGGCTTTCACCCAGGGCTCCATACAGAGAAAGTAGCAACCTCCTCACTACCGTGACAACATTATTTATCAACTGACTCTTCTGGTGGGCTGCAAACAGGGCAAGCAGCCTGGACAATGAAAATCTTCCTACTTATCTTGATAATAACTCTGCCTTACATCTGCATCGTTGTCACAACACACAAAAGGACTTTCATATATACCATCTCACATGATTCGTTCTCCCCTGTGAGTCACGAAGTCACAGGTTACAATCAGATGTTCCATAAGCAAGTCAGTGCCGAGAAGGGTACAAAACCCAGCCTAGGGAATAAGCTTAAGAAATGATGGAGCTGGGATTCAAACTTAAGTCTTCCTACTTCTAATCTTAACTTCAGCTCATCCAGTCGTGACCAGACAAACACCCCCACGGCGAGCCCTCGAGCCCTCTCACCCTTTCCTTCCCTACTAGGTCAGCTGGGCAGGCTCTGCCAAGTAGATACTGTTGAATCAAAACGCTCCTCTTCTTTCCCAGGAAGGAAAAGTACGTACCCATCTGAAGTCAGATGGTCCTGCTGCTGCTGCTGCTGCTAAGTCGCTTCAGTCGTGTCTGACTCTGTGCGACCCCATAGATGGCAGCCTACCAGGCTCCCCCGTCCCTGAGATTCTCCAGGCAAGAACACTGGAGTGGGTTGCCATTTCCTTCTCCAATGCATGAAAATGAAAAGTGAAAGTGAAGTCGCTCAGTCACATCTGACTCTTAGCGACCCCATGGACTGCAGCCTACTAGGCTCCTCCGTCCATGGGAGTTTCCAGGCAAGAGTACTGGAGTGGGGTGCCACTGCCTTCTCCACAGATGGTCCTAGGTGAGGGCTAAGAATGTACCTGCCCAAGCATGGAGCACACCTGTTTACATGGCAATCAGAGTCCCACACACGGCTTCTGGGACTTTTAACCTCTGCTGACAGTCTTTCGCTCTGCTTGAATCATGGCTCATTCGCTAATTAAAGGGTATTATGCACTTCATTGCTCACCAGCTAAGAACTTGGAATAAGGAAGCGTCTGCAAAAGCATTAGCCCTGGAGATGGCACTAGGTGCGCTTTACAGAAAAAGAAAAATGGGGAAAATGATCCACCTGGGACAGTCCCTCCCCCACACTTTACTGGTCTACTAAGCCAGCCACAGGTCACAGAGAAGGAAGCCACCCAGCATAGGACAAACCCAGGGGGAGTCCAGCAAATGAACCAAAAGGAGAGGGGTGCGGGGTACAGAGAATCAGTGAGAGAGAAAGATGGTGAGCTGACTTCTCCCATAGCCACCTGTGAGGTCTCACACTCCTCTGGTGCATCCCAGGCCAAGGACAAATACACCTGGACCCCAGACCAAGAGGCCAGGGAGACGAGGGTGAGTGGAAGGATTAGCCTTCACTGCAAGGTCCCGGAACAAACTTGACATCACGGCCCACCCTTGGAGCCTGGCTGCTCATTGTGACCAGTGGGCAAAACAGATCAGCGTCCCGCCTGGAGCCTGCTCCAGGATTCCCGGAGTGGGTGCCCTTTCGGACACTCTCCTGCCCTACTGGACGCAATCCAGCCCTGAGACCTATCCCCGTTTCAATGCAGGGGGAAGACTGAGGGTCAGTCCAAAGAGGGGCACTCAACCCAGATCAGTCTTGACTCTGGTGAGGATGACAGATAATGACATGTCACTTGGCATTTATTTCCATAGGCAGCTTCCCTATTGAAGTGAGAACCTGGCAAGGTCGAAGGCTCGGGTCAGGATTTAAGGCCTGATCTTTGGCCTCTGGGGGCCCCAGGGACCCAAATGACAGGCTGAGTATGAAACAGCAGCCAGGGATCAGAGAACCTTTACTTCTAAATGGAACTTGGTCCTGAGTTGAGAGGAAGTCACTAGGTGGACATGTGGTCAAGTGGATGCTTGAGAGAACTTGGTCCTGAGGCTGCTACCCACCGCGGTGGCTCTGGTGCCACCCTCTCTCTCTCTCTGCCTGTTCCATGCATGTTCAGGCAGACAGAGGAACAGCTGAGTGTGTGTCTGAGCTGCGTGGTGCAGTGGAGAAGCTGAGCGTTGCCACGGCACTAGAAAGCACGGGGTAGATGCAATGATGGTTTCAGCCTCCAAGAATGAGGTTTTCCCCCCATCTCTCCCCAAGCCACCTAAGACATCGTTTGTGCGTGACATGTTTTCGGATCCTGTTTGCTCCAATTTAGAAAGGCTTCCAGGACCGCTGGTCCCTTCCCCCAGCTCAGACCCGCTTCCTCTTCAGCTTCCATATACCACAGCCTGATTTTGCTGGGCTCTTTTGCACAGTGTTTCAAACAAATCACACAGAACAACTCCCCCAAGAAAGAGAGCTCTACAGGCAGCGAGCAGCAGTACCCTCTCCTTCCCCACCCCCCAACACTCAAGCACTCTTGGCTTTTCTAGAGAAGACCAGAGACAGCCCACAGCAAGCACAGAGGCTGTGGGCAGAGATCGGTTGTAGTGTTAAAAGAAACTCAGAGCAAGAGGCTGGTAAGACAGTGGATCTGAGAGCAGGCGGGGAATGGATGTATCACAGAGCAAGGTAGGGCATGTCTTAATTAAGCAGAGGACCTCAGACGAGAGCTGACGAGAGTCGGGTCTCTCTGCCATTTGCCACACCGAACTTACGACTGCAATTTGGCTCAAGGTTCTGAGACTCAAAAGCTCTAAGGCAGCTATGGGAGAAGCAGCCACACTGGGCTTCCAGAGGGTCCCAAGGCCCCTGCTGTCCCAGGCCCTCCTGGGAGCAAGGAGCTGTCGGCAGCAGCAATCAGACCTGTGGTGCCAAGTTCTGCCTAGCAGCCCACTAATTAGGCAGACACAGCTCTCCTCCCATCCTTTCTCTGCCCCTCCAGGAAGCCCCTGCCTGAAAGGAAGCCACCTCCCCTCCGCTTTTGCTCTTTACTCAGCTCCACACTCCTCCTCCAGGCTTTGGAATCTCACAGCTGCTCGCCCCCTCCCCACACCACTCTTCTCGTATCCACGTTGTTAAGCGATCATCATCATCATACAGATAGCAAACTGAGCCTCTGAGTTTCCAGCTGAAACTCCCAACCAGCCAGCCTACAATGCTTTGCCCTCGCAGGCATCTCACAGACCATCCTGCCTCCATGTAAACCCTCCTCTCTGGGCCAAGCACCCTGGACATCTCTTTGCTTTTGACCTGCCAGCAGACCAGACAGAGACCCTGGGGCCCCCAGCCTCTCCTCTCCTGACACGGAGCTCAGAATCCACACAGGAAAAGGCAGCAAAGAGACTTCCACACCTTTGCAGCATCACCTGCTCCAGCAAGCTCCCAAAGCCACTGGAACCAGCCAGGCTGCCTGGGGCCCCACACCCCCTTCTCTGGCAGCTTTAAGCTCCAGCCCAACCCACAGGATGCAGTGCCTGATGCTACTTCCGAGCAGAGAGAGAGGGGGGAGAAAAAAAATGCCACCTCGTCAATGACAAGCTGTTCCAATCACACAGCTCAGACACCAAGTGCCCTGGACCACGGACCGCTTGGGCCTCCTCCCTTTGGGTGGGTGGAAGGCAACTTGGCACATCTGGGGGAGCCATCGCCCAAAGCCAGGCCCCCCGCTTGCCCTACACATCCGGCCAGACAACAGTGCCCCATCCCAGCGGGCAGACGCCTCCCGCCAGTTCCAACAACTCTGGCCAACTCCCCTCTTGGCCTTCAACCTGAGGCACGGCTCTCCCTCCTGCTCCAAAGCACAGAGAGACCTCAAACCGAGCCAGAGGCCACCAGCGTGGCACTTCTCCAAAGGACCAAGCACAGAAAGGAACTGAATGCCAAGTACTCACGGTGGTGAAGTCCTGGTGGCCACACTCCTGCCCCTTGAACTTGCAGGAGAGCATCATATCCTTCAGGTCATGGCCCACGCGGTGCAGGAACTCCAGCATGCTGAACTGCTTGGGTTTGTAGTGCTTGAAGTTGGCCTTCTGCTGCAGGGCCTCCAGCACCGTGGGGTCGGCCAGGTGTGGGTCAGGTATCTGCAGGTTGACGTCCAGCAGCGCCAGCAGTTCCCCGGCGTGGTACAGGTCATTGGTGGTGAGCCTGGAGAAACGGAAGCCGTTGAGGTTGCAGAGGGTCACGGCCGGGAAGACCAGGCTTTGGGCCACCACCTCGTCCACCTTGGTGACGTGCTGGTAAGAGAAGTAGTAAGACACCCTCTCCGAGCTCTCCACCAGCAGCAGGCCCAGGGAGCCCACGAAGGCCATGGCCCAGAGCACACGCCGGACGGTCAGCGGCCCATAGACGAAGATGTGGCGGATGCCGTGGAGGGTGGAGGTGTTGGCGAAGATCTGGATGCTAGAGGGCTGCAGGCTCCCCTCGCTGGGGCTCTCCTTGAGGTCCATGGGGACCCTGTGCAGTTCCGCAACTGGCTTCAGGTTGATCAGATTTCAGGGAAAGAGTTCCCAGTCCTCAGGGCTCTGCTTAAAGCTTGATGTTCAAGGGAGGGAAGGAAAAACCAGCATCAGGCAGGGCAGCACCACCGGAGTTTATCCTGAGAGCCCAGCCGCACGCTGCCAGGGGTGAGTGTTTATATTAAAAAAAAAAAAAAAAAACCCATTCAAACTCTAGCTCCTGATTTTTTCCAGGCGATAAGGAGGGCTGGTTTTATTTAGGGAGACACCAAGGTGATGTGGAAGAGATGTGGGTGGGAAGGGAGAGCTTAGCCAATGGAAATAAAGTCCTCCCCCCACACACGCCACTAGAGACAAGATTAAAAGCGAGAGCGAGGGAGAAAATGCTTAAAACAAGTCGCTCAGCAGCTCGGAGCCTGTTAACCAGTGCATAATGCCCCGTGTTCAGCATCCTGGGGATGTCAGGGCAGCCACGCTGATGCACTGCAGGCGGGCGCAGCGGCCGAGCTTCAGGGGCCCCCGCCGCCGCCGCCGCCGCCGCCGCCGCTCCGGTCCTCTCCTCCGCCCGTGCTGTTTTGGACTCCGGATCGCCTTTCTCGCCGCCGGCCTCCGTCCCTCCTCTCCTCTCGTCCTCCAGGCCCCCCTTTTATTGGGCAGAATTCCAAATGCCGGGCGGTCCGCGGCTCGCGCCTCCTCCTCGGAGAGTAGGCAGCGCGCGCGGCCGCGGAGAGGCGAGGACCAGGAGGCTGGGGGCTCCGGAAGGGGACTCGTCTGTCTCCCACCCGCGCCCCGCCACCCCCATCCCACCCCCCCAAGAAAAGCGAGGACCCAGAGGGCACCAAAAGAGCCGCCCTCCCTCACCCCCTCCACCAGCAGGCTGTTGGGATGGGGAGGGGGCCGTGGGGGCGGGGGCGAGGGGGGCTGGGGGCCCGGGGGGCCCGGTGAAAGTTTCTTTTTGGTCTGTTTTGGAGGGAGCAAGTGAGGGCCTCTCCCCGCAGTGGGAGAACCAGCCCCCCTCCCCAGGAGGGAGGACGTGACAGCCGCCCCCTATAGGTGGCAGGAAGGTACCTTGATCAACTCCCAGGAGCCGGGTATCGGGGTGGAGGCAGCAAGCCTTTGCACCAAGATCTGTTCCCAGGTCAGACCCAGCCTTGGGTCTTCAGACGCAGAGATGCTGGAAGGTGGGAAAGGACGGGAGCCCTGAAAAACCCCTGATGCCTGCGGGAGGGGGACATTCCAGGGTACGAGGCGCCCCAGGCGCCCCTGGGAGACCACAGGCAGAGCAACAAGTAGCCTCCACCTCCGCAGAGATGTCAGGAGATTTTTGCATCTGAAAGAGAAAGACAGCTGGGGTTCCAGGTAGGACTGGCTGCCTTCCCTTGGGCTGTGTGTGTGTGTGTGTGTGTGTGTGTGTGTGTGTGTGTGTGGAGTTCTACCCCAGGATTTGCCAGATGGAAACACAGCTGGAGCTATAGATGGGAAAGAAAGATCGGGCTTCCAGCCACCTACCTCTTTTTTTCCTGAAAATCCACTGGAAGTCAGCCCCTGCCAGCAGGTGGGTGTGGCTTGCCCAGTGCCAGGGATCAAAGGGCTGGAACCCAGAGAATCAGTGAGGCTAAATCCCCTTCAGGAGGAAAGGAACAGAAAGTTCCAGTGGCCAACCCTATGCACACTGCCAAGCTGGGGCAGAGCCACATGGAGATGCCGTGTGGAGCCAACCTGATGTCCCCAGGGCATGCCCAGCTTAAATAGCACTCCTTGAGAAGAAGGCAGTTTAGGGAACGTCGCTCTTGGTTTGTATCTACTTTGAAATATTTCTCTATCCCATCTGCCCTCTCGCTTAACCAGATCCAAGCTGGGAACAGAGTCTGGATGCGCACTGAGGCAACACATGGTATTAAATCGGCGGTTTATCGATCCTGGGAGCTTAAAGAACAGAATCATCCCAAATAAGGACAAATGGCAGAGGCCAGTCAAGTTCATGCATGTGTCAGCCCAAAGGTTCCCAATTCCTGCCTCAAGCTGCCGAGGCGGGGGCAGGGCTTCAAAACAGGGAGTGCCAAGACTAATTAAGAACCTATCATAGGCTCTCCTGGTGGTCCAGTCGTTAAGAATCTGCCTATCAATGCAGGCGACATGGGTTTGATCCCTGATCTGGGAAGACCCCACATCCCACATGGCAACTAAGCCCATGCACCACAACTACTGAGTCCATGTGACCTAGAGCCTGTGCTCTGCAATAAAGAGTAGTCACTGCAATGAGAAGGCTGTGCACCGCCACTAGAGAGTATCCCTGACTCGCCACGACTGGAGAAAGCCTTCACACAGCAACGAAGACCCGGCACAGCTGAAAATAACTGAGTTAATTTTTTTTTTTAAAGAATCTATTATGTGTCAGGACTGGGCAAGGATGTCATATCATTTCACTTAATGCTTTCAACCACCTTGACAGGTGTGTGTTATTACCCCATATATACACACAGGACAGTAAAGTCACACAACTCATGAGTGCCCAAGCAGGATTTGAACTCAGGCTTTTGCCTCCAAAACACGAGCTCAAAGGCATAGTCAAAACATGTCTTCCCAAATTTAGGAAGAGGACAAGCATTTCTACTCCACTTCTGTAGCTCAGCTGGTAAAGAATCCACCTGCATGCAGGACATCCTGGATCGATTCCTGGGTCGGGAAGATCCCCTGGAGAAGGGATAGGCTACCCGCTCCCATATTCTTGGGCTTCCTTGGTGGCTCAGCTGGTAAAGAATCCGCCTGCAATGCGGGAGACCTGGGTTTGATCTCTGGGTTGGCAAGATCCCCTGGAGAAAGGAAAGGCTACCCACTTCAGTATTCTGGCCTGGAGAATTCCATGGACTGTATAGTCCATGGGGTCACAAAGTGTTGGACATGACTGAGCGACTTTCACTTCCCCCATTTTACACACACACACACACACACACACACACACTCACCTTGTACTATATGCCGACCAGCTCCTCCTCCACAGACGTGCAGCAGCCCCCCTCTTCCTCTCCACCAAGCCAGGCCCCTTTTGGCCATGATGTTCATAGCGCCAGGCCCTCCTCCTCCAGGACTACCTCCCGATGCACTCTGTAGTCTTTGGCTCATTAGCCTGTTCAACAAGTCTGTGGATCACTGACTCCATACCAGACACTCCGTTGGTTTGGGGTAAACAGAGAGGAATGGAATATACTTCCCATCCTTGATAATTCAGGGTTCCACAGGCTGGAGGCAGCATTCATTCGCAAGCTGATCCCGTACATACGGGCAGGGAGAGACGGAAGAAAGAGGCAGCCGCTGCAGACTGGTTGGTGACAGGTTTAAAACGCAAGAGAACTTACACACAATCTCAGGTGCTGCCAGAGGAGTCGGTCTCTGCACCAAGTTTTAGAAGCTGAAATGGAAGCCTTAGAGGCTTTCCTGGTGGCTCAGTGGTAAAGAATCTGTCTGCCAATGCAAAAGACACAGGTCTGACCCCTGGGTCGGGAAGATCCCCTGGAGAAGGAAGTGGCAACCCACTGCAGTATTCTTGCCTGGAAAATTCCATGGACAGAGGAGCCTGGCGGGCTGCAGTCCGTGGGGTCACAAAGAGTCAGACCCGACTGAGCAACTAAAGAACAACAACAGTTAAGAGGCCTTAACTGGGCTCAGGAACACAGATCATCCAGATGATCTCAGCCCCACCTTACTCTCTCAAGGCTGTGTCCTGAGGCACCTTCTAGCCCAGGAAACGTACATGCACAATCCAAAGGCAGGGAAAAAGTGAGGAGACCCTGACTGCCCCAGACCTGTCCTCTCAATGACCTTTCCTAGGATTCCACCCCTCGCGACGTGCAGCCCCCTCCTTGGAAACGTTCCCTGAAAGGTCAGCCCAGGTTTCACTCGCACGAAGCTCGTTGGATGGTTATCTGGCTACATTGGAGGCAGATGCCTCACCTACAACACAGTGCATGCAAGAGAAAACGTAAGACAATCATCCCCAAATCAAGTTTTTTCCACCCAGAGCCCCGTGATTTGAACCACTGTTTTATAAGGCCCCCTATACTTTAGCCACCTGATGCAAAGAGCCAACGTATTGGAAAAGACCCTGATGCTGGGAAAGACAGGGCAGGAGGAAAAGGGGATGACAGAGGATGAGATGGTTGGATGGCATCACTGATTCAATGGACATGAGTTTGAGCAAACTCAGGGAGATAGTGAAGGACAGGGAAGCCTGGTGTGGTGCAGTCCATGAGGTTGCAAAGAGTCAGACAAAACTGAGCAAGTGAACAACAATAATAGGCTGAGGGTAGGATCATTCAGGGCATCCATTTGTGTCCCTGTGTTATTTAATAAAAATAGCAGATTAGCGGACAGAAGACTCACCAGGTATGAACGCACAACATTCTGCTTGGCTAATGGCCCATGTGTCTCCTGCAAGGCAGCGTCGTTGTCCAAGGCCATCCTATGTTGGAGGAGAGCTTTTCTAATTGAGAATGTCAGGATTCAGGAAGGACAGGCTTTGTGGGCTTTCATTCAGGGCTTCCCAGGGGAGTTTAGTAAGGGCCTCTGTGTGTGCCTTGGTGTCCTCCAGTCCAACGGAGGGGACAAAGACGGTGGGCAAATGATGGCACCATGGGAATCAGAATGTGTGCCCCTGGCCTCGAGGAGAGGAAGGCGGCAGCTTCAGGAACTTGACCTGGTTGGGTACGCCGTACTTCTTGGCTGGGGAGGCAGCGCTGTCGGGTGTGAAGAGATGAACTGGGGGTGAGACAGGCCAGGCCAGGACTGCACCTGCTCCCCTCAAAGGTGCATGTTCACCTCAGGTCTAGCCAGTTTCCGCAGGCCCAGGTTGCAGCAGGACGGTGGGATCCCAGTGGAGACTCCTCCTCAACCAGGGGTGCAAAGCAACTCACCCAGCCCAGTGGGACGTCCCATGGTATATTCCGGTGGATGAAGCCTCTCCCAGGCCTGACTTGGTGTTCTCAGCAGCACAGCAGGCTGATCCACAGTGAGAGTCCAGGCAGTGGTTGTCTCCCACCATTTCCACACGTTTACAGGATCAGGTGCCTGGCATACGCGGCCATAGGCCCCTACCTGGCCAAGGTGGCTTTACCTTCTAGCAGTTCAATCTGCTGCTTTCATATCCCAGTTTTCCCTTCTACCGCCCCTGCTGCTTACAGGATATAAGGAAGAAGGAACCTCCGGTTACTGTCATTTTTTTTTTTTTGCCCCATCTTGTACATCATGACCTTTGCAATATGACCCCCATCACTATCTATTCAATGACAGTATCCATCCATGGTGCTCAGCCTTTCAAAGCCCCCCAGGGGTGGCAGCCTGGTTTGCACAGTACCAGGGTATAGCTTGGGTTAAGCCAGACTCAGTGTCCACACAAACCAGGGCGCATTGAGAACCCTCACTCAGCAGGAGGAGGCAAATAATAATCAATTTGCCAATCTCTCACCAGTAGGTATGCCAGTGGACAGCCCACCACCCTCCCCTGGTAGCTGCCTTGAGCGTTGTTTAGAACACACAGGACTTGCTGTTACCACACTAACTGAGTCACTATCAGGGGCCACCTGGTGCCCTTGGCAACACACCCTCCTGCCCAAGCACCACGTGTCCACACCTCCCATGGGATGCTTAGGGTCATCAGCTGTATCCACTGAAGGGTCACTTGCCACGGCTCATATCCAGGCTAGAGCATCGGCTTCCGCTCATGGCAATGTGAGCTGAGATGTGGAAACAGTAAGCATTGCCTCCGTCTCTAACAGGTGAACCCAAATATCTTTCCACCTATCCTGACTCCACAAGGGTTTATCCGTGATCATCCAGTCTCAGCTTCCCATTGTCCAAGCCTTAGAACAGAACCCTTTAAAAAAAATTATTTTTTTGACTAGTGCTGCCCAGCTGGAGAAGACAATGGCACCCCACTCCAGTACTCTTGCCTGGAGAATCTCATGGACAGAGGAGCCTGGTGGACTGCCGTCCATGGGGTCGCTAAGAGTCGGACACGACTGAGCGACTTCACTTTCACTTTTCACTTTCATGCATTGGAGAAGGAAATGGCAACCCACTCCAGTGTTCTTGCCTGGAGAATCCCAGGGACGGGGGAGCCTGGTGGGCTGCCGTTTATGGGGTCGCACAGAGTCAGACACGACTGAATTGACTTAGCAGCAGCAGCAGCAGCCCAACCTGTGAAATTCTTAGTTCCCCAAGCAGGGATCTAACCCACACCCTCTGCAACAGAATCTCAGAGTCTTAGCCACTGGACTGGCACAGAAGTCCCAAAACAGCCCTTTAGAACAGGCCAAATGTCAATGCAAAGGGTTATCAGCCAGGCCTCATAAGTGGTCACCAGCCAAATCACTTAGAGTCCTACCCTCTGGCTACTGAGGTTCATTCCTGTGTCCAGGTGTCTATGTCCAAGGCATCAGAGGGACTTTCTCCCACTCCCTCCCTATAGACCACAGGAATAGTGGCAGGGGCATTTGGAGAATGTACCTTCTCTACAGGGCCTGGGACACTCACCTTTCTAGAGGCAGAGGGCTGGTGGATGGGGTGCCCCCTGCTACAAATACGTATGTGACAGTCAAAGTGGGGCTTTGAGCCAAGACAGAGGTGTGTGGATGGAACATATTCTCGACCTACCCCTTGATAGAAAGGGAAGTTCTTACCAGGATGTGCCGTTCCTTTGTGAGACTCTACCCAGAGGAGCTCTGTATATCCCACTAGGACCCGGTACTCTTTGGGGTATATTAGCTTTCTGCTCCCTCCCACTTGTCGTTGTTTAGTTGCTAAGTCATGTCTGACTTTTTGCAATCCCACCAGGCTCCTCTGTCCATGCGATTTCCCAGGCAAGAATACTGGAGTGGGCTGCCATTTACTTCTTCAGAGGATCTTCCCACCCCAGGGATTGAACTTGCAACTCCTACATTGGCAGGCAGATTCTTTACTACTGAGTCCCCTGCAAAGCCCTCTCCCAGAGCTGGGACCAAAATTCTAAAGGTTCTCTCTCCTCTGATATGTTTGCTGCTACACCCAACCATACTTCTCGGAGGCCCAGACACACCAGATGGTGGCCCTGCTTGGGAGATGCCCAGAACTTACATCTGCTTCACCTGTCATTTCATCTTCTCAAAGGCAGCTCACTACTCTGATCCCCAGCCCCACACCTTACCAGGCGGTATAAGAGACAAATGGGGAATAAAAGTTCTCCCAAACCCCCAAATCCCTACAAAGGCTGAATGGTGCCTCTTTCACGTTCTTAGAGGTTGGACAGGCTTGTCCATGGTCAACCACAACTTCTGGGACAACACAAGTCTTATCTGACCAAACTAGTCCCCAAAACCTCATGGCAGTGCCTGGGCCTTGAATTGTGTGTGTGTGTGTGTGTGTGTGTGTGGACTCACTGCCCAGCCTCTCCTTATAAATGTTCGAGCCAAGTCTGCAGAGGGCCTTATTACAGAGGCAAGTCTCCACGTGTTAACACTGTATCAGCAACATGATGGGCCCGTTTGACTGGCATGGGGAAGGGAGGAAGGGAAAGGTCCTGGGGTATCATCAATGACGCCTAGTGAGCTGTGCAGTAGCCTTGGGGAAGGTCCTTGAAAGGTCCATGGTTGCCCCTTCCTTGGGAGGGCAAATTACTCTTAGTTATCAGAAACTTGTACTGACCAGAGTCTTTCATGAATCTTCTTTCAAATGATAACATTTGGAAATTCTCTGGTGGTCCAGTGATTAGGAATCCACGCTTCCACCGCAGGAACACTGGTCTGTTCCCTGGTCAGGAAATTAAGATCCCACATGTCACACAGCTTGGCCAAATACAAATAAAATGAAACGAAACATATTTACGTTAACACTTCTGCAAAAGCATCTGAGTAAAACAGTAATTGTAAATGACTTTAAAAAGACTTTAAAAATGGCCACTGTTAAAAGTTTGACAAGAGTTTATTATAATGCAGTTGACAAGGAAATTTATTTCTATGACATACATTTTAAAATTATGACTAGTAACATTATGCCAGAACATATCAGACTTTTAGGAATTCCATACGAATATACCATAAAGAAAGTTAAGCATTCCTTATTTGACAGTGCTTCTTATTGTAATTGAACATATTTTTTAAAGCATAATTAGTTAATTTTATAAGGAGAAAGAGCACATCTTTAGAGATATTCCAGGGGCCATCTGGAAAATCTCAAAGTTAGTTCAAGGTTAATAATAATTCACTTAAAGTTTGATTTTTTTTTTTTAGGAAATTTGCCAAAAATATCAAAAGATTTTAAAATGTTGTATTAAATAGGATCATAGGTCCCTGTGAAACAATACATAGTTATCCAGTTAACCAAAGTGACAAAGACTTCAAAGGTAATTGCAGAAAGTTACACAACTGTAAAAAACAAAACAATAAAAACACTTTGCTCTTTTAATAGAGAAAATTCAGCTTAAGTAATCAAAGATATAATAAAGACAACATGAGGCACAGAAAAATATTTTTGATAAAACACAGAACCTTTGATTTCCAGGCAGCTTATTTAAAAGGGAAAGAAGCCTTTCAAAATTCTATTAATCTTACCCTCACATTAGTCCAGGAAAACTTTGTTCTTCCAGTAGATGAAAGAAAGTTAAGTTTTAGTTTTACATAAGCATACTATTGATATTAAAGTTTATTTTTGTTTAAGCCAATTAAGCAGAACTCTTTTACAAATTAATTTTGGCAATACACTGCAGAAGTACAAAGCACTACATATATATGTAACATTTATCCATAGACATATGTAAAGATACAGGCAGACACAGAGACCCTAAAGTTTTCATTGCAAAACTTTAGCCATGGCTCAACAATGTAAAATTCGCGAGTTTATAAGTAACAGTTGAATCCAAATGGTGTCTCCAGCAGACAGAACAAGATAAGGCTACCCTCTCAGATGGCTAAAGTATTTTCCTAATATTTGTGGAGAAGACATTTCAAATTTGTACTTGCCCTTGACAAATAATCTTATTGACGCTGTGAGCTAGATTTTGGGCAAGGAGTTTTCTATAGCAGTCTGTATTCTTAAAAGCGTCTTCCACTTACTTTTCTTTCTTTTTTTAGTCTAAGGCAATTGTGCACAGCGTTTATATTTCAAATACATGATGAGATTTACAACTTCAAGGGACATGGAAAGAAGGCAGGCTTTCTCCTAGGAGTTTTGGGGCCCATTTTTCTATTGTCAGAAGCCTAGGGTAATTACTATTTAAATTTTTCCTTTGCATTAGGGGTCTGAGGACTCAGGTTCATTGTCAATCATGGTAACATCCTCCCCTTTTATCTTTCTACTTTCCCAGGGATTCTGCCTCTTAGCTAATCAGGCTTTGTCACAAGAACTCAGACCTCAATCTGCAGCAGCCCGTGCCCTCCTAGCTTTGCTAAATGGCACACTACATCTCCAACTTATGATTCTATCCTCACGCCCTGTCTGCAGCCCCAAAGGGAGCTGTCGATGCCTGAATGTCCTTCTCTGGCTTCCGCTCCTCCCCTGACTCTGTAACGTGAACTTCAGCCACTCCTTGCCTGAGCCACAGAGGCCAGCTGAACTGTTCACAGTAGGGGCCAGTCCTCTTCTTTGTCACAAGGGCATTACGTGCGGTTCGTCAGGCAAGCACATTAGAACAGCTGGCACTTCTGGGGTGTCCAGATTTCACCCACGGATATCTCTTTTCCAAGACCCATTTGTCTGGTCTCCTGGCTGGCTTGCCAATTGTTGGTTCTCAAACAACCCCCGTACATGGAGGGCAAGGTGAGACCAAGGAAAGAGGCAGCCACTCCCAACTGGCAGGTTTAACAAGCAAGGGAACTTGAGTACAAGGCTTGTCTTGGTGGGCTGCAAGGTCAGTAGACCTCCCCTCCTCCCTGCCAAATCTTAAAAGTTTATATAGAACCCTTAACTGGGTTGAGTCATGCCAACTTACTCTCTCAAGGCTGTACCCTTGAAATAGCACCTGGTATTAAATGGTGGGTGAAATGTACTTTCCAAGGACAGGACATGGGTTAGGAGCCTCTCGTTGCCTGGGTCCAGTCGACTGGGTCAACCACCAGTCGTGTCTTCTCAGTGACGTCCTCCAGTGTCAGGCAGAGAGACACAAGTCCCAGTGGAGTGCACCCGGTCCTTTCTCTACAGTGGAGAGTGAGAGAAATGAGCTCCTGGTCTAGCAAGGCCCAGCCGGAAACCAGCTTCCTACATCCCCACCGCATTCCTCCCACCCCCACCCTTACCTGCTCTGCCTTTCACTCCCTTTCCCCCAGCTCAGATCTGCCTCTCCCCTTGAAGCCTCTTCTTTTCCCAGAATCATATTTTCCCTCAATTCACACCCCCAACGTGCTTTCTCATGTGTACAGAAAAAGATCTCGAAGTTTTTCTAATTACCCTCTCTCCCATTTAAACCTGTTCACTTGTTGGAGTTCCCACTGGTGGGGTGAGAATGTCCCTGATGGTGGATTTCATCACAGAGCACTTGGGTCTATACTTGACACTGTGTGGATATTATCAATCACAGTGAGAGAGTCGTACTCCCAAGCCCATTTTACAGATGAGAAGGACTAGTACCCAGAGGAGAGCTACCTTGCCCAAGGTCTCACAGCTATCAAGGGACAGAGCTGATAGTCAAACTCGAGAATGTCTGAATCTGAAAGATAGATTTTCCAACCCCAATATAAATGCTTCCACAAGATCTCAATGGTGCAGAACATCATGGCGCCAGCTTCGAATATGAAATATCTAAGTTATAGAATATCCTTCAAGAAGCAACACTGCACAGTTTCCTGGTATATATAGCAATTCAACTTGATGGCTAATTGAATGTTGGTACATGGCTCTTGTTAAAGACCCTCTTTAATAGATAAGACTCATTTGCAATTAGCAGTCTGGTTTATATACAAACATCAGATAGTCCGGGATTCTTAAAAAGGTTTCTGTCGTGTTCAGTTGGCTAAGGATTTCCCTCCTCAATCAGATTTACAACGCACTGTGGTATGTGTAGGGGTTTATGAGGAATAGGTTTAGATTGAGTCGATTTGGCCCAGATATTCAGACTCTGCCTTAATTTTGTGTAATGGTCTTTTTGATGCATGCAAAATATTAAGTGCAGGACTAAACACTGAAAACATTTCCAGACAAATTCATTTGCAAATAAAATAATCTAATTCCCCAGTAGACAATGGGCCCAGATTTTTGCTGTGGTAAATTTATCTACTTATGAGTGAATAAATGAACACACAGATGAGTTCACTTTCTTTGACACTGAAGCTGCTTCTCTGAGATGCAAGGAGGGGGGACCCTCTTCTAATCCTGGGAAAACTGGGGCCTCTCCAGAGCCTACAGCCCAAGGAATGTGCCTCCAGCGTCCTGCAAATAGTGACAGGCAAGGTTAGCAAGCTGAGATATATAATCAGCTTGAATGCTAATTTGCTGCTTAACATGTGTGGATACAAGTTGCTGCCACGACCATCCCCTAATTTTAAAAAAGATGCATTTCTTTCTATTATACAGATGGTGTTATTAATTATTATTTCAAACTCGGAGGGGCCTCAGTACACAACTTTTTTTCCTGGCAGTTCAGTCCTCTTAAAGAAAGCTTAAAGATCAATTATTATAAACCAAAGTGTTTTTCTGCTATTGGTTTATAAATAAACACCTCACACAACAACTATTCCCATTTAGTTACTTCAGTGTACATTAGCAAATAATTTGTCATGAAGGGTATTCCAGGCAGGGGCATTAAGCAAAGCTGGGCCTAAGTGTAGCTTATTGAGATTTTATTTATAGTTGCTCTATTTTTTTCCTTTTCCAGGTAAAAACTGCAAGGGCCAGGGCACACAGAGTGGACTTTGGGGGCTCAGCAGCCAGTTGATCTGAGCTCTGGAATGGATCCAGCCTGCTGTGTGGCCATTGGAAAACCACATAACACCTCTGCGCTGTTTGCATTTGTGTTAAATCATTGTGGAGGCCTCCTCCCTATGGTGCTAGTGGTAAAGAACCTGCCTGCCTATGCAGGAGTCATAAGAGATGCGGGTTCGACCCCTGAGCTGGGAAGATCCCCTGGAGGAGGACATGGCAACTCACTCCAGTATTCTTGCCTAGAGAATCCTCTGGACAGAGGAGCCTGGCGAACTACAGTCCATAGGGTCGCAAAGAGTCAAACACAACCCACAACCGAAGCAACTCAGCACACACGCCTGTGTGTCAGCTTCCTCTGCTGCTGCAATTTGACACAAGCCCTGACCTAGGTCACAAATGCCTAGTTCATGGGATAAGAATGAGTTTGAATCTGGGATTCTGGTCATTAACCCCATGTTACCCTCTGCTGGAGCAGGGGGTTGACAGGGCCAGGTGAATGAGAATCACCCAACACGTTAAAATGCAGATTCCGGCTGCCTTCCCCTTCCTACCACCTACACCCCTCTGCAGCTGAATCTCTAGGGTCGGGGGCTTGGAGGCTCTCTGCCCTTACAGGGTTATGGCGCGCAGATCAGGGACCCCACCCAGACCCAGCCATGTCCCGGGAGCTCTTCCTCTCTACCAGGCATGCCAAACTGGTGTCTAGAGTTTTACTTTTGCATTCCCTTCAGCCTAGAGAGATGTCCCCCAGGCTGGCTTCTTCTCATAAATCACCTGGGGAGAGGCTGCGGCTGGCCTCCTGTCACCACCCTCCACCCCACTTATGATGCCATTACATGCTCCCTTCTCTTCTCTGGGCTCATCATTGTCAGGAAATTCATCTCATCTCCTTGTGAATTATCTATTGCGTAGACCCACCCCCACCTCCAGTACAGAGACCCTGTCTGGCTTGTTGGAAGCTGTACCCCAGCGTGAAGGACCTGGGAGGGGCTTGTCAGTATGAGAACTCATGAGTAAAGGAACACCGGGTGAATTCCCTTACTTCTGATGCTGATGCTGCTCCTCTGAGATGCTAGAATGGGGACCCTCTTCTAACCTGGGAAGAAGGGAAACGGGAACCTGCTCTGAACCTTGTTCCTGAGGAAGGTGAAGGCCAGCTCCTGCCCCTCAAGCCTGTTCATTGTGACCCCAGCATCCAGGAAAGACCTCAGTGGAACCAGAGTCCCTGCATTCAGCAGGAAGCTATGCACCCAGAGAATCTCAGCTGGGGTTATTTGACCAGAAAATTCTAACTTCAAGGGCTTTTGAATAAGTTCTTCTTAACTTCATTGTCTACAAAAACATGTGCTAAGTCTCTTCAATCCTGTTTGACTCTTTGTGACCCTATGGGCGGTAGCCCGCCAGGCTCCTCTGTCCCTGGGGATTCTCCAAGAAAGAATACTGACGTGGGTTGCCATGCCCTCCTCCAAGGGATCTTCCAGATGTAAGGGTTGAACCTGCGACCCTTAAGTCTCTCGCATTGGCAGGGGGGTCCTTTACCACTAGCACCACCTGGGAAGCCCACAGAAATGTGGGTCCTGGTGAAAGTTGAGGTCAGGTATGAACTGCATGCTAGTTACCTACCCAGTTAAGAGGTTGTTCTATTTGACTTCTCCTGACTTTGCATGGACAACTGACCTTGACACTTCCCATATAAGCTTCTCTCCTCTTTCCTCATCAGATAGGATAATGATATCATGAAGAAATTACTAAACAAGTGGTATTTAATAACTGTTTGCCAGCATGAAATAAGGAAGATAATCACACAAGGTCTCCGAGCTCTTCCTTACCCTCAATCAATTTTTGGATAACAAAAAATTAGTTTGTAATGAGTCCCTGCCCCCTTCTACAGAGTCAGTAGCTGCTGCTACTGCTGCTGCTAAGTCACTTCAGTCGTGTCCCAGCTCTGTGCGACCCCAGAGACGGCAGCCCACCAGGCTCCCCCGTCCCTGGGATTCTCCAGGCAAGAACACTGGAGTGGGTTGCCATTTCCTTCTCCAATGCATGAAAGTGAAAAGTGAAAGTGAAGTCGCTCAGTCGTGTCCGACTCTTAGCAACCCCATGGACTGCAACCTACCAGGCTCTTCCGTCCATGGGATTTTCCAGGCGAGAGCACTGGAGTGGGGTGCCATTGCCGTCTCCGGCGTCAGTGGCTACTTTCTCTTATTTAGTTTGCTTTCCATGAGATACTTCTCAGGCTTCCCAGGTGGCTTAGTGGTAAAGAAAATGCAGGAGACACGGGTTCGATCCCTGAGTCAGAAAGATCCCCTGGAGGAGAACATGGCAGTCCACTCCAGTGCTCTCGCCTGAGAAAATCCCACGGACAGAGGAGCCTGCTGGGCTACAGTCCATGGGCTTGCAAAGAGTTGGGCTCAACTTAGAACTAAACAACGAGACACACTAACCTGTGATTCCTTAGACACCTACAGCCTACCTCCAGGTAGGCTGAGGAAAACTCCCAAACAATGCTTATTTTCATCCTATTTGAAGACACACACACACACACAGTGGGGAAGAAGGTCCGAGAGGAAGGGGCTATATGTATACAAATAGCTGATTCACTTCATTGTACAGCAGAAACTAATACAACATTATACTCCAATAATTTTTTTTTTAATGACACGAAAGTTCTCTCTCATATGAATGAAGCAGGCCTGGCTCACATCTACCCCATGGATAGAAGCAGGTACCCAGGGCACCAAGGTCCTGATGTCTGCTTTGATTTCACGTCATTTCCCTTATCCTTAGGGTGTGGAAGCCTGCTGCACTCCACCTCTCTTCTGTCCACCTTCTTTATGTTTTTCTCCTCTAGGCCTGATTTATTTCCTGTTTTTGTCTTTATTCATCCTCCTCTTTGAGTCTTCCTCTGCTCCTCTTTTCCCTGGGAAGGAAGTCATAGAAAGAAACCATCGCTGTTTGTTTTTGCTCTGTCTCTCCATCCCGAGAGCCAACCGCTTCCCACATCAGGACAAAGAAGCAGGAAAAAATGCCCTGAAATCAACAAGCCACAGACAGGCTTTCAACAAAAATTTTATTAACACCACTCTGGCCTTAGGTGAGCTGGCGAGCTTGCAGAAGGCCAGCCAAAGAAACAGAGGGCCAAAGAAGCAGGTCCTGCTGCTGAGTGGAACTTCCTCTCCCCCTTGTGGTTACAACTGCTTCTGATCTTTAGGAACCAGTCGTTGACGGTAGTGGTATCTTATACCGTGATCACTTTCTTATTTCACAGCTTCCCTGACTCATCAACCCACCTACCTTCTTAGATCAGTACCCAACCCCCTTCCACCCCACTCCCCACTCTACCCATCCATCTGCTCTTTTCAAAAGGGTTTCACTGCGTGTATCTCGGTGCACTTCACTCGGGTACTTATTTGCATTTGATGACTTTTCTGTATCTCCTGTATTCATTTTCATGCCATTTATTTACTCCCTAGCTCTTTCATAAAACAACATGAAATCAAAGCAATGAACTGGGAGTAAGAAAGAGGTAAAGAGGACGGAAGGAAGGGGAGCAACACATTTATGTTTGTAATCACGTTCATCTTTGTCCCTGCATCTACATGCGTCCCACTACAGATTCATTACACAGGTCTGAACATGTCCAAGCCCGCGGGCAGCACTTCAAGGGAATAAACAGGAGGTAGAAAGCATAGCCCTGCTCCCAGGGAACTTTTCATCTCACAGACAAGGCACTAGTAATGTCTTCTGTCTGTACCACGGTTGATGTGAAGCTCTTAGGCAGGCGTTTTCCTGTCTGATTTCTGTAAGCAGAACGGGGGCATTGTTTCCATGGTATAAGAGAAGAAACTGAGGTGAAGGATGCTGAGAAGATAGGAGGAGGATCGAGATTAAAGCCCAGTCTGCTGGCGCCAGATTTCACGGCCTTTCCATGAAGCCATGTGACAGTGCCAGGGCGACTGGTCATGGTAAGAATCGCTGACTCTGGGGAAAATGAAGTCAGTGAAGGCCGGAGAGAAGTGCGAGGAACCATGAGTGGGAGATGGAGTCTAGAGAAAGATACAGGACTTGGCCAGAAGGCTACACTGGGAGCTCCTTTCAGACCTTGTGTGTCCTTGTGTGTATCATCCAAAGGGCCGCAGAGGAGCTGCCAGAGAGGCTGAGTCTTCAAAAGCTTATTGTAGAGAGAGTAAGGGAGAGGCAATCGTCTTTTCCCTTCATCTCTGTTTGCTGCTGCTGCTGCTAAGTCGCTTCAGCCGTGTCCGACTCTGTGCAACCCCATAGACGGCAACCCACCAGGCTCCCCCATCCCTGGGGTTCTCCAGGCAAGAACACTGGAGTGGGTTGCCATTTCCTCCTCCAATGCATGAAAGTGAAAAGTGAAGGTGAAGTCGCTCAGTCGTACCTGACTCTTGGCGACCCCATGGACTGCAGCCTACCAGGCTCCTCCGTCCATGTGATTTTCCAGGCAAGAGTACTGGAGTGGGGTGCCACTGCCTTCTCCGTCATCTCTGTTTATACAAATACAAAGTATACTATTACACAGCCACTAAAAGAAACAAAATAGAATCTTTTACAGAGATATGGACGGACCTAGAGTCTGTCAAACAGAGTGAAGGATGTCAGAAAAAGAAAAACAAATATGGTATATTAATGCATATATGTGGAATCTAGAAAAATAGTATAGATGGCCTTATTTTCCAGGGCAGGAATACAGACGCAGATGTAGAGAATGGACACGTGGACACACAGTGAGGGAAGGGGAGGGTAGGATGAGTCGAGAGATTAGGACTGACATATATACACTTTGATTTGTGTAAAACTGACGGCTAGTGGGGAGCTGCTGTATAGCACAGGAAGCTCTGTTCAGCGCTCTGTGAGGACCTAGGGGGTGGGATGAGCGGAGTGTGAGAGGGTCCAAGAGGGAAGGAATGTATGCATACATATAGCTGATTCCCTTCATCGGGACAACAGAAACTAGCACAACATTGTAAGGCAATTATATTCCAATAAAAATATTTTTAAATGTATACATACATATATGCCTCCTTTTTCCATGTCTGAGTATGCCTTCAATTAGCAAGAATTTATTGCCTGTTAATTTGGTACAAGCACTTTGATAAAGCCTTGAGGGAGGGTACCAACAAGTAAGAGACGTCTTTGCACTGTTGTTGGAGGAGGTAATTGACAAAATGTGACAGCGCTGACCCTCGAGCTGGCCCCGGGCAATGAGAGACTCCTTACCCCTCCGCCGTCCTTGGAATGTGTGTTTTGCCCACTGCTCCCACCATCAGAGCCATTTTCAAGGACACGGGCATGAGACAGCAATGTGTTGCTGAGACCATCTGGATGGTGAACGTGACTGAGCCCAGTTAAGGCTTCTATATAAACTTCTAAGGTTCTGGTGGGCGGGTATAGAGATCTACTCATCTTGCTGCATCCAAGACAAGCCTCCTCTATAAGTTCCTTTGCTTGTGAAACCGTCACCGATCAATCCGGAGGGGCTGCCTCTTCCCTTGGTCTCTCCCTGCCCTCCAAGTCCAGGGGCCAATTTGTAAATTAATGATTGTTCCTAAGGAGTGGGCAGGGCAGGTGGTCTGTGCACAAAGCAGAGAAAGCTCTGGACTGTGGGATACTGGGGAGTGTGGCATTCAAATGTTCCACTAAGTTCTCTGTACAGATTGAATTTCCATGGAGGGAAACTGACATTTCCATGTATTGGGAGCTAACATCTCATTTCATCCTGTGAGGTTATTCTGCCCATTTTACAGACAAGGAGACTGAGGCTTAAAGGAGTGAAGTAAATTGCTGTAGTCCCACTGCTGGTGGGATGAGGTTCCATGAGAGTCCAGGATCAGTGAATCCTGCTGCTGCCCATGTGTCTTGTGAGGCCATGGAGCACTGTGGCCCAGGGCTCAGGCGCTGGTGAGAAACGGCTGTGAGATAAGTCCCAGATCCACTCCTCACTAGCTGTTTAATTTGTCTAAACCTTGGTTTGCTCATCTGTAAAAGGGGGATAAATCTGAGTACCCACCTCCTAAGGCAGATGGGAGGATCTGATGAGTTGAAATGTGTGAGCACTAGTAAATGTCTAAGGAAAGCTCAGCCACCATAGCTGCCATTCTTAACACCATCACTAGCGTTACCACTATTGTCAAAAGGAGACCCTGGTGACACGGAGCCACACACTGTGAACTTGTGATCTTTCTTTAATCCCCATGCCACTCATCCTGTCCCCATTGCATGCAAAATGGGAAGTGTGCAGTGAGGAATCAGTGTTTAAACATGAGATCAAACAAGCAGGGCGACATCGGTATGCATGAACCAGGGTCCAGATGAGTCCCGTGAACAAGGAGAAAATTCTCAGAACCAGACTAGGGCCATCTCCCATGAGCTGGGTTGGGACACTCTGATAGGGTTTTTTATATGCTTTTGTGCAGTTTCCCTGATGGTTCAGCAGTAAAGAATCCTCCTGCAATGCAAGAGACATGAGTTCAATCCCTGGGTCAGGAAGACACCCTGGAGAAGAAATGACAACCCACTCCAGTATTCTTGCCTGGGAAATCCCATGCACAGAAGAGCCTGGCGGGCTGGAGTCCACGGGGTTGCAAAGAGTCAGACACGACTGAGCAACTAAACACCAAAGCATTGCTTGTAGGTGTCCCCACCCTAAAGGTGCTGCGAGTTTGAGCTTCTCCTCCTCTTCGAGAACATCACAGACAAGGACCTGCACTCTAAATCTTTGTCTACTTAAGCCCCAAAACAGTCTCAGAAAGAATCTTCTTTCGCTTACAAAAGAAACAAGGATCAAATGCTCACTCAGCTTCAGCTGTTTTCACATCAACTTTTATCTTGACAAACTGCAGGTATTATGATGCTTATCTGACGGCAGAGGCACCTGAGAAGCATAGAAGTTAATTTATTTACTCATGGTTTTGATAGAATCCTGAGCATTAAGAAATGGGGGGGGGGTGAGTGTACCTATGTCAGAATTTCTCTCAAAGGGTGTGAAATGTGGTTAGAGAAACAGAGAGGCTTGGAGGGATCTGTGTGTCTGAACAGGAAATGAAAGAAACATGGAAATTTATTGACTTCCTCATCTTTGAATAAAATAGCTAAATTCCTCTCAATGCTTTGCACTGATCAGTGTAAAATCCTGATATTTCTTCTAGTACTTACTTCTCTCTTGTATTGTCTGCCTCCCAGCTTAAATACAAGCTCCCAGAAGATCAGGATTGGGGACTGCCTAATTCACACCAGTTTCCTAACACCAAATCCAGCTCCTAATGTGATCAAGACTCAATCGATATTTGTTGAATGAATCAATGAAATTTAAATTACTGTGCTTCTTGATTTTCCAAAAGAGGCCCTGGTTCCTGGAGTCTTCCATGTGAACAAAGGTATCCAACCAGAGGAGGGAGAATTTCTTTAAAAAAAGTTACAAAAGTCAAGTCCATAGTATCTGAGTCCCTTGTTATAACAGTTTCCCCTTCTCTGTCAAACAGCAGAATTGCCCTGTTGACTATAAGCTCTGTGGGGGTGCAGATCATGTCCTAGTGTGCATTTGATCCTCAAGGGCTAGTAGAAAGCTTGATATGCTAAAGGGGCTCAAAACTATTTAGACAAAAAAAAAGCTTGGCCTCAAAGAAACAGAGCTTCATAGTCACCCTTTTCTTCAAATATCCACTGATTTAAACTGCCATGTTCTAGGCTCTTAGGTACAATGTACACACACAGCATCACAGTCCCTACCTGCCAGTCTACCTAGTCGTTGTTCAGTTGCTAAGTCACATCTGACTCTTTGCAACCGCATGGACCACCCGGCTTCCTTGTCCTTCACCATCTCCTGGAGTTTGCTCAAACTCATGTCTATTGAGTCTGTGATGCCATCCAACCATCTCATCCTCTGTCACCCCCTTCTCCTCCTGCTCTCACTCTTTCTAAGCATCAGGGTCTACCTAGTGCTTTTGCAAAAATGAGTTCCCATCAGTCACATATTCTCTGATGTTGCAAGATGGACAACAGGCCCTGAAAAATAAGAAAGAAAGAAAGAACAGAGGGGAAAAGGCTTTGCAATTTCACTCCTTGTGTCTCTTGCCAACAGAGACGAGAAACCACTAGCAATTATGTCGAAGCCATTACTGCAGAGCCAATTTGCTTCTGGAGTTACAGTTGCACTCCAGGAACTTGACTTATCCTCCAGAGAGGTCATTACTTGCCGGAGACATGTTATTGAGGGCAGTAGTGTCCTTGCCAGCCTGGGATGCCCTCAGTCATGTGTGATAGCAGGAAATGGGGGTCAAAATAATTAACCTCATGTGATTTTGGTAGGACTCATTGCAAAATCACCCAGATGCACTCAACTGTTTCTTCTAGTTAAATAATCTAAGTGCATCCATTTCCCCCCAAAGGTTCTCTTCCCACATCCCTGCCTTTTTTTTCCCCCTAGCTCTCAACCCATATACCTTTTGATTTGCTCTCTCTCTTTTATTCCTCCTGCCTTCCTCTCCTCTTACAGATTCTGCTGGTGACAGTTTCGCTAGGGTTTTCAGCACCGTTATTATCACTGTGTGAGTGTGTGTTCAGTTGCTAAGTCGCATCTGACTCTTGGCAACCCAGTGGACTGTAGTAGCCCTCCAGGCTCTGGACAGCCCTCCTCTGTCCTTGGGATTTCCCAGGCAAGTATACTGGAGCAGGTTGCCATTTCCTTCTCCACTCATTCCCTATTCCCACCTCATAATCAAGAACTCCAGAGGTCCAGTCAAGATCCCCTTCGTGAATCACAGCCTGTCATGCCGATGGGGCTTGTGTAATGACGACGGGAGACATGCTGTGCAGGGCTACCCAAGTGGATGGGTCAGAGGGAAGAGTTCTGACAAAACAAGGTCCACTGGAGGAGGGAATGGCAAACCACTCCAGGATTCTTGCCTCAAGAACCCCATGAACAATATGAAAAGCAAAAATGATATGACACCAGAAGATGAGCCCTCTGGGTCGCAAAATGCCCAGGATGCTCCTGGGGAAGAGTGGAGGGCAATTATGAATAGCTCCAGAAAAACAAAGCAGCTGGGTGAAAGCGGAAATGACACTCAGCTGCAGATGTGTCTGGTGGTGAAAGTAAAGTTCAATTCTATAAGAACAATATTGCATAAGAACCTGGAATGTTAAGTCCATGAATCAAGGTAAATTGGACGTGGTCAAACATGAGAAGGCAAGAGTGAACA
Source organism: Oryx dammah (assembly GCF_014754425.2). NCBI lineage: Eukaryota > Metazoa > Chordata > Mammalia > Artiodactyla > Bovidae > Oryx > Oryx dammah. Next base: position 46,141,366 of record NW_024070192.1, read on the forward strand.
CTGACATCTCAGGAATCAGTGAACTAAAGTGGACGGGAATGGGCCAATTTAATCCAGATGACTGTTATATATACATCTGTGGGCAAGAATCCCTTCGAAGAAATGGAATAGCCCTCACAGTCAACGAAAGAGTCCCAAATGCAGTCCTTGGGTGCAGTCTCAAAAACAACATAATGATCTCAGTTTGTTTCCAAGGCAAACCATTCAACAGCACAGTAATCCAACCACTAATGTCAAAGAAGCTGAAGTTGACCAGTCTATGAAGATCTACAAGAACTTTTAGAACTAACACCAAAAAAGAGATGTCCTTTTCATCACAGGGGATTGGAAATACAAAAGTAGGAAGTCAAGTGATACCTGGAATAATAGATAAGTTTGGCCTTGGAGAACAGAATGAAGCAGGACAAAGGCTAACAGAGTTTTGTCAAGAGAACACACTGAAAAAAAAAAAAAAAAGAGAACACACTGGTCATAGCAAACACCCTCTTCAACAACACGAGAGAGGACTCTACACATGGACATCACCAGATGGTCAATACCAAAATCAGACTGATTATATTCTTTGCAGTCAAACATGAAGAAGCTCTCTAACAGTCAGCAAAAACGAGACCAGGAACAGACTGTGGCTTAGATCATGAGCTCCTTATTGCAAAATTCACACTTAAATTGAAAACAGTAGGGAAAACACTATGCCATTTAGGTATGACCTAAAGCAAATCTCTTATGATTATACAGTGCAAGCGTCAAATAGATTCAAGGGATTAGATCTGGTAGACAAAGTGCCTGAAGAAATACGGATAGAGGTTGATAACGTGGTAGAGGAGGCAGTGACCAAAACCATCACCAAGAAAAAGAAATGCAGGGAGGCAAAGTGGTTGTCTGAAAAGGCTTTACAAATAGTTGAGGAAAGAAGAGAAGCAAAAGGCAAGGGAGAAAGGGGAAGATATATCCAACTAAATGCAGGGTTACAGAAAATAGCAAAGAGAGATAAGAAGGCCTTCTTAAATGAACAGTGCAAAGAAATAGAGGAAAACAATAGAATGGGAAAGACTAGAGATCTCTTCAAGAAAACAGGGGATACCAAGGAAATGTTTCATTCAAGGATGGAAGAATAAAGGACAATAAAGGACAGAATGGCAAGGATCTAATAGAATAAGCAGAAGAGATTAAGAAGAGGTGGCAAGAATACAGAGAAGAACTATACAGAAAAGGTCTTAATGACCCGGAATACCATGATGGTGTGATCACTCACCTAGAGCCAGACATCCTGGAGTTCAAAATCAGGTGGCCCTTAGGAAGCATTACTATGAACAAAGCTAGTGGAGGTGATGGAATTCCAGCTGAGCTATTTACAATTCTGAAAGATGATGCTGGTAAAGTGCTGCACTCAATATGTCAGCACATTTGAAAAACTCAGCAGTGATCACAGGACTGAAAAAGGTCAGTTTTCATTCCAATCCCAAAGAAGGCAGTGCCAAAGAATGTTCAAACTGCTGTACAGCAGTGCTCATCTCACATGCTAGCAAAGTAATGCTCAATATCATTCAAGCAAGGCTTCAATAGTACATGAACTAAGAACCTCCATATGTGCAAACTAAATAAAGAAAAGGCAGAGGAACCAGAGATTATAATGCCAACATTCATTGGATTATAGAAAAAGAAAGAGAATTCCTGAAAAGCATCTACTTCTGCTTCATTGACTATGCTAAAGCCTTTGACTGCGTGGATCACAACAAACTGTGGAAAATTCTTAAAGAGATGGGAATACCAGACCACCTGACCTGCATCCTGAGAAACCTGTATGTGGGTCAGGAAGCAACAGTTAAGCACCAGACATGGAACAATGGAGTGGTTCCAAATTGGGAAAGGAGTACATCAAGGCTGTATATTGTCACCCTGCTTATTTAACTTATATGCTGAGTACATTATGTTAAATGCTGGGCTGGATGAAGCACAAGCTGGAATCAAGATTGCCAGGAGAAATATCAATAACCTCAGATAAGCAGATGACACCACTCTGATGGCAGAAGAGGAACTCTCGATGAAGGTGAAAGAGGAGAGGGAAAATGCTGACTTGAAACTCAACATTCAAAAACTAAGATCATGGCATCTGCTCCCATCACTTCATGGCAAACAGAAGGGGAAAAAGTGGAAATGGTGACATATTTTCTTTTCCTGGGCTCCCAAATCATTGTGGACAGTGACTGAAACCATGAAATTAACATGTTTACTTCTTGGGAGGAAAGCTATAACAAACCTAGACAGCATATTAAAAGAGCAGAAACACCATTTTACCGACAGAGGTCTGTGTAGTCAAAGTTATGGTCTTTCCTTTTTCCGGTAGTCATGTATAGATATGAGAGTTGCGTCACAGGGAAGGCTGAGCACTGAAGAACTGATGCTTTCAAATTGTGGTGTTGAAGAAGATTCTTGAGAGTCTCTTGGACTGCAAGGAGATCAAACCAGTCAATTCTAAAGGAAATCAACCCTGAAAACTCATTGGAAGGATTGATGCTAAAACTGAAGCTCTAATACTTTGGCCACCTGATGCAAAGAGCAGACTCATTAGAAAAGACTCTGATGCTGGGAAAGAATGAAGGCTGGAGAAGGGGACGACAGAGGGTGCGATCGTTAGATAGCATCACGGACTCAGTGGACATGAATTTGTGCAAACTCCAAGAGACTGTGAAGGACAGGGGAGCCTGGCGTGCGGCAGTCCATGGGATTGCGAAGAGTCAGATACGGCTGAGCAACTGAACTGAACAAAACCTTTATCTGTTTACGGATGTGCAGTTTTCAGACTGCAAGGGCAATTTCATCTCATCACCACAAGAGGTCACTGCTGAGGAATTGTCTTGTGGCGGTCCAGAGACATTCACTTGCCTTGGCTGAGAGGAGGCCGCCCGCGCTGGCTTAGATCATTGCCCAGGCTGAAATGGAGACCTACACTTAGGCCGAGGCTATAGTTCTATTAGTTTACAAGCACATATGCTGAGTTGTCGTCCTTAGGTTGGTACATTGCGTCAGGGGTGTAGGGCACTAAAAGACTTCCAAACTCAAGCAGCTCTAGCCAGGTGTCCCTGACCAGTCCACATGGCCCTTTCTTCCAGCCTGGGCGCTTAGTGAGGGTCCCTGCTCTGCACCCTGCTGTTCTCCTTCATCACATGGCTCTGAGATCACGGTGACCATCTCTGCCCTTCTCCAGCGTGTGGGCCTGCAGGATCCCTTTGCAGACCCGTCCACACTTCCCAGCCCCTTACATAACAAGGAGAGAGACAGCTTCTGCCACCTCTCAAAAACGTCCTCCAACAGTACCTTCCCCCAAACAACACACTCCCAGTCCTGTTACCAACTTCCCAAAGGAATGTGAGCGCCTCCTATCAGACAAGGTCTGCTCCATGCTTGCTGCTGGATTCTCTTCCACAGGGAAGGGCTACAGGTTTTTTCCTTACACGAGTGCAGTTGTATATGACCAGGTGCCCAGTCTTAGTTTTTAAAAACTCAAAACAGCATAAGACAAACCACTACCCTTGAAGAGCTTATAATCCAGGGAAGACATTGGTTAACCTCCAGGCCACTCCAGAACTGCTCTATTCGATTAACCAAATCCCATCCCATTCAGGAGTGCCTTAAAGGAGACAGAGAGATCCTAGGTGCCCAAGAAGCATAATACGAAGATGGGCGCTGAGGCCTATGCAGGGAGAGACCACCATAAGCAGCACAAGAGTATTAGCCAGACCACCTCCACTGTCATCCGCATCCACACCACTGCCACCCCACCAACAGTCAGCCTTGAATTCACAGAATCGCAGTGGGATGAGGCTCGTGAGCCACATAGGTGTGGACAGATGTGAAAGAAGGGCCAGTTTCTAAATCAGTCTACCTTCCCATCCTTCATGCACTGCGGCTGAGTAAATGTAGAATTTAGAAAGTGAAGGGATTGGATGCCAAGGACACCCCCACCCACCTTCTAGTTAATTCCCTCTGAAGCCCCAGCCCCGAGGCACTTCAGCCTGAAACTGTATTCTCTGTCTTTGCTTCCCTTCCAGGCTACTCCAGCAAGGGGCACCCTCAAAATCTGGGAGAGTGTGAGAGGGAGGGGTGAAGAGCTTGGAATAAATGAAGCAGATAAGGCTGAGCAACTGTGGAAGCTGGAGGAAATTGCTTCCAGCAGTTTCGAGTCATGGCTTGACTCATAATTTAACCTTGAATATAGTTTTCAAAAATCATTAGGTCCCCAAAGCTTTCATCTCTAGCAGTGATTAGCCATGATGCAGTAAGCAAGAAGTTAATACATTTATGTCAAAGGAGGCATGTAATGCATGAAAATCTATTCGTTCTGAATTTGCTTACTGGGTACTGATTGCTCTGTTGTCAGCACGGTGCTGGGCACTGGGAGATAGGACAATGGACAAACACAGACTCCCTCCCTCCAAGGACCTTACAGTCTCATTTCAGGAGGAGACAAGAAATCAGCACTTATGGAATACCTGCTGTATGCCAGAAACCCTGCCAGAACTATTTGCCTGCATTCACCCCAACACCAACCATGCGATTTGGTGTATTTTATATATCAGTAAACGGAGACTCAGAGAGGTTATATATTTTACCCAAAATCACATGGTTAAAATCAGAGGATTCAGAATGCATACCATGGTTGAATTCCAAAATCTGTGCAATGACCACTTTTTCCAAGAGCTAAACAGGCACAGAGGCCAACCCAAACCTTTCTTTACTGAGTTCTGTTTTCCTGGCCTGCCCATCTGCATGGAAAAAAAAAAAATGATGAATGCAGTGTTATTTGGGCCGAAACAGATCAGGGTATTCTTCCAAACAACATATGAAGAAGTGGCTTTTAATTTAAAATTATATTAAGACAACCCAAGGGATGAGATGAAAAAGTCAGAACCCTCTCCTGACACACAAGAAAATAATATGCAAACAACAGCACTAGTTATTCTAACTCAAACTTACAGAGTAGATATAGTATCATCCTTGTTTTACAGATGAAGAAACCGAGGTACAGAGATGTTAAGGAATTTGCCCAAAGTTAAGCAGCTAGTGAGTGGAAGAATAGGAATTTGATTCGAGGATCCAATCTGTTATTAATAGAATGACAGGCAGTGTTTCTAATGATGATGGTTAAGACAGGGAGATAGATGAATAGACGGATGGGGTGAGAAATGGAGAATTTCCTGCCATATCAGTAAACAGGATGTCACTGTCATCAGCGATTCCAGCCCTCCACCATGGACTGGTGAGCCCTAAGGACACTCAGGAAAGAGAAGAATCCCTGTGATCTAACAGCCATCAGATAGCAGCCACTCCCTACAGTGAGCCTAAGGGAGCTCAGGATGTAAAAAGCCCAGGATACTGGCCCCAGATATCTGAGATGCATACGAAAGGAAGGCGTTCAGTGAGCCCAGGCTCTTACATCTTCCCATACATAGAAAGGCCCCATACCAAAAAAAAAATGCACAAAACTCCCTAACTTCCCTCCTCCTTGGAGCAGCTCTCAAGGGGCTTGAGATGCTGTCTTCTGGGCTTGAAGTCCTAAAAATTCCCACGAAATAAAACATAACACTCAACTTTCAGGTTGTGACTAAAGTGAACAATGGATAGATAAATAAATAAATACAGACATTCCTCAGAAATGTTTGGGGTTATATTCCAGACCACCCCAGTTAAGTGCATATAGCACTTAATGCTGAGTCACACAAACCTTTTGGTTTCCCAGTGCATGTACAAGTTACATTGGCACCATATTGTAGTCTATCTATCAAATATGCAGTTGCCTGATGTTTAGGAAGAACAATGCAAATATCCTAATTAAAAGTATTTTATTGCTGAAAATGCTACCTATCGTCTGACTCTTCAGCAAGTCACCACTTTTTTGGTTGGTGGAGGGTTTGAAATATTGTGAGAATCATTAATTCTAAAATGTGACACAGAGGCACGAAGTGAGCGATGCTTTTGGAAAAACGGAGCCAACAGATTTGCTCGACATGGGGTTGCCACAAAATTTCAACTTGGAAAAAAAAAAACAACACACACAATTATCTGTGAAACACAGTAAGGCATAGAGAAAATGAGACTTTCCTGCTCGGGCCGGGGTTAAGAGTGGTTCCACTGCAGGGTGGCTTGGGTTCCGTCCCTAGTCAGGGGCTAAGATCCCACACGCTGTGGGGTGAGGCATAAATAAACAAGCAAAGAGCAATAGAGCAATGAATACCTGTAGACAGATAGACAGATGGATGACTAGATGGACAGGTAGGTGGACAGATGGATGAATAATAGATATGTAGATAGATAAATGGACGGCTAGATAGATGGAGAGATGGATGGATAGATAGAATAGACAAAGTAATAGATGGATGGCTAGATGGACAGTATATAGATGGATGAATAGACGATACAGATACACAGGAATGATCCGAGGGACACAAGGACCTCTGGGACCTTTGAGGAATTGGAGCCCAGGGACCAGGCCCCCAGCAGAGCTCTCAGCCTGCCACCATGGCAACACAAAGGCCGTACGGTCTCTAGGAAATGTTCTGCCAAGATTGACCCCAGTTCTTCCCTTCCACCTGGCAGGAAGATTGGGCATCTCAAATTATTTTTTCTTTTGTCCAGGAACTCATGGCCCTGCTGGCTGCCCTTAGCGATCCTAGTACCCTGACCTCAGTTACCTGGTTGGTAGCAGAGAAAAAAGCAACTCCCACTGGGCTCTCAAAACTTGCTTTATATATACATACATACATATATACATATACACACACACACACACATATATATATATGCATTACGTGAGGCTGCATCCCTACTGCATCCCTACTGGTTCTTTATACCTTTCACCACAGGGGTGGGAGGGGTTGGGGAAAAAAACTTCAGTGTTATGGGGTTTTCTTGGTCTCCAAAGAAAAGATAAGAGTAGTTTACTCGGAATTGACTCATTGTATTGATAGATGCTCTTACCTGCCTTACTTCCTAGCCTGTGACATCCAATCCTATACATCCTCAAAATAATGGATCACTGCCTTCTAGTAAAGGGCTTTCCTGGTGGTTCAGCGGTTCAGTGCAAGAGGTGCAGATTCGATCCCTGGGTCAGAAAAATCCCTGGAGTAGGAAATGGTAACCCACTCCAGGATTCCTGCCTGGAGAATTCCACAGATATAGCAGTGTAGTGGGCTACAGTCCATGGGGTTGCAAAGAGTCAGATACGGCAACTGAGCATCTACACGCCTCTTAGTAAAATAGCTGAGACTGTATACAGGGTAACCATATCTAGCATCCAAAGCCTGAGTACTTTTGAAATGGAAAGAGGGCACTGTTCATAACAGCGCTGGGACCATAGGCATAGAATGAGACTGTCCTAGCAGCATGCGGATGGAAGGCCAGCCAGATCTTGCATGGACTCATCTACGTAGCCTGCACTGTTCCTAGTGCCATACGTATGTTAATCTATTTGATTCTCACCACAGCTCTAAGAAGGGGGAGCTACTATCATCTCCACTTTACTGATGAAGAAGCTGAAGTTCTGGATTTCCCTGGTACCACAGTGGAATAGGAATTCGCCTGTCAGTGCAGGGGACAGGGGTTCGACCCCTGGTCTGGGAGGATTCCACATGCCACGGAGCGGCTAAGCCCATACACCACAGCTACTGAGGAAGAGGAGAAGGAAGAAAGTTGGGAAGGAGGAGAGGAGCATGGGGTAGACAAGGTCACATCAGGAAGCTGAGATGCACGACGTTTCTAGCACAGACCTCCACTCACTTTAGGCATGTTTGTGACTCTCTGGATTGGTATCTGGGGTTTCGAGCCTCCAAAATAAGTATTCTTACATTCCTACACCTGCTTTAGGGGATATCCCTGCCAGAGCAGGAGGTAAGGATAAAGCAGGAAAATATAGGTATCTCATCATCTACCTACTATATCCACTGTCCTCCCTTACCCCCCCAAACAATGGTTCAGTGAAACCTAAGAAGCTTCCAGTTGCCATGGAAGTGGCAAGAATGTATCTAGTAGGAAATAGGCATAGAAGATTCTTGCCTGGAGAATCCCAGGGACGGGGGAGCCTGGTGGGCTGTCTTCTGTGGGGTCGCATGGAGTTGGACACTACTGAAGTGACTTAGCAGCAGCAGCAGGCATAGAAGAAGCTATTGCAACAGCTTCTCCAAGCAATCCCCAATCTACGACCCTGTTCATCTAGAGTCAAAGATACCTTTCTGGATAACAGCAACAAGTCCTGAAGTCTTCAATATCCTCAGACTGGCACCTGAGTTGCCGTACTTTCACCCGGATCTGTTCCAAGTCCACTACACAGAGGGAGCCAGTTCCCTTTTCAGCTTGATACATTTCATGAAATAGTCATTCTGAAATAGATGGTAAAACTGGGCCGGAAACAAGAAAGGGAGTTCCCTCATGATTTTACAAAACTGACATAGGAGCATCAGTGCTCAGGGCAGGGAGAGGAGCCCACAGGGGTCTTACCCACAGATCCAAAAAGCAGCTGTGGTGGTCCCCAACACCCAGATAAATCAAGATAATCTCACTTGTGGAGCAGTGGTCTTATTTATCAGGCAGACTTCATCCCCTTTCTACCTGGATTTATCAACATTTGAGGGAGTCAAGTCCCTGGGAACGCGTTTTACAGGGAGGGTGCAGGAGAACCTGGACTTCCCAGGTGGTGCAGTGGTAAAGAACCCACCTGCCAATGTGGGAGACACAAGAGACGCAGCTTTGATCCCTGAGTCAGGAAGAGCCTCTGGAGGAGGAAATGGCAACCCACTTCAGTATTCTGACACCACTGAGGCACAGCACCGCATTTAGCAGGAAAGCCTAGGAGGGAAATGGAAAATCACGGAGAAGAAGATGGGAAGAAAGAGAGAAGAGTCATTGCAAAGGATGACATTGATGACAAATTCCCCCACTTTCCTCCCATCCAGAGGGCATTAGGTTCTCATTTCTGAGCCCTAGGCTCTAAAAGACGTATTTCAAGGACGCTTCTTTCCAAGTTTTTCTAAAGACTAGATGATCCTCTTTCCACACTGCGAGCTAATCCCAGACTCCCTTATCATACGTTCAAACAGTTTGCCTAAACGTCCAAATCTTAATTAGGTGTGTAATTGGGGAGGCGAAGGCAGTGTGAAAATGAGCAAACAGTCCCCAAACTTCCTTTTTGCTGCAACTCCCGGCTCCCTCTCACAGATGCTAAGTACCCAAACGATATTTTTTTCTCTACAATCATTTCCTTTCCCACTTCATTTTCTAATCCAAAGGCCTAAGGGTTCAAGCCCTCTGGGGCTTATTTCAACACCAACTGAGAGAGATCCATTGTCCCTACATTTCAGCAAAATAGAGGCTTGCATTAAAAAGAATGAAATAAAACCATCTGCAGCAACATGGGTGAGCCTGGAGAGTGTCATTCTGAGTGAAGTAAATCAGACAGAGAAGGGGAAACATAGTATGACACCCTCTATGCATGGAATCTAACAGGGAACGGCGCACGTGAACTTGTAAAACAAAGAGGCTCGCAGACTTAGAAAACAATGGATGGATATGCCAGGGGTCGTATTTAGGGACTTTGGGAAGGACGTGGGCACACTGCTATATTTAAAATGGATAACCAACGAGGACGCACAGCACAGGGAGCTCTGCTCAGCGTTCTGTGGCAGCCTGGATGGAAGCGGGGGTTTGAGAGACAATGGTGTATGGATGGTCCCTTCACTATTCACCTGAAGCTATCACAACACTGTTAATCAGCTATACCCCAGTACAAAATAAAAAGTTTAAAAGGAAAAAAACATAGAGGCTTGACTAAGAAATAAACATGCAGGTAAACATACAAATTATCCTTGCATAAGATTTCAAGTCGAATTTAGTTTGAGCTCAGAATTCCACTCTGTCCCTTCATCTGTCTCTGTTTTTTTTTTTTTTTTTCAGTTTTATTTATTTATTTAACTTTACAATATTGTAGTGGTTTTTGCCATACATTGACATGAACCCGCCATGGTGTACATGTGTTCCCCAGCCTGAACCCCCCTCCCACCTCCCTCCCCATCCCATCCCTTTGAGTCATCCCAGTGCACCAGCCCCGAGCACCCTGTCTCATGCATCGAACCTGGACTGGCGATTCGTTTCACATATGATAATTTACATGTTTCAATCCATTCTCCCATATCATCCCACCCTCGCCCTCTCCCACAGAGTCCAAAAGACTGTTCTATACATCTGTGTCTCTTTTGCTGTCTCGCATACAGGGTTATCGTTACCATCTTTCTAAATTCCATATATATGTGTTAGTATACTGTATTTCTAAATTCCATATTTATACATTAGTATACTGTATTGCAGAGAAGGCAATGGCACCCCACTCCAGTCAGTACTCTTGCCTGGAAAATCCCATGGACGGAGGAGCCTGGTAGGCTGCAGTCCATGGGGTCGCTAAGAGTCAGACACAACTGAGCAACTTCACTTTCACTTTTCACTTTCATGCAGTGGAGAAGGAAATGGCAACCCACTCCAGTGTTCTTGCCTGGAGAATCCCAGGGACGGGGGAGCCTGATGGGCTGCCATCTCTGGGGTCGCACAGGGTCGGACACGACTGAAGCAACTTAGGAGCAGCAGCAGCATACTATATTGGTGTTTTTCTTTCTGGCTTACTTCGCTCTGTATAATCGGCTCCAGTTTCACCCATCTCATTAGAAATGATTCAAATGTATTCTTTTTAATGGCTGAGCAATATTCCATTCTGTATATGTACCATGGCTTTCTTATCCATTTGTCTGCCGATGGACATCTGGGTTGCTTCCATGTCCTGGCTATTATAAACAGTGCTGCGACGAACACTGGGGTACATGTGTCTCTTTCAATTCTGGTTTCCTCAGTGTGTATGCCCAGCAGTGGGATTGCTGAGTTATATGGCAGTTCTATTTCCAGTTTTTTAAGAAATTTCCACACTGTTCTCCATAGTGGCTGTACTGTTTGCATTCCCACCAACAGTGTAAGAGGGTTCCCTTTTCTCCACCCTCTCCAGCATTTATTGCTTGTATACTTTTGGATAGCAGCCATTCTGGCTGATGTGAAATGGTACCTCATTGTGGTTTTGATTTGCATTTCTCTGATAATGAATGATATTGAGCATCTTTTCATGCATTTGTTAGCCATCTGTATGTCTTCTTTGGAGAAATGTCTATTTAGGTCTTTGGCCCACTTTTTGATTGGGTTGTTTATTTTTCTGGAATTGAGCTGCAGGAGTTGCTTGTATATTTTTGAGATTAATTCTTTGTCCGTTGCTTCGTTTGCTATTATTTTCTCCCATTCTGAAGGCTGTCTTTTCACCTTGCTTATAGTTCCCTTTGTTGTGCAGAAGATTTTAATTTTCATTAGATCCTATTTGTTTATTTTTGCTTTTATTTCCAATATTCTGGGAGGTGGGTCATAGAGGATCCTGCTGTGGTTTATGTCAGAGAGTGTTTTGCCTATGTTTTCTTCTAGGAGTTTTATAGTTTCTGGTCTTACATTTAGATCTTTAATCCATTTTGAGTTTATTTTTGTGTATGGTCTTAGAAAATGTTCTAGTTTCATTACTTTACAAGTGGTTGACCAGTTTTCCCAGCACCACTTGTTAAAGAGATTGTCCATTGTATATTCTTGCCTCCTTTGTCAAAGATAAGGTGTCCATAGGTGTGTGGATTTATCTCTGGGCTTTCTATTTTGTGCCATTGATCTATATTTCTGTCTTTGTACCAGTACCATACTGTCTTGATGACTTGTAGTAGAGCCTGAAGTGAGGCAGGTTGATTCCTCCAGTTCCATTCTTGTTTCTCAAGATTGCTTTGGCTATTCGAGGTTTCTTGTATTTCCATACAAATTGTGAAATTATTTGTTCTAGTTCCTTCATCTGTTTCTACTGACTGCAAGAAACAGAGAAATCTAACTTCTAAAGGTGGTACGAAACCCAGGCTTTTCATTCCAAGGGTATTGTAGAGACGTTTGGTTTGCTTGGCCACCACAACAGCCTGCCTGGAAGATGGACAGCCAAGATCTGGTTTCTAGGCCCTCAAGGACATCTTCAAAGTCATTCTAGGCTCACTAAGAAGGTGACCCCTCCCCTGCTGCTCTTCTTCTTCTGTCTGAGGCCCACATGTGACCAAAATAAACCTTCTTTCTTTGCTTTGTTCCCCAGGAGGCAGCTGAAAAAGTTTTGTCTACATCTTTGCAACGCTTTTGATACAGAGCATTCGGAGATGGGTATGCGTGCTCACGTTAGAGAGAAGATCAAGACAGAGGGAGGAGAGAGGAGCTGCTCAGGATAACACAATTGATAGATCAGAGCTGTAAGTATTTTAAATGCAAGTTTGACACACACCCCCTACCCCCCACCCCACCTCTGCTTCCAGCCTTTGGGGTCTTGATTAGGAGGTAGGAGAGGGCAGGAGGTGGGGATGGAGGTGGCAGCAGATCAGGAGTAAAAATACGCTAGAGAGAGGAATGTTGCTTCCTCTCCTTCAGTGTTTCCTCTGGTCTGCTTCCCTTTCTTGGCTGAGAGCAGGCATTATTTATCTCTCACACGCAGAATGTTTGCCGTGGTAAGAAAGGTCAGAAGGGGAGGACTGAGTTATCTAGATCCTCAGCTATATCCGGGTGCACTTGGAATGACATACTGTGTCTAATGGAATCCATTTGGAAACAAGCTAAAGAAGTGAGTTTCATTGTCTACTCGTTCCTTCCTTTATTCTTTTCTTTTTTCCTATAAATAAAAAATTGACAAACGAGTTTATAACCCTCCTGGATCTGTTCTCCCTTCCTCCCTCCCTTGCCCCCAGTGCTGTTTTCATTGCATAAATTCAAGAACCTGGAATGAGTTACTGGGGACCCTCATTCTCTCCGGTGTAAGCTTTCCTGCTTTGATTATTGTAACCCTCTTGGATGTCTTAAATTTTCTCTTTTGAAATCCTCAAACCTATTCACTTTAATTAAAACAATATGCGTTCTCTATCATTTGGAAGGCACGACTTCAGGGATGCTGGTGCTGCTAAGTCACTTCAGTCGTGTCCGACTCTGCGACCCCATAGACCGCAGCCCACCAGGCTCCCCCGTCCCTGGGATTCTCCAGGCAAGAACACTGGAGTGGGTTGCCATTTCCTTTTCCAATGCATGAAAGTGAAAAGTGAAAGTGAAGTCACTCAGTCGTGTCCAACTCTTCATGACCCCATGGACTGCAGCCCACCAGGCTCCTCCATCCAAGGGACTTTCCAGGCAAGAGTACTGGAGTGGGGTGCGATTGCCTTCTCCAGCTTCAGGGTTATCAAGACATAAAAGCAAACAGATGGGGTATCACAGTTTCTGGAAAGATGGAGCACCCAGGCTGGTCCCTGCTGGTTCCGTGATGTGATTCCATCAACCATGGGGACATTCAGTCCCTGGTCAGTGACCTTTCCGTACTCCTCAAGTGACAGTTCCTGACCCCTTTGCAGGCACGTTCAGCCTCCATGAGCCGTCAAGCTGCTCCATCCACATGAGAGCCGGATGACTCGTTGCTTTCACAAAACATGTCAAGTAGCTCATTCGTTCTCCCCCATCCCATGAAGACAACGAAACTGGTTCCATAAGAAGAGGTTCAGAAGATTTTTGTCCACTCTCATTCCTGGAGCCCCACCCAAAAACAACCAAAAAAGATACAGTAGTGTTTAAATGGCTGAAGCAAGAAAGCCATCAAAAACCTCTAAACAACAAACTATTAATTCCATCCGCCAAATACTGTGTCTGTGGATATGAGGGAACCTGGAGGGGGACCACACCTACCGCCTCAGATCTCGGGTAGGATGAAGATGTTGGCAAGAGCAGGTGTCCTTGTCCTGGAGTTAATACCCAGGGAAGCTCTGAGTAAAGGGCGGGGGCCCGGGGTCCGGGTGGCCCACATGCTACAGCACAGATGAAGAGAAGCTAGAGATAATGAATTCCCATCTGTAGGAACGAGAGAGACTAAACGGGACCTTAAGAGAAAGGCTATGCATTTTTCCAGATGTGCAGCTAATGGATACTTTACAGTATAAGGTTAACAAAAGCTAAGTTACTGTTAGAGAAAAGGGCTTCCCAGGTGGTGCTAGTGGTAAGGAATCCGCCTGCCAATGCAGGAGGCACAAGAGATGCAGGTTCGATCCCTGGGTCAGGAAGATCCCCTGGAGGGGGAAACAGCAACCCACGCCAGTATTCTTGCCTGGAGAATCCCATGGACAGAGGATCCTGGTGGGCTACGGTCCCTGGGGTTACAAAAGAGTCGGACATAACTTGGTGATTAAGCAGCAACAACAATAATCATTTTATTACATTCTCGAAATGGCGCAAGTTAGAGATGACTTTCTCTGTTCTATGAATGACTAAGTTGATCGTTAAGAGGTTAGATCATCTTAACAAAGTCAGACAACTATCACAGACACTTTCGCTCAGGGGAGGTGATGTCAAAGTCCATGCTTCTTCGATGACATCATCACGTTACCATCATCGCTGCCAGCGCTACCAACAGCACCGTCGTCAGCACTGCCATCTTTATGTTCATCGTCACTGACCAGCACTGAGCGTTTAAAAGTGTCCTCACTCTCAGAATATGCACATTTTAAATTCAATTATCACAACAACTCCACCTTGTAGTCTAGTAAACTGGGGCTCAGAAAAAGCGAAATAACAATCTGCAGACCCCAGACGTGTCTGATCTTCTGTCTCCTCCCAGACCCAGGGATTCCACTTACTGACTAATAAATCACCTTTCCTTTCCTGGACTGGGCTTCCTCATCTACCAAATGAGCAGTTTGTACTAAATGATTTACAATTCCTTGCTGATCTGATCTGACCATCTAAGCTAGTTTCAGAGCAGCAGGAGGAGGGAGATGTTTTTGGCTGGAGTTGTTTTATTTTATTTTTTTTTTAATTTTTGAAATAACCTGTCTTCCCTGTTCCCAGGAGAGGAGCATTAACTATACAGATAGAGCACAAAAGAACCTACAAAGCCTGTAAAATGAAATCACATGGCAAAATGTGGTTATTCTGAGGAAGAGAATGAAACAGTCCCACAGGCAGTTTTCTGAGACTTTTCACTCAGCTGTCAATCAGAGGTACAGCCTGGCATCCTTCCAGAAGAGCTGCTCTATTCAACCCAATAATCTGAGCAGACGGTTTGAGATCAGCCCAGTGACATCCCATGGCCTTCATCCAGATGTCCAGGATGGGCCTCCCTCCCACCTTTGTGCACCCCATCAATCACCACATCACACTGATTTCATCTTTGGAATAACTGCAGTCACCATCTGATATCCAGTACCTTTATCCAAAGTCTTATTAACTCTTCCCTGGGTGAATGTGGTAGCTTCCCAAGGACTCAAGGTAGATACAAGTCACCTTCCTCAATGCTAGCAGAGCAGTATTTTTCAAACACCAATGTGATCATGACACTCTGGTATTAGCCATCTTAAATAACAAAGAAAAAAAAAAAAACGTTGGCACGTATTAGAAGGCCAGTCACAGTCTGTCCTACCCTACATATCCACATTCACCCGTCTCTCAATCCATTCCCTTATGCCTCAACTACACTGGACCACTCATGCTTTTCAGACATGGGATGCGTCCCATGCTCTCTCATCTTTCCCCCTCACACCCAGAATGCTCCCTAACATCTCTGCCACTCCTGGACTCTGCTGCCCCAAGAACTCCTATTCATGCCTCAAGGCCCAGCTCAGTCACCAGCTTCACTAGGATATGTTCACGTCACTGTGCTTTCTCAGCTAGAGTTAATCACTCCTGTAGCTCTGAAACTCTAACACCAAAGAGACAACACTTTCAGTAGTTGGTTTGGGGAATTCTCTGGTGGTCCGGTGCTTAGGACTTGGCGCTTTCAGTGTGGTGACCCAGGTTCAGTTCCTAGTTTTGGAACTAAGATCCCTCGAGTTTAGGGGCATGGCATGGGGGGAAAAGGATTGTTGGTGTTGTCTTTATTGTCTTCGTTGGACTGAAAGCTTCCCAGGGAAAAGGAAGATGCCTAAATCCTGAACAGATAGCATAACTTAGAAAGTGTGTCAATACCTATTTAAGACTAGACTATGCTGGTAGCTTTGCTAGGTGAATTAATAAATACTGGAATGATTTATTCAAGTGAATTGTCAGAAGCTAAGGAACATCCACCCCAGAATATTCAAGAAAAGCAAGTTTATGAGGTTTATTCAAGAAACACACATTAGATGTTATGTGGCTACAGTTGATCCTAAAATTATACAGAAAACAAAAGAATTATGTGACAGCTTCTCCCGAAATTACTGATGGTTTTGGGATGGAAATCAATATTCATAGCCATGAAATAATCAAAAAAGAATTCAATATATCACAAATGAAGTTATGGGATTAATAAAATTCATAACTTCAAAGGGTTGTTTTTTTTTTAATCTTGACAGAATGAATTCATTTGGGAGATCAAAAATAGACACCAGCAATCGCAAACAAAATCCCAGCAGGTTTTTGTGTAGTAATTGGTAATTTGACACCAAAATGCGTATGAAAGAAGAAAGGACCCAGTGTTTCTCTGAGACAATCTTAGAGGAGAACAAAGCTAGAGGGCTTATATTGTCAGGTAGTAGGATTTATTTGGAAGTTTTAATAAAACTAAGAGGTTGAATACCACAGCTAAAAGATCTTACACAACAGAACAAAGACCGAAGATTCCACATGTTGCAACTAAGGCCTGGTGCAGCCAAATAAATAAGTAAATGAATATTTTTTTTAATTACACATTAAAGAAATAGAGGCTCAATTCTCCTTATGCCTTTCAGTTTAACTTGCAAGCCCTTTTTTTTTTCCTATAAAAAAATCTATTAATAATAATAGAACCCAAATCATAAACACTCAAGAATCATACTTTTTAAAATTTAGTTTTTAATTAAAGGATAGTTGCTTTACAGAATTTTGTTGTTTTCTGCCAAATAGCAACATGAATCAGCTATAGGTATACATATCATACTTATAGAGACCAATAAAGGACATAGGAAAATAGTCTGTGTTAAGGGAAAAAGACATAGGGTATGTACAGTATATTTTGATACACACATATACTCCAAGATGTTTGTAAAGAGTAATGAGATTAATGGCTGATTTTTCATTTTTAATTCTTACATTTTTGAATGGCTTGAATTTTTGAAAATGTGCAGGTGTCCCTTTTATAATTATAAAACAATGAAGCTATTTTTGTTTCGAAAAGAAATGAAGCAGTCATAAGAATGATGTTACGATCGTGATTTCCTTCTTTAAAATTGATTTTGTTTAGGGAATGCCTTTTCAGATGAAGTCTTGCCTGGGAAATTAGTACAGTTACTCTGTATCCTGCCTTTGCGAGTCCCACATCCACATAAGGAACTTGAGTGTCTGTGGATTTTGTCATGCACAGGGTGAGCGGGTTTGAAACCAATCTCTTGCGGATACTGAAGGAAGACTGTATCACCAAAAAAAAGGGGGGCATCTCTGTTGAGTAAGAGTGGCAAATGCAGACCTTAACTGCATGGTCTCCTTCTTGCCCTCATCTTCTCCCTGACTCCCAGGACCCGAGACATGCCAAAGAACTCCATCATTTTATGAAGCTAAATTTAAAACTCTTACTTCCGATGACCATTCATTGATACACTAAGCCTTTCATGGATTACCCCTACGTGTTAAAAGTACATTATAAAAGAATTTTTCGAGTAAGATCCCATTTTCTGAAACTCCCCCATATACCATATAATTAGATACATGACTCCTGTTCAACTCTTTGTGACCTTACGGACTATAACCCACCAGGCTCCTCTGTCTATGGGATTCTCCAGGCAAGAATCCTGGAGTGAGCTGCGTTTCCTTCTGTAGCGGATCTTCTCAGCGCAAGGATTGAACCTGGGTGTCCTGCAGTGCCGGCAGATTCTTTGCCATCTGAGCCACCAGGGAAGCCCATAATTATATATACATCTAAATAAATATACAGACCCTGAAAAGTAGCAGAAAGAAATACACTGGTGTGTAAAATCTTGTTATATTTGAATGTGGAGCCAAGGCTGTCTTTCATCTTTATATCTTTTGCTCATCTGAATTTTCTAAGAATGTGGAACCAAGGCTATCTTTCATCTTTATATTTTTTGCTCATCTGTATTTTTCTAATTTTCCTACGATGAGCATGTATTGCTTTTATGATAAGAAAAAAAATGCAATTTTTAAAAGGTGTGTAGGAGTCGAGAGAATGATTTATTTTAGACAGAGTCTAGTGTTATTTTGCTGTCAGTAGGAAATCCAGGTGAAATTTAAAAATTACGACTTTACGTCTAATTACTTTCGTTAAAAAAATATGCAGCCATATGTTATTCTGGCATATTTTATATACAATAAAACTTTCAAATCCAAAGCATATAGCTGGATGAATTTTGGCATATGTATATTCCTGTGAATGTAATTATTTTGTGGCTGCTGTTGTTCCTCTCTTCAACTTTTATATCTAGCTCTGGATGCTGCTTCTTTAAAAAAATTAATTGAGGTATAACTGATTACAACAACCTGCACATTTTAAAAAGTGCACAATTTGATCAATTTTTTTAATTTAATTTTATTTTATTTTTTTAATTTTTACTTTACAATTCTGTATTGGTCTTGGCATAGATTTAACATGAAAAGGAGGGTCAGTTTTACCTGGATTGCAAATTCTGAATCTGGATCTCTCATGACCTTAAGTAAATTATTTGATTTCTTTAGCCACAGTCTTCTCACCTATGGCTCATATATTAATCTTTTACTGTTTTTAAGAAGACAAAATAAATCAAGTGTACTTCCCCAGTGGCTCAGGGGTAAAGAACCTGCCTGCCAATCCAGGAGACTCAGGAGATGCGGGTTCAGTCCCTGGGTCAGGAAAATCTCGTGGAGTAGGAAATGGCAACCCACTTCAGTATTCTCGCCTGGAGAATCCCATGGGGTCATAACTGGACATAGACTAAACAACTGGACATAGACTAAACAGCAACAGACAAATAACTATGCAGTAATGCCCTGGCCCCTAGACTGCGTGCTCAGTCGTGTCTGACTCCTTATGACCCCACAGACTGTAGAACAGCCAGGCTCCTCTGTCCATGGGATTCTCCAGGTAAAAATACTGGAGTCGGTTGCCATTTCCTTCTCCAGGGGAATCTTCCCTATCCAGGGATCGAACCCGCTTCTCCTGTGTCTCCCTCTCCTGCATTGGCTGGAAGATTCTTTACCGCTGCACCACCCAGGAAGCCCACCCTGACCCCTGCTGCTGCTGCTGCTGCTAAGTCGCTTCAGTCATGACCGACTCTGTGCGACCCCCGTAGACGGCAGCCCACCAGGCTCCCCCGTGCCTGGGATTCTCCAGGCAAGAATACTGGAGTGGGTTGCCATTTTAGGGACCCAATAAATAATGACTGGTACTATTGTGCTTCTCATCTTTTTCCAGATAGGGAGTCTGAGACACAGTGAGGTTACAAACGTACTTAAAAGGTCACACATCTGGACAGAGAATGCAGCTGACTGGGTGACCTGGCTCTTCATGTTGGAAATCTTTAAAGGTGCCTTCTAAAGGGATCTCCCAGTGTGAGGGTGGTCCTCTTGGCCAGGAAGCAGGAGAACAGTGCCTCTCTGGTGCTCTGGCTCCCTTTTCTATAACACTGGCTTCGGAATGAGTGACAGGGTGGGAGTTCTCGGAGATCCATCAGTTAATAAGACTCTGCTTCCAGTACTCTTGCCTGGAAAATCCCATGGATGGAGGGGCCTGGAAGGCTGCAGTCCATGGGATCGCTGAGGGTCGGATATGACTGAGCGACTTCACTTTCATGCGTTGGAGAAGGAAATGGCAACGCACTCCAGGGTTCTTGCCTGGAGAATCCCAGGGATGGGGGATCCTGGTGGGCTGCCATCTATGGGGTCGCACAGAGTCGGACATGACTGAAGTGATTTAGCAGCAGCAGCAGCCGCTGCGTGGTATGCAGGTTTGATCCCTGGTCCAGTAACATGCCTGGTCCAGGCATGCCTTGCAGGGCAAGGCATTGGAGCAAAGAATAGCAACTTTATTCAGAAAGCCAGCAGACCAAAAAGACGGCATAATCATGTCCCAAAGAACTATCTGACCTGAGTTAGAATTCAGGCTTCTTTTATACCAAAAGGGGAGGGGATGTGGCTGGTCCTTGCAAGCTTCCTGGTGCCAGAATCCTTCTTACTGCTGTCCACCTAGCCCTGTCTGGTTCACAGCGTTCCTGCAAACCTCCAACAAGATGGACGTTATTCTCCCGTTTACAACCTCTTCATGGAAAAGCCTGATACCTTTGAAGATCAGCGCCTTGAGAGCAGACTCTCAGTGTATTTCAGGCTACAGGCAACATTCTTTTACAAAAGATGCAGGCCTCGAGGCAACAGAGCGCAAGAGTTAAAGGAGCAGATTCAACAGTGGTCAGGTTTATTCCTCTCTCGTTATAGTGCTGCTTCAGGCAAGTTGTCCTAAACGCAAGTTTCCCAGTCAGTTAAAGGGAGAAATGAGATCAGGAAGAGCCACCTTTGGAGGCTCCCGTGGCACGAGATGAGAGAACAGCTAAAAATCAATTTTTAAAGCTCCACATATGGGACCCAATGGGTCAACATTAAGTTCTTTGAGAGAAAAGAATTGGAATTTCACAGAAAGGACCTCAAGAATCGCCATGTGCTAATTTCTAGTCCTCCTACTGATGTAGTAATAATAATAATAATCATACTTATTGATAAAACACCTATCCTGTGTTGAGGTCCTACTAGGTGCATTATGCGGCAGTTTCAGATATCGCTTCATCTGTTCTTCATCACACCAGGCTAGGTAGACAGTACCAGTTTCACTGTACAGATGAGAGAACAAAAACCAAGGGAGTTTAACTGTCTCAAGTTTCTATAACAGTATTCCTCAAATAATTTCAGAAAATAAGGAGAAACAACTCCTGCTTCATTTCGTGAGCCCAGCAAAACCTTAACACCAACGCCGGTTAAGAATACTATAAGCCATGAAAATTCCAGACCAAAATTACCCATGAACATAAACACAAAAATTCTCAAAAAGAGAAAGGCAAATTGGGACTTCCCCGGGGATCCAGCAGTTAAGACTCCCCCTTCCAACCCAGGAGGCATGGGTTCAGTCCTTGGTTGGGAAACTAAGATCTTACATGTTGCTTGGTGTAGCCAAAAATTTATTAAAAATAAAAGGCAAATAGAACAGTTTTTCCAGTGCTCATGTATGGATGTGAGAGTTGGACTGTGAAGAAGGCTGAGCGCTGCAGAATTGATGCTTTTGAATTGTGATGTTGGAGAAGACTTTTGAGAGTCCCTTGGACTGCAAAGAGATCCAACCAATCCATCCTAAAGGAGATCAGCCCTGGGATTTCTTTGGAAGGAATGATGCTGAAGCTGAAACTCCAATACTTTGGCCACCTCATGCGAAGAGTTGACTCATTGGAAAAGACCCTGATGCTGGGAGGGATTGAGGGCAGGAGGAGAAGGGGACGACAGAGGATGAGATGGCTGGATGGCATCACCGACTCGATGCACATGCGTTTGAGTGAACTCCGGGAGTTGGTGATGGACAGGGAGGCCTGGCGTGCTGCGATTCATGGGATCGCAAAGAGTCGGACACGACTGAGCGACTGAACTGAACTGAACTGAACTACATATTAAAAAAGGATTGAATATCACAACAAAGTGAGATTTATCCTAGCAAAGCAAGGAAGTTTCAACATTTAAAAATAAACTAATTCCTCATATTAAAAAAAGAGAAAAAGTTTATGTGATGATCACCTCAAAGTATATGGGAAAATCATTTGATGAATTAAATACCAATTCATGATTAAAAATAAATAAATATCCATAAACTCAGAATAAAATGGAATTTCTCAATCTGATAAAGGATAATGATAATTTAAAAATCTACAAATATCAGAATACATAATAGTAACAAGATAAATACTTTCCATTATAGACTAGGACCAGAGCAAGGATATTTACCCTTATTCAAGATACTGCATTGGGTATCTTAGCCAGAATAATAAAGCAAGATAAATTCATTTAAAAACATACAAATTGGAAAGGAAGAAACGAAGCTATCTTTATTCACAGATAACAAAATTTTAATAAGTCCTAAGGAATCTCTAAAAAATAAAAATAAGTGCATTTAGCAAGGATCCAGGATACAAGATCAACATATAAAAATTATAATTCTGTATACTAGGTACAAACAAATGGAAGATGAAATTAGAAGAATATCATTTATAATAGCATCTCAAGGCATAAAATACCTAGGGATAAATTTTAGAAAATACGTGCAAGACCTTGACACTGAAAACTACAAGAAAGTACAAAACAAAAGAAAACTTAAATAAATGGAGAGCTACCCCATGTCTGTGGAATAGAATCTTAAACACCGATTCTGTCCAAAAGTATCTACAAATTCAATGCATTGCAATCAAAATTACAGCTGGCTTTTTTTTTTTTTTTTTTCAAAAAAAAGGTCATCTCTGATAGCTCAGCTAGTAAAGACTCCGCCTGAAATGTAGGAGACCTTGGTTCAATTCCTGGGTCAGGAAGATCCCCTGGAGAAGGGAAAGGCTACCCACTCCAGTATTCTGGCCTGGAGAATGCCATGGACTATACAGTTCATGGGATCGCAAAGAGTCAGACACGACTGAGCAACTTTCACTTTCACTTTTTTAAAAAATAGGAATTGATGTATGTGTATGTGTGAACTTCCAGATGTTCAAGCTGGTTTTAGAAAAGACAGAGGAACCAGAGATCAAATTGCCAACATCCACTAGATCATCGAAAAAGCAAGAGAGTTCCAGAAAAACATCTATTTCTGCTTTATTGACTATGCCAAAGCCTTTGACTGTGTAGATTATGATAATCTGTGGAAAATTCTGAGAGAGATGGGAATACCAGACCACCTGACCTGCCTCTTGAGAAACCTATATGCAGGTCAGGAAGCAACAGTTAGAACTGGACATGGAACAACAGACTCGTTCCAAATAGGAAAAAGAGTACGTCAAGGCTGTATATTGTCACCCTGCTTATTTAACCTATATGAAGAGTACATCATGAGAAATGCTGGGCTGGAAGAAGCACAAGCTGGAATCAAGATTTCCAGGAGAAATATCAGTAACTTCAGGTATGCAGATGACACCACCCTTATGGCAGAAAGTGCAGAAGGACTAAAAAGCCTCTTGATGAAAGTGAAAGAGGACAGTGAAAAAGTTGGCTTAAAGCTCAACATTCAGAAAATGAAGATCATGGCATCTGGTCCCATCACTTCATGGGAAATAGATGGGGAAACAGTGGAAACAGTGTCAGACTTTATTTTTGAGGGCTCCCAAATCACTGCAGATGGTGATTACAGCCATGAAATTAAAGGACGCTTACTCCTTGGAAGGAAAGTTATGACCAACCTAGACAGCACATACAAAAGCAGAGACATTACTTTGCCAACAAAGGTCCATCTAGTCAAGGCTATAGTTTTCCCAGTGGTCATGTATGGATGTGAGAGTTGAACTGTGAAGAAGGCTGAGTGCCGAAGAATTGATGCTTTTGAAGTGTGGTGTTGGAGAAGCCTCTTGAGAGTCCCTTGGACTGCAAGGAGATCCAACCAGTCCATTCTGAAGGAGATCAACCCTGGGATTTCTTTGGAAGGAATGATGCTAAAGCTGAAACTCCAGTACTTTGGCCACCTCATGAGAAGAGCTGACTCATTGGAAAAGACCCTGATGCTGGGAGGGATTGGGGGCAGCAGGAGGAGGGGACGACAGAGGATGAGATGACTGGATGGCATCACCGACTCGATGGACAAGAGTTTGGGTGAACTTCGGGAGTTGGTGATGGACAGGGAGGCCTGGCGTGCTGCGATTCATGGGGTCGCAAAGAGTCAGACACGACTGAGCGACTGAACTGAACTGATGTGATTTATTTGAAAAGGCAAAGCGTCTATAACAGTCAAAATAATTATGAAAGGTAGATACTTTCAGTACCTGATTTCAAGATTTAGTGTAACGCTACAGCAATCAAGACGGTGAGACACTGGCATAGTCAAATATACCAATGAAATAGGAGAGTCCAGAGGCAGGCACCGTCTGTGTTGTCACAAACCTCTTTTAACGCAAGGTGGCATTAGAGAGCACTGGGATGCCATCCCCGCTCCATCCAGCAGATGGCAGCACGCTCCCACCAACCTCTCAAGACACCAGGCTGAATTTCTGGGACCTTCTGTATCCTGCGTGTTCCCTCTTTATTTCTTCCTTCCAATTGCCATTTTCTCTGCCCAGTCAATCTGTCATACAGAAGGGGGACACTTAAATGAAATAGAAAGGAAACACACCCATGAGCCCCATTTATGCCAGGTGTTGCTCTCTACCTTTAATAAGCAATATTTCCTAACTACTTCAACCGTATATCATGAGAATGATTATTTTATTTGAAAGATGATCAAACAGAAGCTCAGGCAGGGAGAATATGTTCCTAAATACTGAGCTGGAAGTGCTGAAGATGGGGCCTGAGCTTGGCCTTTCTTTCCACCTCGTGGTGGTTTAGTTGCTAAGTCGTCTGACTCTTGGTACCCATGGACTGTAGCCCGCCAGGCATCCTCCCTGGGATTCTCCTGGCAAGGATACTGGAGTGGGTTGTCATTTCCTTCTCCAGGGGATCTTCCTGACCCAGAAATCGAACCTGGGTCTCCTGCATGGCAGACAGATTCTTTACCCACTGAGTTACGAGGGAAGCCTTTCTTTCCATATGACACTGTCCATATCTGTAGGCCAAAATGCTCAGTGTAGGATCTAGCAGGAAAAGTTCCTATTCACTGAGTGCTCATTGGAGCAGCATTGTAACCACTTTACATGCATTAACTCATCTATATTCACACCTGAATGAGGTAGGGATGGTTTTCATCCCCATTTTAAAGCTAGGTAGTGAAACAGAGGCGCTGAGAAATTGACACACTTTCAAAGGTCACAAGGCTGGAACTGGCACTGGAACCCTGCGTTTGGATCTGGACCCCAGACCCTTGACTACTGAACTGTGTGCTAAATGACCGCTTTAACAAGCTCTGTGGGGAGTGGAGGAGGCTCCTGGCTGTAGTGAGAGTCCCGGTCAATGTCTCCCAGGAGTGGTGAAGAACTGAATGGCTTCTTCGTCCACTGCATCCCCTGGGGGGCCCAGTGGCATTCAAGGGGTCCACTGTTTTCTCTGCTTCGTGTCCCCAGTTCTTAGAATTCTTCTAAGACCTATGACTGTTTAGCCAGCCCGCCTTTAATGAGTAACTTGTGTGTGTGTGTGTACTAAGTCACTTCAATCAGATCTGACTCTTTGCGACCCCATGGACTGTAGCCCACCAGGCTGCTTCCAGGCAAGAATCTTGGAGTGAGTTGCCATGCCCTCCTCCAGGGGGTCTTCCCCACCCGGGGATCAAGCTCGCACGTCTTCTGTCTCCTGCATTGGTGGCAGGTTCACCACCAGGGCCGCGTGGGAAGCCCTTGTGCTGTGCGGTGCTCACTCGCTCAGTCACGTCTGACTCTTTGCAACCCCATGGACGGTAGCCTGCCAGGATCCTCTTTCCATGGGGATTCTCCAAGCAAGAATACTGCAGTGTGTCACCATGCCCTCCTCCAGGGGACCTTCCCACCCTTACCATCGACCAAAAAAGTAATGCAGAAGGCTGCAAAAGAGAAAAGAGTTTATGGGACTTCCCTGGCAGTTCAGGGGTGAAGACTCTGACCAGGGGACTTTGCAGGGGACATGGATTTGAACCTGGTTGAGAAAGTAAGATCCCACATGCCTCACAGCACAACCAAAATATGTAAAAATTAAAAAAAAAAAAAAGAGAGAGAAGGAGAGAGTTTATTTGGAGTCCTAAGAATTGCAGTTCAGGAGACATAAAAGTTGCCATGAGGTTGTTAAAAGTTTCCTGGTGGAATCATTATAGACTCTCAAGTAACTCAGCAAATACTTTTTCTTAAGGAATCACAGGTTGTTTCAGCATAAGGAGTCCAAAAAGCGTCTTGAATCTCTGACAGGTGTTCTGGATGACTTCATCAGGTCAAAAGGTCAGACTCCATCCAAGCTGAAATGTGCATGTCACATTATTTTTTTTTTATTGGCGTATACTTATTTACAATCTTGCATTAGTTTCCGGTGTATGGCAAAGTGAACCAGTTCTACACATATCCACTCTTTTTTAGATTGTTTTCCCATATGGGTCATTATAGAGTACTGAGTAGTGTTCCCTGTGCTATACTGCTGCTGCTGCTGCTAAGTCGCTTCAGTCGTGTCTGACTCTATGAGACCCCGTAGACGGCAGCCCACCGGGCTCCCCCATCCCTGGGATTCTCCAGGCAAGAACACTGGAGTGGGCTGCCATCTCCTTCTCCAGTGCATGAAAGTGAAAACTGAAAGTGAAGTCGCTCAGTCGTGTCCGACTCTTCGAGACCCCATGGACTGCAGCCTACCAGGCTCCCCCATCCGTGGGATTTTCCAGGCAAGAACACTGGAGTGGGTGTGCTATACAGTAGGTCTTTATTAGTTATCTGTTTTATAGATGGTGTGTATTTGTCAACCCAGATCTCTCAGTTTATCCCTCCAGCCTCCCTTTCAGAAGGTCACACTTTGTTAAAGGCCTCCTGCCCGCCTCCACTTTGGGGAGCTCACTTAGTAATATTGTTGTTGTTTAGTTGCTAAGTCGTATCCTGCTCTTTGCGACACCAGAAACTGTAGCCCACTGGGTTCCTTGGTCCATGGGTTTTTCCAGGCAAGAATACTGCTGTGGGTTGCCATTTCCTTCTCCAGGGAATATTCTCAGGCCAGGGATCAAACCCACATCTCCTGCGATGGCAGGGATTCTTTACCACTGAGCCACCTGGGAAGCCCTCACTTGGCAGTACTGACTCCCTTTTGATTTTCCTTTCATGCTGGTAAATGCCAAACACAAACTATGGAAACACAGTGCCTACCTGCAAAGAGTTCTCATCTTGTGGGGAAGATCATATGCCAAAGCAGGCAAAAACAAAACTATAGAGAGATAATTCTGTGGGTGACTAATTAGCATGTGAATGTCACCAAACTTTTGTCTAGTCAGGGAAGACTTCCTGGAGGAGGAGAGTCTTCCACTTGAGCCTTCAAGGGTGAGTAAGACTTGAAGTGGGGAAGAGGTCAGCATGTAGTCTTGCGCTGAGTGGGGAGCCTTAATGGGAATAGGGAGGTCGGCTAGACTGGTTGAAAGGTCCTCGAAGGGAACGAAAGGGAATAAAGCTGGAAGAGTGGGTTGGGGACAGATTGTGGAGGTTTCTGAGGACCCAGAGGAGAGCCTCGAAGTGTGCTTTATGCACTGATGTCTTATGAAGGCTCAGAGCTAGAGTAGGTGGGCAGGAAAGGAGTGACAAGATAAAGACAGCTCTTAGGGAAGATTAACATGAGGCAGCCTGTTAAGCTGAAGAAAGAGTGAGAGTGAAATCGAAGGGCCTGCAGGGGCATGCGGAGGGAACTTTGAACATTTCCTCTGTGGCAGGCGCTAAGCACTTAGCATATATTATGACATGTAATCCTCCCAAGAGCCCTGAGAGATTTGTGTCATTAGCCTCTCTGTTCCACACATGACTAAAGCAAGGTTAAGGAATCTCCCCCCAAGGTGACCTGGCTGAAAACCAGCAGAGCTTGGTCCTGGCTTCAGCAACACACGTACTAAAATCGAAACGATACAGAGAAGATGAGCATGGCCCCTGCGCAAGGATGACACGCAAACTGGCGAAGTGCTCCATAGCTTAGACAACAAGCAAAAAATAAAAACATACAAACAGAAATGAACAGAGCTCAGATTTGAACCCGCACAGCCCAACCCCCCAGCTCACTTTCTAACCCCTATGCTATGTCACCGTTATACCGATGACCTGGAAAAATCCAGACTGACTAAGTCTGAGACAATCACCTCATCTGGCATATCTAGCAAGGTGGAGTGTGGAGAAAAGTATTTAGGACTTTGCTCAGGAAGATGCCTGAGTATTCAGGACATCCAAGGCCTCTAAACAAAGTGTTGGGAATTGTCACGTAAGTTAGCTTATGATTGCTTTTGATTGCTTGCTTGTTTCGCCATGCCACTTGGCTTGTGAGATCTTGGTTCCCCAACCAGAGACTGAACCCAAGCCACAGCGGTGAAGGCATCAAAAGCATTGAGCCCCAACCACAGGACCACCAGGGAATTCCCAGCTTTGGGTTGTAACGGGAGGGGCCGACATCAAACTTTTGATTGCCGAGGCATCCACTTCAAAGACATCCATCTCTGACAAGCACATTGCGGGCTACAAAATCAGATAAAGGGTCGGGCGACTCCACCCGTGGAGTTCCCCTTTCAGAAAGCTCCGGGTAACCTAGCTAACTGACCACTTGAGTGACCCCAATTTTCCCTTCCCTGCTTTATGTACTTCTTTTGCGTTTTAAGTTCACCCAAAAAGAGTGAACCCATGGAATCCCAGGCACCTCACCCTCACCCCAGTAGAGGCAGAACCCCAGGTCTGAGCTTGCTCTCTGGGGCCTCGCTGTGTGGCCACCTCAGTGCTGTGTTCCCTCCAGGACCGTGAGTAGCAAACCTTGTCTCTTCAAAGTTCCCTGACGGTTGTGGCCAACGTGCACAGTAAGAGTCACAATGGCTGGTCCATCCTCGACAGTGGCTTCAACTGGGGAAGTCTCAGTGGTGCTCCCAGGAGGAGTACAACCCAGGGGCGTGCCTGCAGGCGCTCCTAGCTTAGAGCATCAACAGACTGAGAGACACGAAACAGAGATACAGACCCAGAACTGGAGAAGTATGGATGGTCTCATGCCTGGATTGTGGCTGGAACCTTTAGTAATGGTACTTGGTGGAGACTATTTTTCCAGCCTCATGGAAGCCAGGGAGACAGGCTCCATCAGAGAAATAACACCAGCATTACCAAGACTAAGCATGTCCCCTGAAAGGGTGGGTTTCCTAGGTGGCTCAGAGGTAAGGAACCTGACTGTCAGTGCAGGAGCCACAGGAGACCCAGGTTCAATCCCAGAGTGGGAAAGATCCTCTGGAGGAGGAAATGGCAACCCACTCCACTATTCTAGCCGGGATGCTCCGATGGACACAGGAGCCTGGCAAGCTACAGGCTATGGGGTCTCAGAGAGTCAGACACAACTGAAGCAACTGAGCATTTTCCTTGAAAGGGAGGAGATGGACCCCTTCCTGCCACACCTGAAGTCCAGGTACACTGGAAGGCTTAGGGGTAGGGTGGGGAGGAAGTACTTCTAAAAGGACATGGAAATTTTCCCTCCAGCCCTTTGGGTGTGCCTGGCGATGCAAACTACAGATTTAGTTTGTGAATCTGGTTGGGCTAAGCCCTAAAGGGATTTCATCAGAAGCAGGCAGAATCCTGTCTGAAGGAGCAACAGCCTGTGGTATAAGAGCTGGCAGGCAGCAAGCATCCTGTGAGGCTGGCCAAATGCTGTGATGGGCATGAAACTGCCGCAGAAGGAGATGGGAGTGTATATGCGGGAAAGAAATAGCAGGTGTCAGGCCATCATGAGAGGAGTCTGGAAATGAGGTCAATGACAAAGCAACATTTGTACCTCGTGAGAATGCGGGGAAACCTGCCAAATACACAGATCTACGCTGTTTAGCGTTCAGAGGCTGGAAGGTTGGAATCCAGGGTGGAGTCAGTTGTTGAGAGAAGAGACCTTTGCAACAGGGACAGAAGAGAGGAGCGCTGGTGACGTGGTGATGGTGACGGCAGCTTTCAGTGAGGCTCTGACAAGTGCGAGCACCTGTCACGGGTTCCCAGAGGATCCTTACAAGGAGCCTTCCGGCTGTGGAACTGAGCCATCTCTTGAAGAGATCACAGGTGAAGGGAAGAAGAAACCTGTCCTGTTGAGCTGGATC
Source organism: Oryx dammah (assembly GCF_014754425.2). Classification (NCBI taxonomy): domain Eukaryota; kingdom Metazoa; phylum Chordata; class Mammalia; order Artiodactyla; family Bovidae; genus Oryx; species Oryx dammah. Next base: position 46,171,313 of record NW_024070192.1, read on the forward strand.
AGGTAAGGACATCTTGGTTAGGAGAGGCAAAGTTTATTTTGGTGCATTCGTCAGCAGAAGCTAGGTTGTGCTGTGTAACAAGCAAGCCCGAAATCTCAGCGACTTGACACCTAAAAGTTTATTTCTTAATCATACAAAGTCCAACCCTGGGGGAGGACTCTATCCCACATATACACTCATGAACCTGCCATCTGGGATGTCACCAGTTCCTAAATAAGGGCAAGAAAGTGTAAGTCTCTTGAGCTTCCAGTGGGAAGTGACATCACATTGACTGGCCAGAACTAGTCACACGCCCTCACCAAATGTAAGAGGAGCTAGGAGATGCTGAGGAGCAGACGGAAGGTCTGGTGAGCATCCCTGTCCCTGCTGATTTAGCAGAGCCTGTCATTTGTCATTCAGAGAAACCTCTTGACCCTTGGAGAGCACTAACTGAAAGCTAAAGGAGTTATTTTCCGGAAAATTCTGCAAGGCATGGAGGGTTAGCCTTGTTGCCTGGACACCACTCCCCTAGGCAAGCTTCACACACGTGGTGGGGGGTACGGGTAGGGATGAACACTCTCCCCCAGAGACAAGTGCACATGACGGAATACAGGATGCCTGAGCACAGGCACCAAGGTCCCCAGAAGAATGCTGCCAGGCTTCTCAGGGCAGAGGCAGAGCCTGGCACCAGTGGAAGGTGTGCACGTGGGTGACACCTCATGAGAGTCCCCACTTGGCTGCATTGTGACTGGGGGACTATTTCAGGAGACTCAGACCCTTCATAATGTGTGTGAAGGACAAGAGCTGGAGAAAGTGACCTCCTGTTGAGTCAATAAGGCTGGTGACACTCCAATCACCTTTGCCCACATGGCACACAGGGAAACAGATTTGAGGAAGTTCACTGACTTTTCAAGGTCACCTGGTTAATGAATGGCAGAGCCTATTGATCCCCTGGCAGGATCTGAAAGCTTGAGATTCACTGCTTGGAAGGCATGAGATGTGTGGGAAAGATGGTGAGCTGGAGCCAGGATCCTGGGTCCTGGTACAGGCCTTGCCATGGCCCTGCTAAGTGGCTTTGGGCACATTTCCTATCTCAGGGCCTTGGAAACCTGGCATTAGAACATGGCCTGCTTTCTCCTCTTGTAGGCCTTCTTAACAAGCTCCTTCACAGGTGGGGGTGTCACTGGACCACGGGGGATGGAAGGATGCTGCTGCCTTAGAGCCTGGTGGGGCCCGTCTGCTGTTCCAGCCTGGCCAGCCCCCAGAAGCCACCAGCCTCGGCCCTGGTGTGGGATAGTAGAGGTCAGGGGTCCGAGGCAGCCCGGGCTGCCCCTGCCCTGGGGCATCGTGTCCACACCGGTATGTCCCTGCCCTGCCATACCCCAGACCCACATCCTGAGTCCTGACAAACAGCCTGATGAATGAGGGCAGGGAGGCAGCTAGTACACGGGGAGAGTGGAGCCCAGGGTAGGCAGAGGGGAGTCAGGAGGGAGTCTGTGGCCAGCTCTCAAGAGTTCTGAGTTCTCTACAGAGGGTCAGTCTAGAGCCAGCGCTGGCCTCCTCTGTCCTTGTCACTGAGCTCCCCTAGAAACTGGACCTCCAACCTTCATGCTGGGATGCAGCTCTCCTCTCCAGCACCCAGTTGGCTCAGCAGTTCAGAATCCACTGCAATGCAGGAGACACAACAGACTCAGGTTCGACCCCTGGGTCCGGAAGATCCCTTGGAAAAGGAAATGGCAATCCATTCCAGTATTCTTGCCTGGGAAATCCCATGGACAGGAGAGCCTGGTGGGTGACAGTCCGTGGGATCACAAAGGGTCAGACAAAACTGAGCTACTCAGCATACACACACACACTTCAGCACCCACGCCTCCCCTCCGTTCCTTCCCATCCCTGGCCTGGGACTTCCCTGGTGGTCCAGCGGTTTAGACTACCCTTCCGATGCAAGGGGCATGGGCTCAGCCCCTGGTTGGGGAAGATCCCACATGTCGCGTGGCATGGCCCTCCCCAAAAAGAAATCCTCCTCCCATCACTGACCTGTATCTTCCCAGTCCTGAGCACAAGTCCATCCTTGGCACTAAGCCTCCCTCATGCCTGGCACCGGGCCCTGTCTGCTTCGTGGTGGCCCCTGACACTCAGCACCTCCCAAGTCCAACCGTGAGCATCTCCCTGCCCCCCATCCTTACTGTATCTCCCACACATTACCTTGCCCTTGACTCTGGGCCCTCCCTGTCCTACCCTCTTACCTCCCTGCAGTCTCGGCTCCCCTGGTCAGATTCATCCAGAAGGTCCTGGATGAACTGACATTCCAGAATGAGCTCATTCAACCACACGTCCCAGACTCTTGAGTCCCTGCATATATACCCTTTCCCTTCCACCCCACATTCCTCCTTCTCCTGGGTCCCTCAGCCCATGGAGCCGCCGAAATTTCAGAAGATTCCAGCACCCAGCAGGGCTATGTTCACCAGGATGCCGGGGTTACCTTCCCTGGACAATGTGCTGTACCTCCCATCCCCCACAGAGACAGAAGGGTAACTGCCTCCAAGGATTACGATGCCCAAGGTGTAACTTTCTCCTTGTGCGTTTTTTTCACTTCTCAGTCTGAAATACCACCCTAGACAGCGAACACCTGAGCATCCAATCTCAGGCTCCATTCTCTCTGTCTGGGCACAGAGAGGGAAGAAGACGGAGGGACAAATTGAGAGAGTAGCGTTAACCTACATACACTACCGTGTGATAGCTGGTGGGAAGCTGCTGTGTAACAGGGAGCTGAGCTTGGTGCTCTGTGATGACCTTGAGGGGTGGGATAGGGGTGGGGGTGGGAGGGAGGCTCAAGAAGGAGGGGATATATGTATACATATAGCTTATTCACTGCATTGTACTGCATAAATGGACACACATTGTAAAACAATTGCATTCCAATTAAAAAAAATTGTTGGGTCAAAGTAGATTTAAAAAAAAAAAAATCAGGAAACACTTTGGGATGACTGAAAAAAATCTCGGGCTCCATTCTTGGGTCAGTTTTCATCTTAGACTCCACCTGCCCCCATGTTTCAGGGTTCCTCCTCTGAGCTGATCCCCTGCCTCCATCTCCGCCTTCAGTTGGGTGTGCCCTACCCCATTCTCACACCCACTAATGGAAACAGAAACGCTTCTCTAGTAAAGAAAAGTCAGCACCGCTGACCAAGGAAGTTCCCTTTCCGCTTTCTAACATCAAACACTGAGATCCTTATTTCCAACCCTTCCCTTACTGTGAAGGCCTGGAGATCCGAGACCACTAACAGCACAGCTAACAGCGTATTAAAAAGCAAAGATATTACTTTGCCAACAAAGGTCTGTATAGTCAAAGCTATGGTTTTTCCGATAGTCATATGAATGTGAGAGTTGGACCATCAAGAAGCCTGAGCACCAAAGAATTGATGCTTTCTAACTGTGCTGTCGGAGAAGACCCTTGAGAGTCCCTTGGACTGCAAGGAGATCCAACCAGTCCATCCTAAAGGAGATAAACCCTGAATATTCATTGGAAGGACTGATGCTGAAGCTGAAGCTCCAACACTTTCGCCACCTGATGTGAAGAGCTGACTCATTAGAAAAGACCCTGATGCTGGGAAAGATTGAAGGCAGGAGGAGAAGGGGACGACAGAGGATGAGATGGTTGGATGTCATCATTGACTCACTGATACGAGTTTGAGCAAACTCTGGGAGGTGGTGAAGGACAGGGAAGCCTGGTGTGCTGTAGTCTATGGGGTCAGACATGACTGAGCGACTGAACAACAGCTGGGCCCTGAAAATACTTTACCACATGGAATCACAGACTTCCTCTGTCGCCTGATAAACTGGAGAATGGTTTCTCTTTGTTTTCAGTACATTTTTTCTTTCCTTTGGGACCAACGTTCACTTTCTCTGGGTGCCAATAAGCCTCATATTTGCTAACTGAAGGGTGGAGAATGTTCGCAGAATTTTTGAGTGATTTCCAGCTCTGATGATCTGAGATTTGCCTGTAAATCATGAAAGTGAGCCTGAGGCCAAGGAGAATCAGGCTTTCAGGAAATCGAGACTATAAACTTGACTTTCAGTCCAATAAGCTGACGCCACCAGGCAGAGGTTCTCAGTGGTAAGCAGACCAGGCTGACTTCTTTAAAAAACCACACTGGGAGATGAACAGGAAGAAGAAAAGAAAATAAATATTCACTGAATACCACGTATATGCCAAAGGATATTCAGGGGTGTACATGTATTATCCCATAGCTTTTTTAAACACTGAGATTTTATTCACACATCAGTAGTATTCACCTCTTTAAACTGTACAGTTCAGTGCTTTTGGTATATTTATAAAGTTGCTCAACAATTACCATTATTTAATTCCGGAATGTTTTTGTCCCTCCAAAAAATCACTCCACATTCAATAATACATACACTCTCTGTTCCCAGCTCTTGGCAACCACTGATCTATTTTCTCTCTCTATTAATTTTTCCCTTCTGGACATTTCACATGCAATCTGGGGCATTTTGTAATGGGCTTCTTTCACTCAGCGTAATATTTTCCAGATTTATCTATGCTGTGACAGCGATCAGCACTTTATTCCTTTTTATGGCTAAATAATAACTATTGAATGGATAGACTACATTTTGTTTCCTCAATGGATGGACATTTGGTTTGTTTCTACCTTCTGGCTAATGTGAATAATGAATCTATCAACATTTGTGTACAAGCTTCTATTTTGAAACGTATGTTTTCAATTCTCTTGGTTCGTTTCCCTGAGTAGAAAACTGCAGGGTAATATGTTAACTCTATGTCTGATTTTTGAGAAACTGCCAAACTGTTTTCTATAGTAGCGGCACCATTTTGGCAGCAGTATATGGGGGTTCCGGTTTCTCCATATTCTCATCAGCACTGGCAGTCATCCACCTTTTTGATTATGGCCATCCTTGTGTGTCCAAAGTGATGGATCATTTTGGTTTTGATTTGCATTTCTCTAATGACTAATGGTGTTGAGCTCGTTTTAATGAGCTCATTGAATTGTTATATGTTTCTTTTTACATCTTTGAAGGTCATGCTCTTCTAATCCGTCCTGCCAAACTCAGCCTTGTACAGTGTTCAGTCCATCTGCATTTAATGTAATTACTGAAGAGACAGGATTTAAATGTGCCATGTTGTTATTTGTTTTATATATGTTTTATATCTTGTTTATTCTATTCCTCCACACTTTCTTTTAAGTGGATATTTTCTAGTGCACCTTTCTTGCCTTTTTTTTTCTTTTCACTATTCTTTTAAACATTTATTTTCTGCCAGGCTCTTCTGTTCATGCGATTCTCCAGGCAAGAATACTGGAGTGGGTTGCCATTTCCTTCTCCAGGGGATCTTCCTGACCCAGGGATTGAACCTTGGCCGCCTGCATGGCAGGCAGATTCTTTACTGTCTGAGCCACGGCTCCAATATACTTTCTTTTCTGTTAAATGGATATTTTCTAGTGCACCTTTCAAATTTCCTTGTCTCTTCTTTCACTATTCTTTTAAAATTTTATTCTAAAAGAATGTGCTGTGGATTGAAATGAACATTTTAATTTACAACAGACTAAGTTTGGATTAATATTAAGTTCAGTAGTATGCAAAATATGGTTTCTATGTAGCTTCATTCTTTATTCCCCCTTTTTCCTATTATTGTCACAAAAACCACATCTACATACATTATATATCTATCAACACTTATTTATTGTCAATCACCTTGAATAGTTTGTCTTTTAGATCATATAGGAGGAAAAATAGAAAAGAAAATTACAAACAAAACACAAAAATATGAAAAATTGAAAAACAAACAAACACACACAAAAATACCTATTGTCTTTTCTATTGACCCACACAGTTACTTTTGCTGGGGCTCTTTATTTTGCCGTGTGAATTCTAGTTTCTGTTCAGTGTCTTATTTCAGCCCGAGAGACCCTCCTTACTGTTTCTTATAAGATAGGTTTGCTAGCAGCAAAATCTCTCAGCTTTTATTTATCTGAGAATGTCTTAATTTCTCTTCCACTCTTGAAGGGTAGTTTTGTCCAATGTAGAACTGGTTGATAGTTTTTATTTCAGCTCTTTGAATAAATCATACCACTACTTCTGGCCTATGTAGTTTTTGATGACAAATCAGCTGTTAATCCTATTGAGGATCTTTAATATGTGATGAATTAACGTCCCTCTTGCTGTTTTCAAATTATCTTATTGTCTTTGGATTTTGATAGGTTGGTTAAGAGTACCTCTTTAAATTTATCTGCAGTACCTCATTAAATTTATCTGCAGTTTGTTGAGATTATTGGACATGTAGATTAATGATTTTCATCAAATTTGGGGGTTTTCAGGCCATTGTTTATTCGAATATTTCTTTTCTCCCTCTTTGAGAGTCCCATTAAGCATATGTTGATACATTCTTTGCTGTCCCATAACTTTCAAAGGGGAAAGTTTCTTCACTTTTTGACTGACTGTTTGAGACCCCAGGGACTATACAGTCCATAGAATTCTCCAGGCCAGAACACTGGAGTGGGTAGCCTTTCCCTTCTCCAGGGGATCTTCCCAACTCAGGGATCGAACTCAGGTCTCACACGTTGCAGGAGGATTCTTTACCAGCTGAACCACCAGGAAAGCCCCACAAGTCTCAAAGTTTTGTTTATTTTTTTCTTTCTTTCATTCTGTTCCTCAGACTGGCATATTTCAAATACACCTACTTTATATTTCCTGATTCTTTTACTTCCTGTTTGCTCCGTGCCTGAAGATTAGGCAGAGGTGAGAGTTTAGAGTCTTCTGAGGTCTTTCCTGAGCACATGCACAGTTCTAAGCACACGTATGACCCTCTAGATTCTGCATAGTTTTATGAAGTATTGATAATCCCACTCAGTCATCTGAACACTGAGCCCCATTTGGTTAAGTGGTTTACACATGATGTTCATCAAGCAGTATGAGGCACTAGATTCAAACCCGAAGCCATACTCTTTCCTGCAACTTCCATGGGTGGTGTTCTTCCATGCTCACTGGGAGTCCTGGTTTAAACTAGCATAGAAGCCCTCTCTACCAAGTTTGAGAATGAAACTCCTCATCGGTGGCAGGTACCTGGAAGAAGGTAGTTAAAGTCAAAACTGATTCTAAGGAATCTCAAGAATGGAGGAAGGAAGGCTTGGGCCATGTATGATAAGCAGGGGACAATTACCTTTGCATAATTGGGAAGGGAATTACAGAATTAAGGATGAGGGAAACTTCAAGGACATCGCTAGTGACTCCAGCCCATTTTATTTTAATATTTATTTATTTATTTGGCTGTGTTAGGTCTTGGTTGCTACATGTGGCATCTTTATTGCAGTAGGCTGGCTCTTGAGTTGTGGCTCGTGGGCTTAGCTGCCCCATGCATGGCCTGTGGGATCCCGTTTCCCCAACCAGGGATCAAACCTGCATCCCCTGCATTGGAAGGTGAATTCTCAACCACTGGACCACCAGGGAAATCCTCCAGCCCATTTTAAAAGCCATCATCTGTCAGACCCTCACTACAGATACCTGGCCCCATGACAAGCACTTGAGCTATAGTAGGTCTGTGAAACAGCACAAGGGATCTTAAAGTGGCATAGGATTCCAGAGTCTAAGGCCTTTATTTCTAGGATCAACCGAACTGTCTTTATTGAGTCCTTTCCATACAATCCTTGACAGATGGTCACCTTCAATGATGGAGGACTCACTACCTTTCAGGGCAATGCATTCCATCTCCAGGTTCCTCTGCTTGTCAGATTAACAGCCCAGCTCAGCAGGGCAGCGTCTTCAGTGTCTAGAGGTTTAGTTCTTGACCTCACCCTTCTGATCTGTGTGACTTTGCCAAGTCACTTCCTCTATCTGAACCTGTTTGCTCATCTGAAATATGGAGACAGGAATGCCTGCATAAGCATTTCAGCATACTTGGCGGAAGGGCTCAGTAGCAGCAGTTACTGCTTAAGTTCTTCCGTATGAGGGACTGAAGTGTGTGTCTTGGCCCTTTCCACCCACTCTTCCTAAATCTATTTGTTCAGTTCACTCTCTCATTCCCCCAGCTCATACTTTCAGACCATCATATACAGCAATTACTTTGCTTCTTTTTCTTTATGCTGAGTTTCTCTATTACTGAAACTGCTACCCAGACATACAGTCTTGGCTCCTTCCATCACCCTCTTTCCTCTCCTCAAAAGATAAGACCTACTATCCCTCACACTCACGTGTAGGAAGGTCTAAAGGCTCTGCTGACAAGCAGAGAAAGAAGAGTGAGTCTCTCACCCCTCATTCCAAAGCCTATACCTCTAGTAGTGCAGTCCAAGACACCTTCACTTTTCTATTACTTATGCCACGTGGTAGACTATCCAAGTCCTGTTGTTTGCCCTTAAATCTGTGAAGTACAAGGTCAGCATCTTTCCCATCCCTGTTAAAATACATCTTGTTAGAGTTAGCATATGTCCCAGGCTGTTGGGGTCCTGATTTTTCACATCCACCTCAAAGCCTATTAATGGGCAAATAGGGTGGGAATAAATCCGACTACATCATCTGAGTTCTCCCCAGTCTCTCCATAGCCTTCCACTCACCAACTGCAGATGTCCTGGGTAGATGAGCAACCAAGGCTATTTCAACAAGACACAAGATGGAGAGATGCTGAATTTAAGTCCACGAGTATGCATTGGTCACCTTGTATGTAGCAGGCACTTGCAGACCCCCAGCTCATGTGACCCTCAAAACAGCCCTCAGCAGAGGACATCAGAAACCCATCAACAGATGGGAGTCCATGAAGTCAAGTGAAAGTGAAGTCGCTCAGTCGTGTCTGACTCTTTGCGACCCCATGGACTGTAGCCTACCAGGCTCCTCTGTCCATGGGATTTTCCAGGCAAGAATAGTGGAGTGGGTTGCCATTTCCTTCTCCAGGGGATCTTCCCGACCCAGGGATCGAACCCAGGTCTCCTGCATTGTAGGCAGACGCTTTACCGTCTGAGCTACCAGGGAAGCCCATGAAGTCAAGGGATGGGCAAAAAAAATCACACAGCTATAGGGCTGGAGCACACATCTGGGTTTATGTGACTGCAGAAGCTATTTTCTTTTCCCTATATTGTCCGTGTTCCTCATTTTGCTAATGGGGTTTATGAGTATTTTCCTAACTTCAAAGCGAGTAGGAATCAACTGAAAAATTTGTTAAAAATAAGATCCACCCTCACTCCCCAGATTTTAATTCACCAGGTCCAAGGTGAGGTCTGGACACTGATTGACACACGCATGCTACTGCATATGAAATAGATAACTAAGAAGGACCTACCATACAGCACAGGGAATTCTACTCAGTACTCTGTAATGGCCTATGTCGGAAAGGAATCTTTAAAACACTTGGATATATGTATACGCATAAGTGATTCACTATGCTGGACAGCAGGAACTAACACAACATTATAAGCTAACTACACTCCAATTAAAAAAAAAAAAGAAGTGCTAGATAATTCTGTGGCTAGTGGTTCACATACAGCAGCCTGTCCTGACTCCCCAGCTTTTTCATTTTCATTTACCACTCAGTCATGTCTGATTTTTGCAGCCCCAAGGATGATAGCCTGCCAAGCTCTTCTGTCCATGGAAATTTTCCAGGCAAGAGTACTGGAGTGGGTTGTCATTTCTACTCCAGGGGATCTTCCTGACCCAGGGATCCAACCTGTGTTTCTTACCTTGCCTGCACTGGCAGGTGAGTTCTTTACTGCTAGTGCCAGAATACTGGTTCTCAAAGCCAATTCTCTAGCACTGCCTTGTGGCGCTTAGCGCTTCCCTAGTGACTCAGATGGTGAAGAATCTACCTGCAATGCAGGGGACCCGGGTTTGATCCCTGGGTCGGGAAGTTCCCTTGGAGAAGGAAACAGCAACACACTGCAGTATTCTTGCCTGGGAAATCCCGTGGACAGAAGAGCCTGGCAGGCTACAGTCCATGCGGTCACAATGGACTTGTGGCATTTGGGCTGCTTCCTGTCCCAGCGTCAGCACAAATTTTGGAGCCAGCCTGCCTCTCCTGGAGGGGGATAGAGGGACCGTCAGAACCCTCCTCAGTCACTGTCTCTTGTTTCTTCCATGGGATTTTTCTGCCTGGACTCTAAACACTGCCTCTTTCTGTGATTCTTTGATTCACTCTCCAGATCTGGCCAGAGAAAGCGGGAAAACCCAGGCATGGATGTTGCAATAGCATATTATTTAACATGACTTGAGTGCTCCCTGCACCCTGAAATCGCCCACAATAGAAAATGAGACATTCCTGGGCCTCCTGCCAGGCCTTGTCCTCAACCCCGAGCGTTTATGCGAGAAACAAGCTGCTCTTTGCCGTCCCTGGCCCAACTAGCTGCTTCCTTCTCACCCCTGCCCCGCAGCACCAAGATGCTGAGGCTTCAAACGTTAGCATTTCAAGAAGGTTGCTTCATAGGCTGGCATCTCGTGCACTTCCCTATCTTCACCTGCTATCTTGCAGGCTTGTTCCTTAAAGGAACCCCTTTTGGTCACAAGATAAAAAGAGAAAACTGCTTCTTCCTTCCTTTCTGGATATGAGTAATGATTGACTTTTTCTCGTGGTCTCTGTGTGGTGGCGGTTTCTGAGGAAAGCATCTAAATTTATTAAGTTCCTGCGCTTTCGACTCCATCCTGTGCACTCTCTATGGCAGAAAAATTTCAGAGGGACTGGGTTAAAATGCCTGTGTGACTCTGAACAAGGTACCTAACCCCTCTGAGATCCATTTCTTTTATCTGTAAAACCCATGTTTTACCAAGAGTCTGGTGTCTTGGTTAAGAGAACTGAATGAACTGGTAGTTCAAAGGGCTCAGCAAAGTTGCTGGTGCGTACTAGGGGCTCTGTCTACCCTTGTTCATTGTTGTTATTCTGTACATCTTGCTACGCAGTGAGGTCCCCAGAGAAGCAGCATCTACATCACCTGATAGCCTGTTAGAAATGCAAGATTTCAGGCTTCTCAGGTGGCTCAGGGTTAAGGTTAGGGTTAAGGTAAAGAATCCACCTGCCAATGCAGGAGACACAGGTTTGATCCCTGGTCGGGGAAGATCCCACATGCCACAGAGCAACTAAGCCTACGTGCCACCATTAGTGAATCAGGGCTCTCGGGCCCGGGAAGCGCAGCTACTGAGTCCATTCACCACAAATATTGAAGCTGGCAAGACCTAGAGTCCATGTTCCACAACAAGAGAAGTCCCCACAATGAGAAGCCCGAGCACCGCAACCAGAGAGTATCTCCAACTCATGGCAACAAGAGCAAAGCCTGTGCAGCAACAAAGACCCAAAACAATAAAAAATAAATAAATAACATTATTTTTTAATAAATGCAAGGTCTTATGCCCCACCTCCAACCTATTCAATCAGAATTTGCATTTTAACATTATTTTCCTGAGGATTCGAGTTCTGTTAAGCTTTGAGAAGCAGTGCTAAACTCATTATGCAACAAGGTGGAGAGCCTGGGAGTGGGTACAGCAACAGCTTTCTATCCAACTCTTTCTTTTCTTTTTTTTTTTTTGGACTGCTCACCATCCCTCCCAAAGCATGCCTAATTCATCTTGCATCTTCCTGGGGTAGTGATCTCACTTAAAAAGAACTGTGGTCTCATCACTCTCTTGTGAATCGAGCACTTCCTGTTGCCTAAAAGATAAAGGACTCAACTGCCTGGAATGGCATCCGAGAACTTTCCCAGTCTTGCTCTGGCCATCATGGACAATGTCCGCCCTTTTCCACAGGCAGTCCTCATTTGCAGGTCTCAACTTTCAATTCCAGGAATGATCGCTTCCCCAAGGCGCACTGTCCTTTCATCACCTTTTCCAGCTTAGACTCTAGCTCTACTTTCTGGAATGTTCTCTGTCTCCCAAACCCTGCTCAGCCTTTAAGGCTCAGCTTCATTACCATTGTCAGAATACGTACAGATCAAGCTCTTGATGGACGAGCATCTCAGCGTCAAGAACTTGGCTTCTTCCTTGGCCCACTAACAACTCCTCAAATCTCTTCGGATAAGTTACCTGAACTTCAAATTTTGGGTACTCCCATCAAGCCTATCTGGGTAGAGGAGATGATAAAAGTCTCAACTTCAAAGAATTGTTATGAGGATTCTTTGGGGTTATTGTGTTTATCACAGTGACTGTAAATGAGCAACAGAATTCAGCCAGACTCACTATAGTGTAAAGCCCCATCAATGTAAATCCCATAGAGAGCAGCCCCTATGTTTGTGCTGTTCACCATTTTTATCCCAATATCTGGTCCAGTTTCTGATACACAGCATATTCTCAAATAAATACTTGGTAAATAAACGAACGCCTAAAAAGTGTTACAGAAGTCACAAAGCGTTGTGCAAATAAAATCTTGCTATAGTGTTTGGTTTTATTTTAAAAATCAGGGTTTAGATGCCTTGAGGGAGAAACTGAGATCATAAATGTATTACTATTGCAACTGCTGACTTATCACTGACTGCCAGCCCCATGGGAGCCAGCTATGACTTCCTCAGACATGATTCAAAGAATATATGCTGTGGTTTTTTTCTCCCATTATTTCAACATTTGTCCAGTCTGTTTACCATCACCATAACAACCTGCACCCCCATACCTAATAACATAATTTTGAGCCACACTTTTCTCTGGAGCTTTTGGCATCACCAAATAGGCTGTAAAAGCTCCAACATTCAGTCCATGTTCAACTTCTAGGAGTCTATGTCTATCCATGATTACCCATCAATCTCGGGACTTCCCCAGAAATCCAGTGGTTAAGACTCCATGCTTCCACTGGAGGGGGTGTGAGTTGATCTCTGGTCAGGGAACTAACATCCCACATGGCCACATGTGGCCAAAAAGGAAAAAAAAAGATCAACTCTTAATCTCAAAAATACACAAAAGACTGAGAACAAACTTATAGTTACCAAAAGGGAATGGGAAGAGGGATAAATTAGGAATTGGGGGTTAGCATCTATGTGCTAATATATACAAAATAGATAACCAGCAAGGACCTACTGTATAGCACAGGGAATTATAGTCAATATTTTGTAATAACCTATAAGGAAAAAACCTATATATATCAGAGTCTTGTATGTATATATATATATATATAGGCTTCCCTGAATGACTCAGCAAGTAAAAGCATCCGCCTGCAATGCAGGAGACACAGGTTCGATTCCTGGGTTGGGAAGATCCCTTAGAGAAGGAAATGGCAACCCACTCCAGTATTCTTGCCTGAAAAATCCCATGGACAGAGGAGTTTAGTGGGGAACAGTCTGAAGGACAGCAAAGAGTCGGATGAGACTGCGTGACTAAACACACATACACACATATGTATATGGACTGTTTTGCTGTACACCTGAAACTAACTGCTGCTGCTGCTAAGTTGCTTCAGTCGTGTCCGACTCTGTGTGACCCCATAGATGGCAGCCCACCAGGCTCCCCCGTCCCTGGGACTTTCCAGGCAAGAACACTGGAGTGGGGTGCCATTGCCTTCTCTGCTGAAACTAACGCAACATCGTAAACCAACTATACTTCATTTTAAAGTGCCCAGAAGAGATATCTTTTCTAATGAGAGGTCCTGGTAGGACACAGTCCAAACACCTGGCTATGAGATCTAGGAGAAGGCGAGCTCCAAAATGGAGCTCTTAATTAGGAGGTAAGGACCACAGAAAAGGTCCATTAGGTCATGGGGCCTGCACTTGCCCAGCATGACTGTTATCACGTGTTTTCCAGGCCCTCTGAGCTGACTCTCACCCCTCACACTCTGCCTTCATTGAAAGAAAGTGTTAGTCGCTCAGTCGTGTCTGACTCTTTGCAACTTCTTGGACTGTAGCCCACCAGGCTCCTCTGTCCATGGGATACTCCAGGCAAGAATACTGGAGTGGGTTGCCATTTTCTCCTCCAGGGGCTTTCTGACTCAGGGATCGAACCCAGGTCTCCTGCATTAGAGGCAGATTCTTTATGATCTGAGCCACTGTGTCTCTTTCAAATGCAGGTATTCAGGCTAAAGAGGTTGGAGATGACCTCTAAGCCATATTTCATTAAATGGCAGGACTGTCTTCAGTTCCTGTTAAATGGTGGATTCTGAGTCAGTAGATTTATGCGTGGGCCTGAGATTCTGCATTCTTAATAATACAGGTAATTATTCATTTATAATTAATAAACTAATATTTATTATTAGGTAATAAAAAGTTTCTTGGTCTGTGGGCCATAGTTAGAGTAACAAGGGGCTACTCCATCTCTGGACTATGGATCTCATCATTCTGGAACCTTAGAAATCCAGTCCTCGGGGTGGGAGCTGGGAGGGGGGTTCATGTTTGGGAACTCATGTACACCCGTGGTGGATTCATGTCAATGTATGGCAAAACCAATACAGTATTGTAAAGTAAAATAAAGTAAAAATAAAAAAAAAGAAATCCAGTCCTCAACTATATACTTAACATATTTTTTCTTATCAGTTTGTTTGTCAGTTACATCTCTATAGAGCTGGAAAAGATCGATTATACATATGGAAAAATACATTAGAACTATGGAGAGTTTAATTCAAATTAGCAATTGACACCACAAAGTAATAGATATTGAGTATTTTGGGGTTGTTTTTCAACTTTTTTTTTTCTTTTTTCGTCATTGTGTGGCATGTGGGATCTTAGTTTTCCAACCAGGCATTGATCCTATGCCCTCTGTAATGGAAGCAGAGTTTCTTAACCACTGGACCACCAGGAAAGTCTATTTATTGAGTATTTAGGATGTAGAATAAAGGAGGAGTTCTAATTACAGAGCACCCTGAATATTTACTATCTTAGTTTTTGAGATTTCTTAGTCCTTTTCATGGAGAAGGCAATGGCACCCCACTCCAGTCCTCTTGCATGGAAAATCCCGGGGGCGAGGAGCCTGGTAGGCTGCAGTCCATGCGGTTGCTAAGAGTCGGACACGACTGAGCGACTTCACTTTCACTTTTCACTTTCATACATTGGAGAAGGAAATGGCAACCCACTTCAGTGTTCTTGTCTGGAGACTCCCAGGGACAGGGGAGCCTGGAGGGCTGCCGTCTTTGGGGTCGCACAGAGTTGAATATGACTGCAGAGACTTAGCAGCAGCAGCAGCAGCAGTTCTTTTCATAGAAATAGAGTTTTGTTTTGTTTTGTTTTGTTTTTTCAAACACAGCTTTGCAGTATTTTGTTTGTTATTCTTAAATTCTTCTTCTCTCTCTCTTTTTTTAAAGTCTGCAGTGGAGCTGGAAATCTGTATTTTTATAATAATAATTGTTATTATATTTGGGAGGGGTCGCTGCAGGGCATTTGGGATCTGAGTTCCCTGACCAGAGGTTGAACCTGTGCCCTCTGTGATGTGAGAGTGGAGTCTTAACCACTGGACCACAGGGGAATTCCCAATTATCTTTCTCTTTTAATGCTGTTTTACTGCTAATATTGTGTTCATAATCTAAGGGATCTTCCTTTAGATAGCAAGTAGGATGAATGATGGCTTGGCTACCTGTCAGTAAAGTTGATGATAGTATACTAAAACAATAACAAAACATTTGTTGAGTGTTTATTAAGGGTCAGGCACAATGCTAAGTAAGTTACAAGAATTAATCTCATTGAGTCCTCAAAATAACCTCATGTCAAAACTGTTATCAATTTCTGCTGTAATAATAAGAAAATTGAGGCCAAGAAAAGTTAAGTAAACTTTCTCCTATTCCCTTGGGCTGGAAAAAATTTTTTTTAAACCTAAAAAACAAAAGAAATTCAAGAAACTCAAGAAAGTATTTTACTTTAAAAAATTCAGAAAATACATGAAATTCAAACACTCTTTGGACATCTGCCTAATCACCACAGACCCTTTTAAGAAGCATTAATATACATTTTAAATTAACAAAACAATCTTGCTGTCTTTGTGGACAGATGGCCAGAATTATACATTTTGGAAAAGTAGCATACAATTATGGTAGGATCGGGCTTCCAAAAGCTGCCCCTGTTCTGAACTGAACCAACTTAAAACAATACAGAAGAGCCAGAAATGCCTAACGTGGCTTGAGTGAGTGTTAGTCACTCAGTCGTGTCTGACTCTTTGAGACTCCACGGGAGCCCACCAGGCTCCCCTGTCCATGGGATTCTCCAGGCAAGAATACTAGAGTGGGTTGCCATTCCCTTTTCCAGGGGATCTTCCTGACCCAAGGATCAAACCTGGGTCTCCAGGTAGAGACTCATTGGAAAAAATCTTCAGGCAGATTCTTTACTGTGCGACCCACCAGGGAACATGGGTCTAATCTGACTTCTAGGGGCCAAACCAATCTTTTCGGCATTTGCTTGTCTGGGTCTACAACGTTGTTTGACTGCTTATTTTTCATTTGACACTTTGTATTAAAATAAGTAAAATCTTACCTACAGTTTAAAATAGACTAAACCTTCTTTCACAGATATGTTGAACTTGGATTGGGAGAGCTACCAAACAGAATTTAAAAAAAAGGATATTTGAAAAGCATTGCTTCAGCAATTTATGCCGATATTCCAAATGTTAACATATTTCATTTTGTGTAGACAATCATACTCACTGGTTATCACCCGTAGCCCCATCAGCAAAGTCTTTAAGTCCTGGGAAACTACCACAGCTCATGGTAGTGAATGCAAGTTTTCCAAAATTCTAAATTTCCCTCCGTTTTCCCCAGTTTTATTGAGATATAATTGATAGATAGTGGCTTTCCTGGTGGCTCAGATGGTAAAGAATCTGCCTGTAATGCAGGAAACTCAGGTTCGATCCCTGAGTAGGGAAGATCCCTTGGAGAAGGGAATGGCAACCCAATATTGCTCTCCAAAATGGCAACTCCAATATTCTTGCCTGAAGAATTCCATGGACAGAGGAACCTGGCGGGCTACAGTCCATGGTGTTGCAAAGAGTCAGACACAACTGAATGACTAATACACAATTGATATATAACCTTGTAATAGTTTAAGTTGTACAAAATAATGATTTTGTATATGCATATATTGTGACATGATTACCACAAACTCTAGTTAACATCCATCACCTCACATAGTCACAAATAATTTTTTTGCTCATGATGAGAACTTTTAAGACCTACTCTTTCAGCAAATTTCAAGCATACCAGACAGTATTGCTGATGATACCCATCACTTCAGTTCAGTTCAGTTCAGTCACTCAGACATGTCCGACTCTTTGCAACCCCATGGACTGTGGCATGCCAGGCTTCCTTGTCCATCACCAGCTCCCAGAGCTTGCTCAAACCAAAGTCCATCGAGTCAGTGATGCCATCCAACCATCCAATCCTCTGTCATCCCCTTCTCCTCCTGCCTGCAGTCTTTCCCAGCATCAGCGTCTTTTCCAATGAGTCAGTTCTTTGCATCAGGTGGACAAAGTATTGGAGTTTCAGCTACAGCATCAGTCCTTCCAATGAATATTCAGGACTGATTTCCTTTAGGATGGACTGGTTGGATCTCCTTGCAGTCCAAGGGACTCTCAAGAGTATTCTCCAGCACCACAGTTCAAAAGGATCAATTCCTCAATGCTCAGCTTTCTTTATGGTCCAACTCTCACATCCATACATGACTACTGGAAAAACCATAGCTTTGACTAGATGGACATTTGTCAGCAAAGTAATGTCTCTGCTTTTGAATATGCTGTCTAGGTTAGTCATAACTTTTCTTCCAAGGAGCAAGTGTTCTTTTAATTTCATGGCTGCGGTCACTGTCTGCAGTGATTTTTGAGCTCAAGAAAATAAAGTCTCTCACTGTTTCCATTGTTTCTCCATCTATTTGCCATGGAATGATGGGACTGGATGCTATGATCTTAGTTTTTTGACTGTTGAGCTTTAAACCAGCTTTTTCACTCTCCTCTTTCACTTTCATTAAGAAGCTCTTTAGTTCTTCTTTACTTTCTGCCATAAGAGTGGTGTCATCTGCATATCTGAGGTTATTGGTATTTCTCCCAGCAATCTTGATTCCAGCTTGTGCTTCAACCAGCCCAGCATTTCACATGATGTACTCTGCATATAAGTTAAATAAGCAGGGTGACAATACAACCTTGTATCCCTTTCCCCATTTGGGACCAGTCTGTTGTTCCGGTTCTAACTGTTGCTTCTTGACCTGCATACGGATTTCTCAGGAGGCAGGCCAGGTGGTCTGGTATTCCCATCTCTTGAAGAATTTTCCACAGTATGTTGTGATCCATATAGTTAAAGGCTTTGGCATAGTCAATAAAGCAGAAATAGATGTTTTTTCTGGAACTCTCTTGCTTTTTTGATGATCCAACGAATGTTGGCAGTTTGATCTCTGGTTCCTCTGTCTTTTCTAAATCCAGCTTGAACATCTGGAAGTTCATGGTTCATGTACTGTTGAAGTCTGGGTTGGAGAATTTTGAACATTACTTTGCCAGCGTGTGAGATGAGTGCCATTGTGTGGTAGTTTGAGCATTCTTTGGCATTGCCTTCCTTTGGGATTGGAATGAACACTGACCTTTTCCAGTCCTGTGGCCACTGTTGAGTTTTCCAAATTTGCTGGCATCTTGAGTGCAGCACTTTCACAGCATCATCTTTTAGGATTTGCAGTTCCTACCCCTACATCCCCATAAATCATCAATCTTAATCTTTTAGAAATTATTTATTGATTTGTTGACTGCCTTGAGTCTCCACTGCTGCGTGCAGGCTCTCTGTAGTTGTGGTGAGTGGGGGCTGCCCTTCATTTCAGTGTGCGGGCTTCTCATTGCATTGGCTTCTCTTGTCGCAGTGCACAGGCTCCAGAGTATGGCCTCAACAGCTGTGGCTGTTGTTGCTTGATCACTCAGCTATGTCCAACTCTCTGTGTCCCCACCAGGCTCCTCTTTCCATGGGATTTTCCAGGCAAGAATACTGGAGTGGGCTGCCATTTCCAGACCCAGGGACTGAACCCCCATCTCCCATGTCTCCTGCATGGCAGGCAGGGTTCTTTACCTGGGACGCAGCCTTGGTTGCTCTGTGGCACATGAGATCTTCCCTGGACCAGGGATCAAACCTGTGTCCTCTGGATTGCTAGGCAGATTCTTAACCACTGAACCAACAGGGAAGTCCCAGTCTTATCAATCTTATACCTATAATTTTGTGCATTTTGACCAGGGTCAATTAGAGACATTTTAACATTTGTTGTGTAGCTACTATATGTCAGTCTAGGTATTAGGCACTTCAGCCAGCTTATTTGCTGTTATATGTTCGCATCCTCACTTTACAGAGGAAGAACCTGAGTCCCAGAGAGATGTATGGGGTCTTTCAGTCCATGAGCTACAGAAGTGTGGGACTGAGCTGCAGCTGCTATGGCTGCCATCAAAACCCACCCTCCCAACAACACTAGGACACAAGTGTGTGTTTGCTCTGTGTATCTACACTTCTGCCGCTACAAGTCAGTCTCCAGGATCTGAAAGTGGATTAGTACCCACTTTCTATAACCCACACAAGTGATGGGCGTTTCTCAAGAAACTGGGCTCCATCCATCTTTGTTAGAGTTATGGAGGATGCTCACAATAAATACAGACTTATATCCTCATCCAAGGTCATGACTGAGAACTTGCCAAGTTCTCTTTCCTTTCTGGGCACACAGGTGGATTCTATTTCCCAGACCCCTGTGTGGGGCCACAAGACTAGTTCTGGCTGATTGGATGTGAGTGGAAGTGACGCAGTGACCTGTTTGCTGTGGCTCACCCCCGACTTCATTTCCTTATTTGTGGAATGGACACAGAAGACTCAGCGAAGGACCCTAACATCAGAGGGAACAATAGAGCCACTAGATGGGTGTCCCAGAATGACAAGGTGAAATAGAGAACTCTCCCCAGTGACCCGTACTGTGGCATGAAAAACAAACCTTCATCATATTCAGCCATTTACGCTGTAGGGCAGTTTGGTGCAAAGCTCGCCTTCCCTGATGAATACAAAGATCTAACAGATCTCGATAGGAGGAGCCCAGAAATCTGCATTTTTAGAAAGCCTGAAGCAATTCGGAAAAACTGGAATTTCAGAAAAGGGTCAGGTCCAAGACACAGGGTCGAAATGTATTCGTGTGGCCCAAAGAGTTGTATAAAAGGCAACAAATAGCAATAATATTTTCTCATCATCCATGACCCTCGTGTTGACACCAACCCTCCCTGTACCCTCCACACTTATTCTTTCCCATCTCCTGGAAAATTGAAATCTCAGCCGCTCTTTGTTTTTTTTTGACTTGTGGGATTTTAGGTCCCTGACCAGGGCTTCCAGTGAGAGCCTGGAATCCTAACCACTGGGCCACCAGGGAATTCCCTTAGCCGACCCTTTAGAGACTGTCCTGGTAACATGTCTTTCCTTGCTGATGGAAAAACTTTTTTCTGGAAAATGAGTTCAGTCTCATAGCACTCTAATAAGATGATTGAAAACAGAAGTCGCAGACCCTGATGCAGATCAAGTAAGTATCTAATCTATCAACACTGCCAAGCTAAGTCGTCTGTACTTTCCTGTATATCATCTTGTCACTTTGGAGCCAGGGACCAAGCCCTGGGGCGGTGTGGGGGTGGGGGTTAAGTGAAAGTAAATGCTAACGAACCCAGACTGTAGAGAGTAGGGACGTGTGTAGGGGTCTGGAAGTTGTATTTCAGTGGCCAACAGATGCTTGGAAGCAAATACCTGCCAACCCAAAGGACTGGCTTCCAAGTGACCCTTGTGTTTCTGCCTCCTGTGGGACTCCAGGGCCACAATAGTGTGGTGGTTCCCTCCACCTTCCACACGCATCACACACTTAGAACCTCCACCCCCGCCCCTCACCCCAGGCAGAGTGGCCCCTTCCTTCTTCGTTTTTGGCTGGCCTGGCTACCAGCGGGGTTGAGGATTGTGGGCGGAGAGCAGTTACTGTTAATGAGAAATCCGTCTCCCTTGTCATCTTCAAGGAACCTGTAAGGGGCTACTCTTCTGTTAGTTACTCACTGTTTCTCTTAGTTATGGGTGAATGGCTACTCTGGTGAGTCACCCTTTTTCCAGAACTTCCTGAGACTAGCAGACTCTGTCTGGGAGAGGACAGGGGGTGGAAAGGGATGGTCCTAAAGTCTCAGCATCATCTGGCCGGAACAGTCTGTGGATCGGGCAGCCCCAAGGTTACTTTCAAAGCCGAGGCAGGAAATCTGTTGTACCCGGTGCTCGGGACTGGAAGAAATTGGCCCCCTTCCCATTCTGACGCCAAAGGAATCTGTCTTCAAAGTCACAAGAAGGATGATTTCCCTGCTCCTGACTCACAAGCACACATCTGTCTTAAACCCCTACCTGTTCCCAGGTAGATGGAGTACGGTGGGTCTTCCTGGCTCAAAAGGAAAGAGACAGATTCCCAAGGTAAACTCCTCTAACACAGCAAAGCAGGACCAGTCTCCAAGGTCTGAAAATTAAGAACTGAAGTTGGAAAATCTGGATGCTGTCTATTACACAGACTTTCTCTGCAGCTGCTATAATGTGGGAATACAACAGGTTGTTGGGGATCCCCAGACCCTGACTTACTCATCACTGTAACGCTAAGGGCATAGTAGGCACTCAGTAAACTACCTGCCAAATGACTGCGTAAGTGAGTGAAACACTCAGTGTCAAGAGATCAGTTTTCTGCAGGCTTTTTATAAAAACCCAACTCGTTTAAGTCATGTCTGACTCTGTTCAACCCTATGGACTGCAGCCTGCCAGGCTCCTCTGTCCATGGGATTCTCCAGGCAAGAACACTGGAGTGGGTTGCTGTTTCCTCCAGGGGATCTTCCTGACCCCAGGATCAAACCCGCATCTCTTACATCTAACCTGCTTTGGCAGGCGGGTTCTTTACTACTAGCACCACCTGGGAAGCCATCATGAAGAACTACCGGTATCTCCAATATGTAAGAAGATATAGGAACTAAGTCACATGAATGCTGAAGGCCCCCTAAAGGCCACCCCAGTTTTAGCTAAGTGCATGACTCATGAGTGTCAAAAGGGGTTATGCCCTACAGACCCAATGATCTGGTGTGAGGTTAAATTTATTCCTGTGACTTGATTATTTTAAGTAGTCTCAAGCATCTAGAACTAAGTCAACCAAGCCACACCTAGCAACTGGGAAAAAATGGAAAAGTAAAATAAATAGATATGTGGACTGGATGAAAGGTTGCTGTGGCCTTGGAGCTTACATTATAAAATCAAAAAGGGAAAAAAAATCTAGGATTCCAATTGAAGCCACATTTCTGAGGTTGGGTGTAATAAACAAAGCATAAGATAGGGCACTTTACACTTATTCCTCCAGCCTCTGTTCCCAACGGTAGAGTCTAATTCCTTTTACTATGTATGTCTCCATCTCCAATACTGAATGTGTTAAAAGAATTATTATCAGTGCTCCTGTGGTTCTGAGGTTCCCATCATTGAAATGGAATTGACATTGGGCTGTATAGGGGTCAGTTAAGGGCTATAGAGTGTCTTGGGAGGAAGGGTGACAGGGCAGGAAGCTGTGGAACTTGCATTCAAGCAGTCTTGGGACCGTACCTCAAATATGTCACTGATCACAGTGTGGGGTCGCAAAGAATCGGACACGACTGAACTGAACAGTATTTTTTAACAGTAGCAGTACATTTAATATGGGTATCGCAAGGATTAAATGAAATATCCTACATAACATGCCTCACACCTGAGACATAGGTAAATAAATTTTAGTCCTGCTCTCTTCTTTTTGCATCCAAAAGCTTCCACATGTCTGTTTTCCTCTCTTCTCTTCATCCTTTATCTAATATTTCACCTCCCTTTCCAGAGGCCAGCACCGGGGTGGATATCTTGTAGATACTCACTGAAGGAACATTCGATTCAAATGCATGTGATTGAATTCAAGCTGATGAAGCACTTTTCCTGGTGTGTTTTTTCCTTTTGAAGCCTTGGTGCTGATCAGCTGTGGTTCAGGTCAGTTCAGTGTTTACAAGCCCTGGTCCAGGGACTCAGAGCATAGAAAATGGTTGGTCCCACCTGGTTACTGACAGTCTGGAGAAGGGTTTAGGGGAGGAAAGAGATGCCCAAGCAGATCTTCTTGGTGTTTTACATGCCATGATCTTCCTTTCTCCTGCAATGGGTGTAATTCCCTAGCATGCTTCATCCAACTCTCTGTATTGACCACTGCACGTGGATAGATTTCCCTACCAAACACATGGAACTCAGCACTTTCCTTGTGTGACCATTCACATCTTGCCTAGGTAATAAGTACTAATGAATTTGTCTTATTCTTTCTCTCATTGTCGCCTCCCAACACACACACACACACACACACACACACACAAGCGCGCGTGCCCGAAGGTGACAGTTGCCCTAAGACAGATACTTCAGGTATTTGACCCTGGATCTATCTGCCCCTCCCCAACTGTGCAAACTTGTACAGTATTAATAACAAATACCCTTTCTGAGCCAGCTTCACTTTCATAGTATGCAAACTGGATTTCATGCAGGTATTGGGAGGAGTCAAGAAAATAAATTGTGTTCATTTCTTTGCTATCTTGTGTATCGTTGCATCTCTTAGCCATGTACCCAGCCCTGCACCTGAGTCTAACTCATTCACCCTCAGCCCATGGGATAGGGATCCTGCTCTCTGAAAGACCTCCAGCTGGATTGGTGCTGACAGGCTCACACTGTGCTAGGAGGGGGCTGTGTCCCCTCCTTGAACCAGAATCCAATCAGCTACCCAAGACAGGGGCTGCCCCAGCTGCACGATGCCCTCCCCTTCAGACTGGTCTAGAGACCGCTGGCTTCCAGGACCTGTGGTTCTCTTCTTGCCTCGTAGGCTCCCCTAGCTTCCTGCTCCCTCCCATGGCTTCCCAGCTGACTTAGAGATGTCTTGTTCAGACTTTGGCAGCATGTCTCCCAGTGTACTGGACACGCAGCTAGGGTGTCATCAGAGTCTACCTCCATCACCCACTAACTATGAGACTTTGGTTCTTTCTCTCTCTCTTTCACACACACACACACATCCCACCCTGGAACTCTGCTTCCTCCTCTGTAAACAAGCTGGTGCTAACATTCAAACAGTACTATTTTAGTAAAGCATCATGCTCTTGTTCTACAATCAGACCCCCTTGGGCACATGGCGCACTGCTGGCTGGGTTGGGGTTGCCACTAGAGGGATGCAAAAATCCAGCGAGGGATGTCCCCTGGGAAGGCCATGGACCAGTGCTGTGGGACTTGATCTTCTTAGGTCATGTATGACGAAGGTCCATGACTAGATTCCCTGCAGGGGAAGACCCAAGGGGACAAAGTGAGGCAACACCAGGGCCAGACATATCCACGCACTCATCACCCCAGCCCCCAGAGCCAGTGACTGAGGGGCTAACAGCTTCCCTGAAGGTCCTTGTCCTCAAGAATCACCAAGGATTCGGGAGCCAGGCGACCACAGCCAGTCTGATTCCTCTGCCCAAGCCCTGCCCAGCTTCCCCGGGGCCCTGTTTCCCAAGGGCCTGTAGGCGGACACAGTTGCACCCCCACCCATGGGCCCCTCTGGCTCCATGCACTGCAGGCAGATGCTCCAGAGGCCCTGAGAACCCCCTTGCCTGGCCCCCAGGAACCCCGCAGGCAGCAGGAAAAAAACAAAAAAATCATGCAAGCAAGAAAAGAAAGCCTGGAATTTCCTCCCAGACTCTGAAATTGGGAAATTCCCAGTTATGCTGATTGTCTCCATAAGGCAAACAAAACCCCACTGACAGGCCTGTCCTCCCAGCCCCGAGGGCAGGTCACTGCCGGGGGTGGGGGTGGTGGGGGTGGGGGTGGGGCCTCTTTCCAGCAGTTAGTTCAGTGAGCCACACCTCCCCCTACCCAGCTTGCATCCATCCTGCTGGTACTTTGGGTCTTCTCCACCAGTGCCCCTCTCCTGCCCCCTCCCCCCACCCACCCCCAGGGAGACAGGAAGCCACCCCCGGTACTCTGATGGTCTGGATACTTGTTAGAATCAAAGGAAGGCAGAAGTGACCTCCAATCATCAGCAGCCTTTGTCTCCATACCCCTGAAAGGCCAGGGGTGACCTCCCAGAATTATGGTAAGTAAGTAAGTGTTAATCATTCAGTCATGCCTGACTCTTTGCAGCCCCCCACCAGGCTCCTCTGTCCATGAGATTTTCCAAGCAAGGATACTGAAGTGGGTTGTCCTTTCCTTCCTCCAGGGAATCTTCCTGACCCAGGGATCAAACCGGGGTCTCCTGCACTGCAGTCAGATTCTTTTTGTAAAGATAGGGCTCCACGTAAAGTGTTAATTTAAGTCTTTATATCACATTGTTAGTAAATTTTGTTCTTAACACTAATATGGTGACAGTGAATAAAACAGTACGGAGCAGGAAGTTTGGGGAATGAGGTTGACTCATTCCCCAAATGAGTGAACTCAGACTTGCTGGAGGCAGCAGACTGTCTTACCCACCAAGGGGGCACCAGGCCATGTGGGCAAACAGCCCATGTCTATACCCCTAACCCGTGGGGGCTGCCTCCCGGCTCGGCCTCTCCATGGTTAGCCTCTCTTGTGCCTCCACCTCCCCGTGCGGTAACCAGGGATGCTTAGACTGCCACGTCTAGAGGAGCTGAGGGCTGTCAGCTGCCCACCTCTGTGCCTGGCAGGGGGGGTCCCTACCCTGGACACTGACCCCGTACTCCACTCACTTCTCAACGCACTTTCATCATCTCCTCTGCCCACCATTAGCACATCTCATCTGATTTTCTGAGAAGTTTCCCTTCTCTTTTGTGAAACGGGCAGCAAATAGAAACGGCCTTGCCCTCCTAGGAGGAAGTCCTCCAGCCCCAGGGCCTTTCCCCAGCTTCACGTGAGGGCCTTTGCTGAGCTCCCCAGAGGGCCTCCAGCAAGGCTTCTCTTTCCCCAAGTTCTTCTTGGGGACAGCAGTCAACTCCTTCTTCCCCAGTCTCCCAGGATCTGCCCAGAGCCGCAGACGGGCAGAATAGACGTGAGCCAGCTCTTTCTTGGGGCTTCCTCATCGGCCACTATCATGTCCTTGGTGCTCTAAGAACACCCGGCCTCAGCCCACTTTCCCCAGAACTCTGTCTGGGCCTTTTGCCCTGGCATGGCCCATACCATCTGGCTGTCCCTGAGCTGCCCTCAGCAAAATGTGTCTGTCCTTGTTAGATCTCAGCTCCACAGAGCCCCACGCTGTGTTAATAAGTGAAGATCACTCTGTTAACTGCCCCATGGTGACAAACGCATAAGATGTGATACCCTAGGCCACAGTTGTCTGAGACCAAGTAGCAAAGCATGGTATAGAAAAGCATTGTCTTGGAGATCTCCCTGGTGGTCCAGCTGTTAAGAATCTGCCTGCCAGTGCAGGGGACAAGGGCTGAATCCCTGTTCCAGAACATCACACGTGCTGTGGAGAATGTAAGCCCCTGCAACTACTGAGCCTGCCCTCTAGAGCCTGCGCTCCGCAACAAGAGAAGCCATCACATCGCAACTAGAGAGAGTAGCCCCCCTTGCTGCAGCTGGAGAAAGCCCACGTTCAGCAACAAAGACCCACCGAAGCCAATGCGTATATATATACATATATATTAATTAAATTAAAAAGGAAAGCATTCCCTTTTCTATTATCTTTCTTAATTGAAATATAATTGATTGACTATATGTATTAATTTTGGGAGAAGGCAATGGCAACCCACTCCAGTACTCTTGCCTGGAGAGTCCCATGGGCAGAGGAGCCTGGTGGGCTGCAGTCCATGGAGCCACAAAGAGTTGGACACAACTGAGCAACTGAACGACCACAACAAACTTATAAAACAGACAAGCACACAACAAAACAAAGATTAAACCTCAACTTCTCCAAGGTAGGAATCATGCCTGCTTAATGAGTTAATGTAGACCCAGCATCTGTCTCATGTTAAGTTCTAATTATCTTCACGAATAACAACAATAGATAGCAAGTAATGTTGACTTTAAATGTCTAACAGTTATAAAATGTTTCCTTTCATGAATTTAAGTTAAAACATTGAGTTATCTCAAAGAAAATCACCAAGTAAATGAAAGATGGTGTTACAAAGACTTGTGAAAAATCACAAAGATAGAATGCCAGAACTGGGGATGTACTTTAGCTGAAAGACACACACAGTGTAGCAGTGAGAATTGTAGACCCTTCAGACCAGATGATGGGGAAAGTGTCTGGATCCCAGACTTTCTTATCATGCCCTCCAGTCTCAGCTCTGAGGGTGAGTTTCATGTACCCTTAGGATGAATGCCACCTATTTCCCCCTGTCTATTCAGTCATTCAGCAAATAGATATGTTAAAACAAACAAACAAAAAAGACTAAAAGACCCAAATCTGCTGAGCAGAGAGTCCCATCCAGCACCAAGTCTGAGCTCTGGGAGGTGAGGTTGGGAAGAGAGAAGATGGGGTTGGTAGGCAAAGTCTCTGGCATTACAGGTTGCCCAGAGAGTTCTGAGTTCATCAATCAGGTGAGACCAGGTCTGAGTGGAGGTGAGCTCTGGGTGACAGTGGTCAGCTGCTTCTGATGTATATGTGACCTGTCTGAGTCGGAGCATTGCACCAAGACAGGTCTACACCAGTGCTGGAGGCCAGACAGTGAGGTCACAGGTGTCACATTCAAATGATGTCATAGAAAGACCACAAGAATGGGAGTCAGGAGCCCTGAACTCTGACTTCAGTTCTGATTTCTGTTCATTTTAAGACCCTGGGCAAGTCACTTTATACTCCTAGACCTCAACTTTCTCATTTGCAGAAGGGCAGGGATGGGTACTACCTCTTAGCTCCATTAGAAGTGAGATTTAAATAAACAACAAGGACTTACTGGATAGCACAGGAAACTATTTTCAGTATCTTGTGATAATCTGTAACAGAAAAGAATCTGAAAAAGAATATATATATATCCAAATTATTTTGCCATACACCTGGAATTAACAGAATATTGTCAATCAACCATACGTCAGTGGTTAAGACTCCTCCTGCCAATGCAGGGGGCACAGATTTGATCCATAGTCTGGAAACTAAGATCCCACATGCCGCAGGGCAGCTAAGCCTTCACAACAACTACTGAGCCCGCGCTCTAGAGCCACAACTACTGAAAACTGTGAGCTCTACAACCTATGTTTCACATCAAGAGATGCTGTTTCAGTGAGACACCTGTGCACCACACCTAGAGAATAGGTTGCAACTAGAGAAAGCCCTTGTGCAGCAATGAAGACCCAGTGCAGCCAAATAAA
This sequence comes from Oryx dammah, assembly GCF_014754425.2. Lineage (NCBI taxonomy): Eukaryota > Metazoa > Chordata > Mammalia > Artiodactyla > Bovidae > Oryx > Oryx dammah. The sequence continues at coordinate 46,199,454 of NW_024070192.1, forward strand.
TAAATAAATAATAAAAGTATTAAAAAGACAAAACAAGCAAACAAAAAAAAGTTAGCACTGAGCTTCGCCAGGGTAGGAACCATGCCTGCTTCAGGAGCTCATGTAGACCCAGTGTCTGTCCCTGGTGGCTCAGACGGTAAAAAATCTGCCTGCAGTGCAGGAGACGTGGGTTCAGTCCCTGGGTTGGGAAGATATGCTGGAGAAGAAAATGGCAACCCACTCCAATATTCTTGCCTGGAGAGTTCTATGGACAGAGGCTATAGTCCATGGAGTTGCAAAGAGCCAGACATGACTGAGCCACTGACAGTGTCTGTCCCGTGTAAGTTCTAATCATCTTCATGAATTAACATGTAAGCTGTCCAGCAGAAACATCCTACCTATTGAAGGGTCTTGAAAATGGTAGGTCTAATGATGCAGTCATTCTCTCTAGCACCAGCAATTTTCTGCATTGAGGATGAATCCATGGCAGAACAACAATGAAGGAAGCCAGTTGGTTAAGTGGTTCCCCATGGATTCCAAGAGACTTAAATATGGACAGGTGCCTGGGTCCCAGTTCTGAGGTGCTGCAAAACATCTGTGCCCTAAGCTCTTCCAAGCTCCAGCTTTGCCAGTTTGCCCCTGAGTTAAGAGGAGCAGAAATGTTCTGGGCTGAATCTCTGACCATAAAGCAGAGAGAAGTGGCAACTGGCAAGAGAGAAAGGTCAAACAGTTTGTTATTCTCTGGGAACCTGCCCAAGGACCTATACTAGAGGCAAAAGCTGCAGGAAAGCATGTGGACTTTCCCAGTTACAATGACTAAGCTGCTCCTGCTTTCTGCAGCATCTGTGGGCTTGAAAGAGACCCATTTGTTCTCCAGAAAAACAGACCCAGACACATTCCTGCCTTCTGAGCTCCAGCCACCCACAAGGGTGGACCAAGTGGATTGCATTTTGTAAGCTGCTTTGGAGCAGAAAGGATAAATAGCTTCTTTCTTTGAAATGTCTCCTGTGCTCATTCAATAGAACACGATTAAGCATCTTCTTGGTCTAGGTGAATAGGGATCCAGGATCTCAGAGATAAATGAGGGAGACAGGTGAGATCAATAATGCAGTAGAGTACATGAACCCTCGTGTGGCATGAACAGCAATGCTGTAGAAATGTAGAAGAAAGGCCTCTTTTCCAGCCTTGGCTTCCAGGAGGAAAGAGCCTCTGAGCTGGGTTTTGCAGGATGAGTGATGACCAAAACTCAGCCTCTGTACACCCACGCTGAATGGAATCTTGAAGACAGAGTTTTGGGCAAAGTAGAAAAGAATAGCTTTATTGCTTTGCCTGGAAAGGGGGGCACAGTGCACTTATACCCCTCAAAACTGTGAGTCCCAGCCCGGAGGGATTTTGTGAGTTTTATAGCAATGGTTCAAAGGCAGCGTTGCTGGTAAGGAACAGGGTGTGTTGAAGCCTCTACTCCTTTCATCTGGCTTCAGGTGTTCTCTTGAAGAGCTTCTCTAGTCCCTGTAGTCTGGAATGAAGAATGCTAGTATCTTCAGTTTGTTGTGGGTATCACTTCCCTGGTCGCTCAGATGGTAAAGAATCCGCCTGCAGTGCAGGAGATCTGGGTTCAGTCTCTGGGTCAGGAAGATCCTCTGGAGAAGGGAATGGAACCCACTCCAATATTCTTGCCCGGGAAATCCCATGGACAGAAGAGCCTGACAGCCCACAGTCCACAGTGTCACAAGGGGTCACAACTGAGTGACTGACGCAGTTCTGTAAAGAGTTCCAAGATATTGTTATCTGTGTATTCCTTGGAGTGGGACCAGAACCCAACCCCAAGACTGCACTATTGTTTCTTGGCTGCTTCTCCCTTGTCTCTGCATCCCTTCTCTTCCCTGATTGGCAACTGTTCAAATCTGCCCTTTGGAACTCAGGGAAGGTCATGGAGGCTGGAGTCTCTTCCCTACAAGAAACAGGGGGACATGGAAATGTTTCTGTGCCCAGGAGCCCCTCAGGGTCCTTCTCAGTTTCATGAGTAGAAGTTGGTTTGTTAATAAAGAAGAGTGAGGTCCTCCAGGAAAAGTAAACAGCTTATACAAAGACCTGGAAGTCTGCCTTCAGTGGAGAGAAAGGAAAGACACAGTCCCTGCAAACTGCTTGGCCTTTCTGGTCCTGTAATAATCATGGTGCCGGAGGTAAGAGAGGAGAAATAAAGCTAGAGGGAGCTAGAGGGAGGGGCCAAGCCATCCCCAAACTCCAGGAGCGCACATGGAGAGACTTGGAGTTTATCCCGAGGACAGGTGAAAACCACAAAGGTTTCTCAGCAGGAAAGAGACACAATGGGATGGGCATTTCAGGCTTTTGGCATCAGGGTGGAGGATGAATTAGAGGTGTGAGATTGTGGGTTGAGAGCCCAACTGGGAGCCTTGCAGTATCCAGGAAAAGTATTTTAAGAACCCAAAGAAGAACCATGCCAATGATGACGATGAGACGAGAGCTGGACTTGGAGTGTAATGAAGATTGAAGTGCCCGAGGTGACTTCTAGTTTTCTCTTCAATCTGCTGAACCTCAATTGAACTCCTTGAACTCATGTGTCAATTCCTGGCATCCTGAGCAGCTAGCATAATGCCTTGCACAGAATGTGTGAGTACATGCTCAGTCGCTCAGTCATGTCCCACTCTCCTTGGATTGTCCAGGGAAAAATACTGGAACAGATTGCCATCTCCTACTCCAGAGGATCTTCCGACCCAGGGATTGAACACGTGTCTCCTGCACTGGCAGGCTGATTCTATCACTTTGCCACCAGGGAAGCCCTTGCATAGAATAGATCTTTGAAAAAGTGTTAAAGGTGGTGCTGGTGAGGGTGAAGGAGTGAGTGGTGGGTGAGTGAATGAATGAATAAATAAAATCTTTCACTTAGCACCTCTCAAGGTCACTGCTAATCTAATCAACAATGCTATCACTTCTTGTCTTATTTTCCTTCTAGGGACAGTGGACACCTTAGCAAGATGAGGGTGAGAGGACACTTCAGTCAGTTAGGATGAGAAAGCCCCTAACTTCTCTCAGAAAGGCCCAACTGGAGTCAGTGGAGAGAGAGAGCTCTGGGCAGGAAGCTGGGTCCTGGTCATTGGCCTGACCTTGTCCATCTGCCTATGGGGCTTCCGGGGCCTAGATGGGGAGTTCTCTATGGGGCTCAGGCCTGAGTATTGGGGGAAAGGCCAGACAGTGGGAGGTGACCTGAATTTGTGAACCAGTCAGTTAATCACTGAATTTCAATGCAGGTGAATTTATAAGACTGCTGCAGAGGACTAAAGAGGCAACGTTGTTGAAGGTGTTTATTGTCATTCAGTCTCCAGATCACGTCCGACTCTTTGTGACCCCTTGGACCGCAGCATACCAGGCTTCCCTGCCCTTCACTACTCACAGAATTTGCTCAGATTCATATCCATTGAGTCCGTGACGCTATCTAACCATCTCATCCTCTGCCGCCTCTTTTTCCTTTTGCTCTTAGTCTTTCCCAGCATCAGGGTCTTTTCTGGTGAGTTGGGTCTTCACATCAAATGGCCAAAGTATTGAAGCTTCAGCATCAGCCCTTCCAATGAATATTCAGGGTTGATTTCTTTCAGGACTGACTGGTTTGATCTCCTTACTGTCCAAGGAACTGGAGTCTTCTCCAATTCCACAGTTTGAAGGTGTTTATTATGATGAACTTAATTATTATGAGTTTCTGTGTGAGAGCAACATAGCAAAAAAGCCCAGATTTAGAGCTTTGGTTCTGTTGTTTTCTATGAATCTTAAGTTCTCAGCTGTAAAATGAGAAAATAGAGTTTTTCTAGAGCAGGATGGCAAAAGGCCAGAAATGAGATACATTGTGCAAATGAACTTGCAGGCTTGTTCAGTCGTGTCCTTCTCTTTGCAAACCCCATGGACTCTAGCCTGCCAGCTCCTCTGTCCTTGGGATTTTCCAGACAAGAATACTGGAGTGAGTTACCATTTCCTCTCCAAGGGATCTTCCCCACCCAGGAATCCAAAATGCATCTCTAATTTCCCCTGCATTGGCAGGCAGGTTCTTTACCACTGAGCCACCTGGGAAGCCCTGCAAATGAGCTTAATCAACTACAATGCAGCCTACCTCTAAGGGATCATAATTTTGATTGGAATAATCAGAATGGGAAGGGCGACTTGAAGATGGCTCATCTTTGGGAACAAATCCTTTGGTGGCCTTGCAGAGTTCTCCCTTTTGTGAGCACAAAGAGGTGTCCCCGCAGCTTTGAGACAGGCATGGGAATGACTGACAGCCCCTGCCTCCATGTCCTTCATCAAGGCTTCAAAGAGCTGAAACCATGTCTGCAAAGAGGTTCTGTGGCCCGTGTGTGATCACGTGATAGGACCCCCTCCAGGCAACTTATTCAAGTTTAAAGGTATGAAGTAGAAATGATTGCAAGTGATTTATCTAGAATCCATGCTTAAAGAGCTTGCAAGTCATTCAGCAGAGGCCCCTGGGGCACCAAGAGCCTTGTGGTAAGGAAATATTTCTTCCCAGAAAAAGTTATCAGAGACCTAAGTTTCAGCCCAAACCCTGATCACTAGTTTGCAATGTGAGCAAGCCACTGCTTTCTCTGTGCTTCAGGAGCCTCAATCTGCAAAATGTGGTGTGGGCACCATGATCTCTTTTTGATCTCCTTCAAAGCCTTCCCATCAGCTTCCCTGGTGGCCCAGATGGTAAAGAAATTGCCCACAATGCAGGAGACCTGGGTCAGGAAGATGCCCTGGAGAATGGAATAGCCACCCACTCCAGTATTCTTGCCTGGAGAATTCCATGGACAGAGGAGCCTGGCAGGCTACAGTCCATGGGGTCGCAAAGAGTCGGACACAACTGAGCAACTAGCACTAACTAACATACCATTTTCAATGTAGACATGCAAAGCTCATGTCAATCCACCTCTTCCCTGTGGCTGTACCCACTGATTCAAGGATGGTCTCTTGAGCTGATAGGGTGTTAGTAACCCTGATCTCTGGTCAACTTAAGAAAAGGTCACAAACAAAGGTTGAGGATCTAGAGTCAGAGTTGCCTTTTGATTTCTGCAAGGGCCCAGCTAAGAAACGCAGAAACCCCCAACAAGGTGGCTGCTTATTTAGCAAGATGCAAATAATGGGGAAGAAAAGGACTTTCTGACTTTACTTTTCCTAGAAGGTCTAAAAACGGATATCACTCCTGGAAAAGTCAGTATCATCTTTCTAAATGGGATGTCTGACATCACTGAAACTGCCATTTGAGATGATGACACATCTGAAGGACATGAAAAATGAAATGAGAGAAAGAAAAATGCAGAACTTGGAAAAACAACTGTAAGAAAATTCGAGCTGCGGAAGCTGATGACCAGAAAGAGAACCACTGTCTTGATGTTTGGCCCAGAGCAGTGAAGATAAGAATTACATTGCAAAATATATCCGAGAAATGCGAATAAAGAGGATGTGGTTTTGGCCAAGATGTGAGAGCAGACCCTACTGTAGACCACGCTACTTTCAAATTTGGGTATCCAGACATACTTTCTTGCCAAGATGCCCTGCAAAGCACTACTATTGGGGAGTCCCAAGCTGGGCTGGTTTTAGATGCAGAAGATCTGCTTTCCAATCCCTTTTCCACCACCTTCTTGCACTTGACTTCACAGGTCGTGTGACCTCCCTATATAATGGCATGATGGTACCTGATCTGCTCATTCTTACAAGTATCAAGTGAAATGATCTGAATGTGGGGCTTGTGGGCAGGAAACCCAGCAACCATGGGGAATTTCCAGAACTGAGATATATCCTCCTCCTGCAGCTGCCTCGGAAGTGAAGAAGTAAAGGGACAAATGAAACTCTGAATTACAAAGGATTTCGAAGACTGATCATTTCCCTTCTGCCCATGAGGGCCCACAGTAGCCAAACACTCAGCCAAGGTAATAAAGTGAGCCAGTGGTTGGCAGTAAGGAGAGGGGAGGCAGGGGTGGGGTGGTGTAGACAGGGATGAGTCAAGTCAAAATGCAGTCAAAACATAGGTTAGGTTTTTTCGGATTCTGACTCTTTCATTGAGCTGCGATCTTACTGTTCCCGGGCTCTCCATTCATTCAGCAAATGTGTGCCTGATGTAGAGTTCCTATCCAGCATAGACTAGGCACTTAGTTCCATGCTTCATCGCTCAGTCATGTCCTGCTCTTTGTGACCACATGGACTGTAGCTGGCTGTGCTCCTCTGTCCATGGAATTTTCCACTCAAGAATACTGGAGTAAGTTGCCATTTCCTACTCCAGGGGATCTTCCTGACCCAGGGATTGAACCCTCATCTCCTGCATTGGCAGGCAGATTCTTTACCACCGAGCCACCAGGGAAACCCAGGCATTTAATTACTGCTTGTTGAATGAATGAATGAATAAGTGAGTGAATCCTGGGCTCTGTTCTAAGTGCTAAAGTTAAAGTCAAAGCAGAATAGGTAGATCTTGCCTATCCTTGCTCAGAGCCCAGTGCAGAAGACAAACATCAATAACCTTTAATATACAGGGCCCAATCCAGAGTTGTACAAAGGAAAGTGTAATGTTTTAAAGGGATAGTGCATCTTAAGGAGTCTGGAAAGACTTCTCAAAGAAGGTGCAATTACCTTTACAGGCAAACGAAATAATACATTCAAGGGCTATGTTCTGGGAAAGATGAGCCAATTGGTGTCACTACACCTGACCAAGATCCATATAGTCAAAATTATAGTTTTTCCAGTAGCTATGTATGGACTTCCCTGGTGGCTCAGACAGTAAAGTGTCTGCCTACAATGCAGGAGACCTGGGTTTGATCTCTGAGTCGGGAAGATCCCCTGGAGAAGGAAATGGCAACCCACTCCAGTATTCTTGCCTGGAAAATCCCATGGACGGAGGATCCTGGTAGGCTATAGTCCATGGGGTCACAAAGAGTCAGACACGACTGAGCAACTTGACTTTCTTTACTTTCTTTTTTTCTATATATGGATGTGAGGGTTGGACCGTAAAGAAAGCTGAGCACCAAAGAATTGATGCTTTTGTACTGTGGTGTTGGAGAAGGCTCTTGAGAGTCCCTTGGACAGTAAGGAGATCAAACAAGCCAATCCTAAAGGAGATCAGTCCTGAATATTCATTGGAAGGACTGATGCTGAAGCTGAAGCTCCAACACTTTGGCCACCTGGTTCGAAAAGCTGACTCATTGGAAAAGACCCTGATTCTGGGAAAGACTGAAGGCAGGAGAAGAAGGGGAAGACAGAGGATGAGAGGATGGATGGCATCACTGACTTGATGGACATGAGTTTGAGCATGCTCTGGGAGTTGATGATGGACAGGGAAGCCTGGTGTGCTGCAGTCCATAGGGTTGCAAAGAGTTGAATGTGACTGAGTGACTGAACTGAACTGACACCCCAGGATATTTGAAAGGATTGACGCATGAGATGTAGCCATTCTAGGCCATCAAGTAGACATGCAGAGCTGCTGAAATATTTTTAGCAAGTCAGATTGGAGGTTTGGGATAGATACTTTTGACATCAGTACAAAGGATGGACTTGATGGTAGATTTCTCTTGGAAGGAAATCACATTAAACTCTTTTAATAGAACTCAGATGAAGGCAGGGTCATTTGGGACAAAGAACAGAAGGTGAATGCAAGAGATGCCTCAGAAGTGCAACAAATGATGTGCAATGGAATATGACTCGGTCATAAAAAAGAATGAAAGTTTGCCATTTGCAGCAACAGGATGGAATGGGAGATTATCACACTAGGTGAAGCAAGCCAAAAAGAGAAATACAAATAGCATATGATATCACTTACACGTGGAACCTAAAATATGACAAAATGAACCTATTTATGAAACAGAAAAAGACTCACAGACATAGAGTATAGACTTGTGATTACCAAGGGAGAAGGGAGTGAGGAACAGATTGACTGGGAGTTTGGGATTTAACAGACGCAAACTATGTATATAGAATAGATAAACAACAAGGTCTTCCTATATAACACAGGAAACTATGTTCAATTCCCTGAGATAACCCATAATGGAAAGGAATATAGAAAGAATGTATATATCTGTATAATGGAATCTCTTTGCTGTATAGCAGAAATTGACACAGTCATGTCCACTCTGTATCCCCAGGGACTGTAGTCCAGCAGGCTCCTCTGTGCTAGGAATTTTCCAGGCAAGGATACTGGAGTGGGTTGCCATTTCTTTTCGACCCAGGGATCAAACCCATGTCTCTTGTGTCTCTTCTCATTGGCAGGCAGATTCTTAACCACTACCACTATCTAGACCCCCAGTACAACGTTGTAAATCAACTATATTTCAGGAGCAAAATTTTAAAAGGAGTTATAAAAAGAAGCGCAACAGATGGATCTTTGTGACCAACTGGATGTGAAATGATATGAAAAGGAAAAAACCTAAGGAAACCTAAGGATGGTCTTTGCCCTCTGGCCTGGCCACCTGGCTGCATGGGCGTGGGAAAGCTTGGCAGGGGAAGCAGATTGGGGAATATAAGGTGGTTCTGGGGACTGTGGATCAGGACGGATCTGCAGGTCTTCTGCTCAGCATGGCACTCAGCAGAGTAGTCACTCACACACTGAAATGGCAGCAAGGGATGGTTTGGGGAACTGTAAAACTCGTTCTCAAAAATTCTCCGTAGACTCTCTGCCTGAAGCCATCTCAAATGAATAAACTAAGGGAAAAGGCTGTCCATCTTATAGAAACACAGCCTCAACCCTGGTCCTTTACCCCATCTCCCAACCACACTGACTCCCCAAGGTAGGAATTCTGCCTCTGCCACAGGGGATTATTCCATCTTGGTAAAAGCAAAGAAAAAAAAGAAGAGAGGGAGGGAAAGGAGAGAGGCAGGGATGGGAAGATGAATTCGTTGAAGTTGAGTGGCATCCAGGTAAATGCCAAGTAGGCGGAAAGAAACATAAGTCTAGAGTTTATCTAAAGACTAATTAGCTTGATTATGAAACATGAATGTGGGAGTCCACCGGGAAAAGAGTCCAGACCCCGGGAAATAGATTCCATTCTAACAGGAACCAGGCAGATGGGATAAGTGAGGGAAGGAAGTAAGCAAAAGATAAAAGAGAGACTGTGGAGTGGTGAGAAAGGGACTCTGGTGAATCTGTGAACATAGGCTTTATCCAAAGGCACTGCTGCCTCTCTGCTCTCATGGATCGTGGCCATGTGAGGATGCAGGCTCAGTGCTACCAATTCTGATTTTACCAAGACAGAGCATATATCCAGTTTTTTGTTTGTTTGTTTTTTTTAATGAGAAACCTGTTCTGCTTTAAACATTAGCAATTAATTCCATTCTTTTGAATCATGGTACAAGACAAACAGAACGAATCTCCAGCCCAGAACAAGGAGAGGGGGGACCAGCAGGCTGCAAACTCTCATGAAGAGTGAGAATTAGACCTATGGCTCCTTAGAGAAGAACAGGACTTAGGGATGAACGAGAGGAAATGCCAGTGAATGCAGGGTCAAAAAAGAAGAAGCAGAGAGTAACACGAGATGAACAGAGCCCCAGATATGAAAGGAGGGCAGGATTTCCTGAAAGAGGGAGTGATAGACGATGATTTCACAATGGACCCGAGTTGTGAAGAATTCCTTTAAGTGAGGAGGTTGCTGATGAGACTCTAAGAAGTGCAGTTGAGTAACAGATGTAGAAAGTAAAAGGCAACAGTTAAGGAATGAATTGTAGGGACATCCCTGATAGAAGACTCTGTGCTTCCACTGCAGGGGCGCAGGTTCAATCCCTGGTTGGAGAGCTAAGATCTTGCATCCCATATGATGTGGCAAAAAAATTTTTTTTTGAGGAATTAATTGTAGAATTCACTGAGAATGTGGAGGCCACAAGTAGAGACTAATCATTCAATCATTTTGCTATCGACAGAAAGAAAGGGAGGGAAGTATTTGAGGGAAGATGGACTTAAAAGAAGTTGTTGTTTTTTTTTTTTAACAATCAAGAAGATTTGAGTGTGTTGGTTGGAAAGAAGGAAGAGATTAAAAAGAGGGAGATCAAAAAGGCATGGAAATAATGGAGAATGCAAAGTTCTGGAAAAGGCTTCAGGAGATTAAGGATATAGATTGATCAGTGATCCTCAACCAGAGGTACCAACTTGTCTTCTAAAGTAGGAGGGAAAAGGTACCATAACATGAAGAGGGAATTAAGTATTGATAGGGGCACTGAGGCTGGCATTGAGGGCATTCTCATGTCACAGTCTATGCTTGTACTGAGGAGGGTGTCTCCTGAGAGCGCTGAGGTTGTGGCAAGAGATGTCAGAGAATGGTGAAGATTTGAAAGCCATCGTGGAGCATGGCAGAAAGAAATAATTAGGTGTACATAAAAGCATTGCTGGCATAGCCATTGAGGAAAGCAAGATTTTCAGCAAACCCTGACCACCTGGGTGTGGTTGGGAATTGGGGATGTGACCAGATCACCTGGGTCTGGGCACTGGGAGGTGGGGGGACAGAGTGGTAGAAATGAGAGAGCTGGTATGCTGGAGAGAGTGTGACCAACCCCAGGCTGGGCTGGGGAGGAAAGGAAGCCAGGTAGGGGCCATGGAATGAGGAGGAGCTGACACAGTGATACAGAGTGGCTGAAGGGGAAGGAAGTGGAAGGCTGTGGATTACTCAGTTTAGCGCCACGAAATGGAGAAGTTCAGGGAGATGACAGAGTACAGAGAGTAGCCATGGGGCGGGGTCCTGAAATGAACGGGCAGCGAAGTCACTTGAAGAGGGACCCAGGGCATGTTAGAGAACATCCTGTTAGTTGGTTTCCATCCCCTAACCTTTTCCTTCCCTTCCACCTGCTCACCAAGCCTTCCATTTACAGTGGATGGAGGTGATGTCGAGAGGTGAGCTACAGGATGACGGGAAAGGAAAACAACCAGGAGAAGGATGGAAGTGTTGCATCATAAAGAAGAATGGCCTTGGAGGGGAGCCCAGTAAAGTTTAATCCCAGCACCCCTCTTTCTCAGACCCCTTGTCTTCGAGCAAGTCAGCTTCTAAGCCTCAGTTGCCTCATCTGTGGAAGGGGGATGATAATCCCTGTCTCACCCACAGTGCTGTTGCTAATCACACAGTTTAATGAATCGTAAAGCACACGTCATGAACCGCACACGAGTTCTAGAAGGCATTCAGCAGATATTTAAGGTTAATGTTTACCACTGTCATGAAACCAAAACCATACAAGGGAAAAGCAGGTCATGATTTTGGAATATAAGTGCGGCCTAATTGCATGGGAGTGGGGAAGAGAAAGGGGCACGTGGTGGACTGAAGCAGTTGTTATGCCCAGAGTCCGAGTCCCCAAAACTGAGAGAATAAGACGTCCACAGCAATGCAAAAGCATAAAGGGGTTTATTACTAGCTCGAGCCAGGGCCTAGGTTTCATCCAGCACAGTGGAATCTGACAAAGGCCCTGAGCTCTGAATCACATATACTTTTATACAGACGGTTCTTTGTTTCTGTAACAGCATAGCTGATTGGTTAAACCATATGCGCGTGCGGGACTTTTAAACCTCGCATCCTTATCTGGATTGGCTCAGGTCTGGCGCAGGCGGGGGCTATGAGGCGGGTTTTTCTGATTGGTCGAGCTACACTGCCTGTGGGAGTTCCCAGAGCCTCAGCTTTTCTCAGGCCTAGCCCACCCCTGAGTGTCTGTCCTGGCTTCCGTTTGGTCCTAGCATTCCCCCTTGTCTTTTTATCCTTGAGAGGAATCTTCCTCTCTATTTTGAGACACTGCCTGATATTGTTGCCTCAGTGCCATTACCTGAACGGTATTGACATGGTCTTTTACAAAGGCAACAAGCTTAGTTATTATGCGTGGACCAAAAGTAGGTATTAATAGTAGCACTATTAGAGGGCCCATCAGGGTGGAAATTAGCGTTGTTAACCACAGGGACTATTGGAACCAGGACTCAAATTAATCTTGAGACATTTTTTTAGCCCTTTTTGTATCTTGGTCAGGGACTCCCTGATTACCCCTGAGTGATTTACATAAAAACGTGTTTGGTTTTTTTTTTTTTCAACACAGCACATAGGCCCCCTGAGAGACTTCATACTCAAGACACTTTTTGGGAATTGGGGCGGAGGTCTCTTTCTTCTGTAACTTCTTCCTGCTGTGCGTGGGCATAGGCCTGCCTAGCAGAGCAGAAGTCTCTCTCTACCCGATCTAAGTTGGGGTTTTTTACATCTGAAACCACCTTTTACCCTTGTAGTAACAGCAATTTAGTTGGCCCCTCTCAGAGATGAAATAGACAAGGGCCAAACAAGAGACTTAACAGGATGGTCATCTCTGGCCCCCGGGAACATTTGGGGTGAGGGTTGCAGGGTTTGTGACCCCTTTTGATTGGTTGGTGGCGAGGCAACAGAGCTATGCTCCAGGAATCTTGTGTTCAGTCTGAAGTTACCATCTTCCACCTGGGTTGGGGCTCAAAGACATTGTTATGAAAATGGTGGCATCCAAGCCTAACACGACCCAGAAAACTCAAGTGTTTAACAATACAAGGTCTAATCTGAAAGTACACCCATAGCATCACCTAGTTATTTCCCAGGATATCTGAACCATAGCTACTCTATTTTAACTTTTAATTGTAAACTTTTCCTTCATAGCCAAAGCAGATTTTACCATTAATGACGTCAGTGTTTCTCTAGGTACGAGAAGATGCAAGAATTGGGACTCAAAATCTTTTCCTGAAAAGATCTAACTATCTGAAGGCCTGTTCTGCCAGTTTTTTTTTTTCCAGAACACAGAGTGCCTCATTCCTGATTTTCACCCTGAACTCCTTTCAGGGGCGTTGAAAGTCAGCAGTTGCAGCGGCCATGATTTAATCTTTGTAGATGCAGATGGCGAGTGTCAGTCTTCAGTTGGCAGAGCCCCTTTTTGCTCATAAACTTGACCATGATTATGAGGGGGGGCACTTCATGACCATTTTATCCCATGGTGCTGAGAATGTCTTTTCAGGTTTGGCAAAGATTCTGTTGACAGGCCACTCAATGTGCTGTTACTGGACTAGGCCATAAAACAGTATCTAAAATTCTCTGGACCACCTGTCTTACTAGCTTTTTGGTCCAGGAAAATATTCCCTTGTTGCTTCTTGCCATATCTAGAGTTACACTGTTACCATCATTGATCTCATATGGGACTATATATTATTCTATTAGAGGCCTCACACACACATTTGATAGTGTAAGAAACAGCAATTTTGTAAAACAGGGGAAATACAAATAACATAGCCAGCAGTATTAGTAAAGTCACAAGTAAGACTTATGTTAAGAACTTCCATTAGATGTAGCCCAGTATATCTTTAGGTCATCTGACTTAGTCTGCCCTGTAGAATCTTTATCTTCCAGGGAAATTACATGTTGGCACCATCTATAAGGCACATAGCCCAGTTTTTTAGTGTTACTAGACTGATTATCTTTAGTATGATTTACTTTATTTTTTTTTAACATAGTGGAGACTTTAAACCTAAATTGCTGTAGCCTGGTATTATCTATATAAATCCATCCCATAATTGTGGGAGATTTTTTCTTCCTTTGCAGAAACTTGTCTCGTTCTGATTGAGCTTGGGTAATAGAAAAAAACCTCAAATTTATAGCCAGACTCAGAGCAGGCATTATTAATTGGCCTGGTGAGGGGATCTTATCTAGTAATATCACAGTGACCTGAATATGACTACTTTTTTTAAGTAAATTTTCTCAGGGCCAACCAGTTAGAGTCTGGTAGTAGAGAAATTTACCAAGGTAACCCAGAACTAGACACAGGTTATTGGTCACAAACCCAACAATTGGATTGATTTCTAAAACTAGCATAGGATCAGGCCTATGATAGAAAAGCATTTGACTTATATGTAAAGGTCTAAGAAGTCAAGAAAACATAAATGATCATACGAATCAGGTCCAGCATCTTGGGGAAGCTGTCTACCTCTGATGTCGTCGTCTTTTCATCCTGGTGTAGTGTAGTTTCTCCTGATAAAAAAGTCCTTCCGTCCATGTTGGAGACAGTCCCTTAAATTATGTCTTTTTCCAGTCCTGGTTGCAGGTCATGAGGCATCTGATCTTCATCCAAAGATAGATTACTGAGATAAGCTACAGAAACAAACTTAGGGTGTTTTTTAAGAATTTAATTAAATTTTATATTAACATCACATAACAGCAAAGAACTATCTAAGAGATGAGTCTTATTAGATGCAGACCTCCATTAACAAACTGGTATTTAACATTTTGAATTATCGTTTTTTCCTTAAAGTTACCCTTATTTTTATTAAATATAACCAAATTAAGGCTAGTTTGTTTGCAAAATAGGTCTGTTCTCACTGATTTTGGTCTGATGATTTTTATAACCATAATTGATCATAGGCCTTTTATTTTGCTGAAACATTTATAGAGTCTCAGACTGAACTTTTAAAATAAAACAGGGCTGGGAAACTCACACCAAAGGCTTATCACAGATTTTGCCTAACAAATCTAGGTGAATTCTTCCATTTTTAAGGTCTCAAAAATTTCTTGAGACTTTTGTATCTGTGAGATAACCTTCCTAACTCATTTGATAAACTTACTTGAAACCTAAGAACTTCCAATTTTTAGAGGAGTCAGAAAATATAATTGTTTTGTTTATAACGTTTAATTTTACCAAAGTATTGTCATAATTAGTTTGAGAGGAAGATTTTCCCTACTTCCTGAAAACATAAGATTCAACTCCATAATTTTTCAGATAGAAACCATAAAAGTTATAAGCATATTCACTGGTTCATTTAGTCTCTTTGCTAATTTTTGTGAAGTCATCAGGTTTTTTTATTAAAATACCAGGACATATCAGAATGTTAAAAACTCCATATAATTTTTAGGATAACTGTATTAGTAACTTTACCCTACATTATAATATGAGCAGATTTATTACTCATTTGATAATCTTTTTATGTAATTTAACCAACCAAATAAACACAGTTTAATATCTCTCTTTGGGATGCTTCAGGGGCCCTCTGAAGCACCCCAAAGTTAGCTAGAAGCCAAAAGTGCTTTATAGAATGACTTAGGAAGTTTTGTCAACAAATATCAGAAAGCTTTTGAGCACTCAGTCAGATGGGACTATAGGTCACTGTGAAACAATAGCTATTCACTCAGCCAAAGTAACAATATGGGATTTCAGAGGCAAATATAGAACAGACCATTTAAAAGGCAAATGAACTTAGATCTTTCGTCAAATGCAGTTCAACATCTGAAGAAAGTGTGTCCTTTTAACAAAGAGAAAAGCCAAATTCAAGTTTTTGCGCCAGCTTATTTTTAGTCATTAACAGTCCCAAATTTCTTTAGCTTTTTTTGTAAGAGGAAACTAATGTTTAGTAATAAATGTTTTAAAATTTTACTCTATTTGGAAGTGAGCTAGCTAGTCAGTGAACTTTTATCACTTAGTTTAGCACAACCCAATTCAAGTTACCCCAATTTGGACAGACTATTTCAGACAGACATTTCTAAAGCATAATTATTTTTAATAGAGTTTATCTAAAAGCTCATATCTCATTTACATTTTTTTTTCAGTGTCAGGAGTTAGAGATAGTCTAGATAAGTGTTTTTAAGAGCGCTGGTCTCAAGGCACAGGGAAAGAAAATAAAGTTCTAACAAATGGCGGCAGGTCTAAACCACATGGTGGCCAGACAAAGCAAAATGGCCATCAAAAATCACTACACAGATCACAGAGTTAAAACACATACATATAAACCCGGCAGTCCTCATCAAAGTGAAAGTGAAGTCGCTTGGTCGTATTATACTATTTGCGACCTGCGGACTGTAGCCCACCAAGCCTTTCCGTAACATCAGAGATTTTAAGGGAGGAAAGGAAGCCAGGTTGAAAGAAGAAGGGGGAGGAGGCGGGAGAGGGGGCAAAAGGGGTGGCCTTACAGACGTCTCCTGCCACCTACAGATACCCAGGCCTTATGGGACTTTTCCCTGGGCTTCCAGAGAAGGGAGGACTGGAACTTGGCCCTACCAGAAATCAGAACCAGAATTTGAGTTCTCTGCCAAGAGGAAGTGATCAGTCTCCAATCCTCAGCTCTGGCTGAGGGCCCTTTGACCAGATTTTTGCATCTAGGACCAGGGGACTAGAAAAAAGAGAAGGATAGGAAGGGTTAAGGAGAGGAGACAGAGAGGGAAGGGGAGGGAGATCAATAAAGTCTCTTGTTTCTTACCGGTCGGGGCACTCTGGCCAGTTGTCCGCGTCAGGAAGAGACCAGGGACAAAAGGGTCCCAGTTGCAGCCGCTGGGTCTGGTCCATTGGCAGGCAAGCTGGCCCCTGAGTACCCCGAGTGGTCAGGATGTCAGTCTCGGTGAAGAAGAATCCCATCAGAGTCACCATTTGTTGCAGGAAGAGGGACCCCTTCCAGGGCCCGAAACTGGGCTCTTGCCTAACACTCGGAAATGAATTGTCCGAGGAGACATATGTGCTGACAAAACAAGAGATTTTATTGGGAAAGGGCACCCGGGTGGAGAGCAGCAGGGTAAGGAAACCCAGGAGAACTGCTCTGCCGCGTGGCTCGCAATGTACAGGCGGTGTCTCCTTTAAACCTTTCCCGGACTCTTCCGGTTGGTGGAGGCTTAAAACAACTCATGCAAATAGTTACTATGGTGCCTGGCCAGGGTGGGGTGGTTTCAATCAGTGTGCTTCTCCTAACAATTTCCCTTGTAAGATGGGGTATATAGCAGCGCCGTTGGTTCAGGCTCCTTGAGATTCTTTGGTTTTTTTTTCTTACATGTGTCGCCAACACCTGAGGGGTAGAAAATCCCTGTTGAGGCAAAAAAGGTTTTACCCAAGGAGGGCGGGGCGGGGGGGCTTGGTCAGGGTGTCCGATCTGCGGTCGGAAGACGATATCTCGGACTTGGTGTACAGTTCCCAAGTCAAAGGTGCCTTCTGAGGGCCAGCCTACATGGAAGGTCGGCCATTCTGCACTGCAAAAAGTTATTAATTTGTTCTTCTTCACCAGCACCGATAGATTCTGTGCTCTAGACTTAAAATCAGAAAAATGGTCAGTCATAAGGAACAACAGAGTGGAAGTCTCTTGCCCCATGATTACAGGATAGAACACAGGAGACAAGACGAACACACAGAGAGCAGTGACAATGCTGGCACACACAAAGATGCAACAAACAGAGGAGAGACAAGCCTCGGCCGAGAACACAGTACTAGGTCTTCCTGGGCCCCCTGAACCCTCCTATCCCTCTAGGTTATCTTACCAACAAGGTGTTCACAGAGCCAGCCGCCTTCCCAGCATGATGCCGGGCCTCGGCCTTACACCGACTAAGACAACTAATTCGCCCCTGATTAAGCCTGACAAGAGCTCTCTTCTCACCAGAGCCAGCTGCCTTCCAGCGCGTATGCTGGGCCTCGGTCTTATACTAGCTAACCAGACTTAACACCGGTGTTCAGATAGCTTTCCTCCAAGTGAGGAAACCCCTTCTACCAGGAGAGTGTTATTCTTCCCAGTTAAAGGGATCTCGGACGAGCCCCCAAATGTTACGCCCAGAGTCCGAGTCCCCAAAACTGAGAGAATAAGGCGTCCACAGCAATGCAAAAGCATAAAGGGGTTTATTACTAGCTCAAGCCAGGGCCTAGGTTTCATCCAGCACAGTGGAATCTGACAAAGGCCCTGAGCTCTGAATCACATATACTTTTATACAGACGGTTCTTTGTTTCTGTAACAGCATAGCTGATTGGTTAAACCATATGCGCGTGCGGGACTTTTAAACCTCGCATCCCTATCTTGATTGGCTCGGGTCTGGCACAGGCGGGGGCTATGGGGATTTTTCTGATTGGTCGAGCTACACTGCCTGTGGGAGTTCCCAGAGCCTCAGCTTTTCTCAGGCCTAGCCCGCCCCTGAGTGTCTGTCCTGGCTTCCGTTTGGTCCTAACACAGTGAGCTGTCAACAGTAATGAACTAGGTGTGTCTGGAACTAACAGTCTTTTTCATCATCTCAAGGCAAGAACAGTTCATGTCTCTTTTACTATGTTCAGTTAATCCCTAGAGCCCAGGTTGTCCAAATTGGGAGGAAAAGTAATTGTTCATGCTTAGATGCCCCTTCCCAGTCTCCCCATGTTGCCCGAGAACTGTGGAGACCTACTCGGGGCAGCTGATAAGTCCAGCTGCTAACTTTTAGACAAAGTGAGAGCTGGGTAATCTGACTCAACCATCAGTGGCCAGGGCTCTTGTCTGCCATTGATTTCATCCCTGCACCAAGGGATAACTGTGGACAGCTGATCCTCCACCACCCAGAGGGTTTCCCAGCTCCTTGCTCTAATGATGCCACCTCTGTTCTTGACCACGGTGCAACATCATCAGTTTAAACTCACAGATTTGACCATTGTCCCCAAAGCGTGGTTACTGCATCCATAGCGTCAGGGAGGATGGTCCAGATGGTCTCCCCACCTCAGCCCTCACCCCCTGATTTCTCAGTCTGAGTTTGGAACTTGGGTCACCGATCTATTTGGAACCTCTTCAGACTCAAAGCGTCTCAAAATTTTGAACTCAAAAGAAAGGGTCTCAATTCCTCTCCTCTTGGGAGGTCTCTTAGCCCTTATGCAAATGTCTGGTGCATTTGCTCTGTGTCCAGCTCTGCATCACCAGGGGTCTTTGGAGGGGCAGCCTTTCTCTTTGGCCACCAAGCCTTCTTTCCTTCCTTCCTTCCTCCAGGGCAAGAAGTGCCTATTTACAATGAATGCCTCAGTAAAATTTCCCTAAACAAAGAAATGTTTCTTCCAGAGAAAAAATAGCTGGCAGTCTCACTGGAAAATGTTAAGATCCATGACCAGGCACTTCCCACACCACACCACACCACACCACACACACACACACACACACACACACACACACACACACACACACGGCTTGCCTGCAATGATTTATAAATTCTCTAAAATCCTGGCAAACTTTTTTCCCCCTATTTTAATTAAAGCAGAGCAGGGACTTTCAGTCTGGGATCTCTGTGGTACCTTCTAGCTCTAATTATTTCCCCCTAATTCATTCATTTTTACACATTTGTCAAATCCCTATTGCTGAGTGCTGATGCTGGGGATACAGGACAAAAATGCCTGCACTCCTGCATGCCTGCCATTCCCACCCCACTATAAACAGCTCCAAGGAAAACAATGTAAAGTTTGCTTGCTACCCTGCTTATATTTTTGAGCAATCACTAAGCTACAGAGCTGGGTTATTTCCTAATGTTTTGTTTTAAGGTCCTCTAATCTAAGTCAGAAGAGTTGATGTGCTTTGCAGAATGATTACCTTCCAACTTTTCTCTCTCCCTCAGACAAATACCCTCAGCATCTGCATTCAGACGTTTTCCTCAGATTCCAGTTTACAGCAGGGGTCCCCAACCTCTAGGATCTAATGTCTGATGATCTGAGGCGGAGCTGATGTAGTAATAATAAAAGTAAAGTGCACAATAAATGTAATGAGCTTGAATCATCCTGAAACCATCCTCCCCCCACCCCAACCCATCCACAACACAAAAGCTGTTCCTAGGGCCATTAAGCTTGGGGACCTCTGATTTACAGTAAATACAGGAACAGCTTTTGAGTGTAGTCAGTGCTTTGCAACCTGGGGCTCCACCAGTGTGCCAGGGAAACTATTAACAAAGAAAGAGGTTTTTTTTGGCAACTGAAGTTTCTCTTTTTTTGACATGCAATGTTTTGCAACCAGAAGGGAAAAACAGCTCATCCCCAAAGAGGGTTTTATGGGGCCCCTGAAAGATACCGCTTGGTAGCAGCCCAGGCACTGTTCCCCCAGCCCTACCACTATCTCTTCCCCAAATAGAAGTGAGGAACTTGGTAAACCAAAATTCTTGCTTCTCATTTCCCTGATACTCAGCCCATAATTCAGGTATCTGGGAGAAATGATTTGAGATTCATGGATTGTTCATCAGTTCAAATAACATTTATTGAGAACCCACTATATGAAAGATACCATATAGGTGCTGGGCAAGGGCCTTGAAGCAGGATGGAGCATGGAGAGTTCTAGAAGCAGAGAAGGAGTCTGGGGGCAACAGGAGGTTAGAGACAGAAAAGGGCCTGTCAGAAGGTGAACTTCCAGGGACTTCCCCGGTGGCACAGTGGTTAAAGAATTTGCCTGCCAATGGAGGGGATCTGGGCTCGAACCCTGGTCCAGGAAGATCCCACATGCCACAGAGCAACTAAGCTTCTGAGTCTATGTACTGCAGCTACCAAAGCCCTTGATCCTAGAGTCTGTGCTCTGCAACAAGAGAAGAGCCTGTGCTCTGCAATGAGAAGCCTGAGCACCGCAGTGAAGAGTAGCCCCCGCTCTCAGCAACTAGAGAACACCGGTGTGCAGCAACAAAGACCAGTGCAGCCAAAAATAAATAATAAATAAATAAACTTCAGAGGAAAAAAAAAGAATGTGAACTTCTGATGAGGACCTGATCCCCTCACTAAATGGGGGGACTGGTCTTCTCTGACCCTCAGTTTTATCAGCCCCTGAAGCTCTCTCTCTGTCCACAACTGGACAAAAAAACAGCAGTGAAAAAGAGCCTGGGAAGTCAAGACCTGACCACGTGATACAGATGCCCAATCCACCTTCATAGCAAGAAATAAGGGTGGAGGTTTGGGGACTTCCCCTGCAGTCCAGCGGTTAAGAATCCACACTTTCACTGCAAGGGATGCAGGTTCGAGCCCTGGTCAGGGAACTAAAATCCCACATGCTCTGCACTGGAGGCTGCCTGGGCCTGTACCCAGAGACTGTCTAGAGGCTATAGCTTGCTCAGGCCTTCAGAATGACACAGCTTTTTACACTTTGCTTGCAAAACACTGTTGGATTATTATTTCATCCGAGTCTCATGACAACGTTAGAAACACTGTCTTACTAATCATTGTCTTACTTACACTGCAGAAGAGGCCAGAGAGGTCAAGTGACTTGGGCAAGGCCACACACCTAGATAGCAGCAAGGCCCCATCTGGCTCTAATAGTTCCATGATTCAAGTTTCCTCTTCTTTATCCTTTTTCTTCTCTTATGATTTCTCTCTTCGTTTTTTTTTTTCCCCCTGACTGTGCCTTTTTCTCCTGTTCTTACCACCCAGTCTGTCCAGCACAGACTCTGCTCCACAAACCCTGCACTTCTATCCAGGCTTGCCTAGCGTTGGAGGGTAGGGGAAGAATAGATTGGGAGTTTGGGGTTAGCAGATGAAAACTATTAAACAGAGACTGGATAAACAACAAGGTCCTACTGTATAGTACAGGGAAGTAGATTCAACATTCTGTGATAAACCATAAGGGGAAAGAAAACAAAATAATACACATGCATAACACATGTATAAACTCAGACCTGCACTCTGTTGTACAGCAGAAACTAACACAACATTGTGAATCAATTATACTTCAATTTCAAAAGAGGGCAGCAGCCGAGAGGAGCAACCCCACGTCCAAGGTCAGGAGGGGTGGCTGTGAGGAGATAGCCCTCGTCCAAGATAAGGAGCAGCGGCTGTGCTTTGCTGGAGCAGCCGTGAAGAGATACCCCATGACCAAGGTAAGAGAAACCCAAGTAAGACGGTAGGTGTTGCGAGAGGGCATCAGAGGCCAGACACACTGAAACCATAATCACAGAAAACTAGCCAATCTGATCACATGGACCACAGCCTTGTCTAACTCAATGAAACTAAGCCATGCCTGCGGGGCAACCCAAGACGGACGGGTCATGGTAGAAAGGTCTGACAGAATGAGGTCCACTGGAGAAGGGAATGGCAAACCACTTCAATATTCTTGCCTTGAGAACCCCATGAACAGTATGAAAAGGTAAAATGATAGGACATTGAAAGAGGAACTCCCCAGGTCGGTAAGTGCCCAACATGCTACTAGAGATCAGTGGAGATATAACCCCAGAAAGAATGAAGGGATGGAGCCAAAGCAAAAACAGCACCCAGTTGTGGATGTGACTGGAGATAGAAGCAAGGTCCGATGCTGTAAAGAGCAATATTGCATAGGAACCTGGAATGTTAGGTCCCTGAATCAAGGCAAATTGGAAGTGGTCAAACAGGAGATGGCAAGAGTGAATGTCAACATTCGAGGAATCAGCGAACTAAAATGGACTGGAATGGGTGAATTTAACTCAGATGACCATTATATCTACTACTGCAGGCAGGAATCCCTTAGAAGAAATGGAATAGCCATCATAGTCAACAAGAGAGTCCAAAATGGAGTACTTGGATGAAATCTCAAAAACAACAGAATGATCTCTGTTCATTTCCAAGGCAAACCATACAATATCACGGTAATACAAGCCTATGCCCCAACGAGTAACGCTGAAGAAGCTGAGGTTGAATGGTTCTATGAAGACCTACAAGACCTTTTAGAACTAACACGCCAAAAAGATGTTCTTTTCATTATAGGGGAAGTCAAGAAACACCTGGGGTAACAGGCACATTCGGCCTTGGAGTACAAAATGAAGCAGGGCAAAGGCTAATAGAGTTCTGCCAAGAGAAAGCACTGGTCATAGCAAACACCCTCTTCCAACAACACAAGGGAAGACTCTACACATGGACATCACCAGATGGTCAATGCCAAAATCACATTGATTCTATTCTTTGCAGCCAAAGATGGAGAAGCTCTATACAGTCAGCAAAAACAAGACTGGGAGCTGAATGTGGCTCAGATCATGAACTCCTTATTGCCAAATTCAGACTTAAATTGAAGAAAGTGGAGAAAACCACTAGATCATTCAGGTATGACCTAAATCAAATCCCTTATGCCTATATAGTGGAAGTGAGAAATAGATTTAAGGGACTAGATCTGACAGAGTGCCTGATGAACTACAGACAGAGGTTCATGACATTGTACAGGAGACAGGAATCAAGACCATCCCAAGAAAAAGAAATTCAAAAAAGCAAACTGACTGTCTGAGGAGGCCTTACCAATAGCTGTGAAAAGAAGAGAAGTGAAAAGCAAAGGAGAAAAGGGAAGATATAAGCATCTGAATGCAGAGTTCCAAAGAATAGCAAGGAGAGATAAGAAAGTCTTCCTCAGCGATCAATGCAAAGAAACAGAGGAAAACAACAGAATGGGAAAGACTAGAGATCTCTTCAAGAAAATTAGAGATACCAAGGGGGCATTTCATGCAAAGATGGGCTCGATAAAGGACAGAAATTGTATGGACCTAACAGAAGCAGACGATATTAAGAAGAGGTGGCAAGAATACACAGAAGAACTGTACAAAAAAGATCTTCATGACCCAGATAATCATGATGGTGTGATCACTCACCTGGAGCCAGACATCCTGGAATGTGAAGTCAAGTGGGCCTTAGAAAGCATCACTATGAACAAAGCTAGTAGAGGTGATGGAATTTCAGTGGAGCTCTTTCAAATCCTAAAAGATGATGCTGTGAAAGTGCTGCACTCAATATGCCAGCAAACTTGGAAAACTCAGCAATGGCCACAGGACTGGAAAAGGTCAGTTTTCATTCCAATCCCAAAGAAAGGCAATGCCAAAGAATGCTCAAACTACCGCACAATTGTACTCATCTCACACGCTACTAAAGTAATGCTCAAAATTCTCCAAGCCAGGCTTTAGCACTACATGAACTATGAACTTCCAGATGTTCAAGATGGTTTTAGAAAAGGCAGAGGAACCAAAGATCAAATTGCCAACATTTGTTGGATCATTGAAAAAGCAAGAGAGTTCCAGGAAAACATCTATTTCTGCTTTATTGACTATACCAAAGCCTTTGACTGTGTGGATCACAATAAACTGTGGGAAGTTCTTCAAGAGATGAACATACCGGACCACCTGACCTGCCTCTTGAGAAACCTGTATGCGGGTCAGGAAGCAACGGTTAGAACTGGACATGGAAGAACAGACTCGTTCCAAATAGGAAAAGGAGTACGTCAAGGCTGTATATTGTCACCCTGCTTATTTAACTTCTATGCAGAGTACACCATGAGAAACGTTTGGCTGGAGGAAGCACAAGCTGGAATCAAGATTGCTGGGAGAAATATCAATAACCTCAGATATGCAGATGACACCACCCTTATGGCAGGAAGTGAAGAGGAACTAAAAAGCCTCTTGATGAAAGTGAAAGAGGAGAGTGAAAAAGTTGGCTTAAAGCTCAACATTCAGAAAACTAAGATAATGCATCCAGTCCCATCACTTCATGGCAAGTAAATGGGGAAATGATGGAAACAGTGGCTGAGTTTATTTTTCTGGGCTCCCAAATCACTGCAGATGGTGATTGCAGCCATGAAATTAAAAGATGCTTACTCCTTGGAAGGAAAGTTATGATCAACCCAGACAGCATATTAAGAAGCAGAGACATTACTTTCCCAACAAAGGTGCATCTAGTCAAGGCTATGGTTTTTCTAGTGGTCATGTATGGATGTGAGAGTTGGACTATAAAGAAAGCTGAGAGCCAAAGAATTGGTGCTTTTGAACTGTGATGTTGGAGAAGACTCTTGAGAGTCCCTTGGACTGCAAGGAGATCCAACCAGTCCATCCTAAAGGAGACTGAACCTGAGTGTTCATTGGTAAGACTGATTTTGAAGCTGCAACTCCAATACTTTGGCCGCCTGATGTGAAGAGCGGACTCATTTATACAGACCCTGATGCTGGGAAAGATTGAGAGCAAGAGAGGGGGACAACAGAGAATGAGATGGTTGGATGGCACCACCAAATCAATGGACATGGGTTTGGGTGGACTCTGGGAGTTGGTGATGGACAGGGAGGCCTGGCATGCTGAAGTTCATGGGGTCACAAAGGGTTGGACACAACTGAGTGACTGAACTGAACTGAACTGAACTGAGGGCTGACCCTGAAGGCAGTGTAGGTGACAAACCCCCAACCACCCTCAGGTCTTGCCTGAGACCCACTCCCTCCCCAAGCCACCCTGGGTTGGGTCACTGCAGGTGGATTTTTCCCTTTCTTTTCCCGTAAGCTATCTCCTCCTAACTCCCTCCCAAATATCCTTGGTTCTTTCATGCATATGACCCTGGGGCTGTTCCACAAAGCGCACAGGAAATGTCTGGATGCTGAACCTTGGGGTGAACGCTGCTTTGGTTTATTTTTGTACCCAGCCCACCTTACCATGGATGCTCAGTCATCTTTTCTGGAAAGCAAGTTGCATGTTGGGTTCACTTTTCCCATCCTCCACCCCCAGCCCACTACCTGGTGCTCTGCATAGAATAGATGCTAACTGTTTGCATGTCCTAACAAGGAGCCAGTATGCCATCTGAGAGGTGGTGCTACACGGAGAGCCCAGATGTGGACAAATTCCCACAAACTTTGCCATGTCACTTTGGGCCTGTCACAGCCTCTTTCTTGGCCTCAGTTTCTCCATTTGTGAAACAGGAAGCTGATCTGTAAGGTTCTGTTTTTATCTGACATTCTGTGCGAGAATAAAGAATGGGGTCCCATAGCTAAGACTCTGTGCTCCTAATGCAGGGAAGCCGGGGTTCGATCCCTGGTCAGGGAACTAGATCCCACATGCCACAACTAAGACCTGGCATAGCCAAATAAATAAATATTTAAACAAAGAATCAAAGAATGAATTTCTCATCCTTGAAAGGCAAGGGATCTCAGAGTTGGGGTCCTGGTAAAATAAGCACTGATCTCCCTAAAACTCAGAACTAATGTGGAGCAGCTAAAGAAGCCTGGGGAGGTATCTAGAAAGTACGTAAGGGGCACAAAACTTCCTGTGCATCTCACTCAAAGGCCTGAGCTGGAGGAGTATCGCAAGCAGAGGGAAGCGTGCCCCTACTAGGGGCAGAGGGGAAAGCAAGCAAACTGGGGAAGGGACCAAGGCAAGGGTTAGATGCTGGCTTCAGATAATTCTAGAAAGCTCACTCTTTATTCCTCTTTCCTTTACCCCTGACCCTGAGTGGGAGTCTAAGCCTATGATCAAGGTCCACGCAGAGGATCCTGGGTGGGAGGTGGGGGTGTCACCCCCCTGGGAGGAAGGAAGGAAGGATTATTCACCATGAGGAACTTTTCCATTCCTCATCTGAGCGTTGTTGAGGAGGGGGTCCCAGGGGAACTGCGGATTCTGGAGAACAGCAAAACCTTGACTCCACCTCCTCCCCACACCCCCTGCTCCACAGCCTTTCCCTTGTATGCCCTCAAGCAGGGGGCCAAGCCAGACCTTGCGCTGGGATGTTCCCAGCACAGCCCCACGTGAGACGTCTCTGGCTGGCTTCAAGCCCAGCATCTGGAATGCAGGCTCCAGCCAAGTGCATTCTTCTCCAAGGAATCTGGGAACTTCCAAAGCTATCTCAGAGTGGAAATTTTCACTCATTTCTCCCACACAGTGACTGACCCTCCGGCTGGGAAGAACAGCTATTCTTGACAGAGCAGAAGTGAGAGGGAGATGGCCACCACCTTCCAGAAGACTTTCTCTTCTGATTCATAATTTCACCTTTGATCCTGCTTATTGCCTGACACTTGCAGTGACCCAGTCACTTTCCAAAAATGGTGATGCCTTCCTGAAGCAGTGACACAGCTTCAAATACTCAGAAATCTGTCTGAAAACTCAGGGGCAAAAAAAAAAACACAGAAAACTTCTCTGAGTGACCATGTGCAAACAGAGGCCAGCTTGACCTGTCTCTGCCTGTAGCAAGAATCTGATCTTCTTACACAAAAATGAGATTTACTACAGAATATCTATAGGGCCTTTGGTTAGGGGACAAGGCATGATAATAGCTTGGAAGAATCAGGAGAAAGCAGTCTCAAGATCTCAACACCTTTATTTATTTATTGAGCTATCGTAGTCCAATTCAGCTTTCTAAAAATCTTTTTATTTTATATTGGAGTAGAGCCTTGGTTTCTAAGGCAAACCATTCAACATCACAGTAATCCAAGTCTATGCCCCAACCCCTAATGCCAAAGAAGCTGAAGCTGACCAGTTTTATGAAGACCTGTAAGACCTTCTACTGTGTGTTAGTGTTAGTCGCTCAGTCATGTCTGACTCTTTGCAACCCCATGGACTGTAGCCAGCCAGGCTCCTCTGTCCATGGAATTCTCCAGGTAAGAATATTGGATTGGGTTTCCATTCTCTTTTCCAGGGGTCTTCCAGACCCAGGGATCAAACCCAGTTCTCCTGAACTACAGGCAGATTCTTTACTGTCTGAGCTACCAGGGAAGACTGACCTTTTAGAACTAACACCAGGAAAAAGATGTCCTTTTCATAACAGGGGATTAGAATGAAAAACTAGGAAGTCAAGAGATACTTGGAGTAACAGGCAAGTTTGGCCTTGGGGTACAAAATGAAGCAGGGCAAAGGCTAAGAGAATTTTGTCAAGAGAACACATTGGTCATAGCAAACATCCATTTCCAACAAGCCAAGAAATGACTCTTCACATGGACAACAGAAGATCAATACCAAAATCAAATTGATTATATTCTTTACAGCCAAAGATGGAGAAGATCTATAGTCAGAAACACAAGACCTGGAGCTGACTGTGGCTTACATCATAAGCTCCTTATTGCAAAATTCAGGCTTAAATTGAAGAAAGTAGGTAAAGTCACTAGGCTATCTGGGTATGATCTGAATCAAATACCTTATGATTATACAATGTAGCTGAAGAATAGATTCAAAGGATTAGATCTGCTAGACAGAGTGCCTGAAGAACTATGGACGGAAATTCATAACACTGTACAGGAGAGGGTGACCAAAGCCATCACCAATGAAAAGAAAAGCTAGAAAGCAAAGTGGTTGTCTGAGGTGGCTTACCAAATAGTTGAGCAAAAAGGAGAAGTGAAAGACAAGAGAGAAAGAGACACCTAATTGAATGCAGGGTTACAGAGAATAGCAAAGAGATAAGAAGGCCTTCCTAAAAGAATAATGTAAAGAAACAGAGGAAAACAATAGAATGGGAAAGACTAGAGATCTCTCCAAGAAAATTGCAGATATCAAGGGACTATTTCACGCGAGGATGGGCACAATAAAGAACAGAAATGGTATGGACCTAACAGAAGCAGAGGAGATTAGGAAGAGGTGGCAAGAATACACTATACCAAAAAGGTTTATAGTGACCAGGATAACCACAGTGGTGTGGTCACTCACCTAGAGCCAAACATCCTGGAGTGTGAAGTCAAGTGGGCCTTAGGAAGCATTACTATGAACAAAGCTAGTGGAGGTGACGGAATTCCAGCTGAGCTATTTCAAATGCTAAAAGATGATGCTGTGAAAGTGCTGCACTCAATATGTCAGCAAATTTAGAAAACTCAGCAATGGCCACAGGACCGGAAAAGGTCAGTTTTCATTCCAATCCCAAAGAAGTACAGTGCCAAAGAATGTTCAATGTACCACACAGTTGCACTCATTTCACATGCTAGTAAGGTTCTGCTCAAAATTTGTCAACCTAAGCTTCAGCAGTATGTGAACTGAGAACTTTCAGATTTACAAGCTGGATTTAGAAAAGGCAGAGGAGCCAGAGATCAAATTGCCAACATCCATTGGATCATAGACAAAGCAAAGGAGTTCTAGAAAAGCATCTACTTCTGCTTCATTGATTACACTAAAGTCTTTGACTGTGGATCACAACAAACTATGGAAAATTCTTAAAGAGATGGGAATACCACCTTACCCGTCTCCTGAGAAACCTGTATGCAGGTCAAGAAGCAATAGTTAGAACTGGACGTGGAACAACGGACAGGTTCCGAATTGGAAAAGGGGCATGTTAAGGTTGTATATTGTCACCCTGCTTATTTAACTTATACGCAGAGTACATCATGCAAAATGCTGAGCTGGATGAAGCACAAGCTGGAATCAAGATTTCCGTGAGAAATATCAACAAGAAATATCAATCAATATCAATATCAGATACACTAATGATACACTCTAACAGCAGAAAGTGAAGAGGAACTAAAGAACCTCTTGATGAGGCTGAAAAAGAAGAGTGAAAAAGCTGGCTTGAAGCTCAACATTCAAAAATGAAAATCCTGGCATCCAGTCCAATCACTTCATGGAAAATAGAAGGGGAAAATATGGAAGCAGTGACAGATTTCATTTTCTTGGGCTCCAAAATCACTGAGGATGGTGACTACATCCATGAAATTAGAAGACACTTGCTCCTTGGAAGGAAAGTTATGATGAACCTAGAGAGTATATTAAAATCAGAGAGGCCATTCCAGATTCTTAGGTGTAATTCCAAAAGGTAGGACAAAGAAAACAGATTAACTTGTGCACTCCTTTGCTTCCACTCCTCTTGGAGCCCTATTGGCCTTCTGTCTGACTCTAACTCCCTCCCACGGTGCTCCCAACATAGGTTGAAATTTCCGTTTGGCTCAGTGCCAATGACTCAGTCCATTCTTACTGAACGAATCAAGTGTTTTCAGGAATGGAGACTATGTGTAACTTCAGGCATGTATTCCCAGACCATCTCTTAGATTCTCTAGGAAACCAATATCCATCCTGAGACATTAAGCCCAGTGCCAGGAAGTAGGGATTCTGGCATCCAAGTGTCCTGGGTGAGAATCTCAGCCCCACCTGCTACTACCTGTGAGATCCTAGACAAAGCTAGTTAACTTCCATTTCAACATTAAGCAAGTTGGGTTGTTTGGAGGACCAATGAGACAATGTCGCCAGTCACCCCAGCACGGGGTCTGGCTCCTGGGAAACACTCAATGATGTCAGCTTCTCCTCTTTGCCATTACTGACCATTAACTAGGGACCAGACACAGTCATTTGTTCAATAGAACCCATTTCTTATTATGAATACAGTGATCCACTGCTATATTTATTAAATGGATAACCAACAAAGACCTTCTGAACAGCACAGGAAACTCTGCTCATTGTTATGGGGCAACCTGGATGGGAGGGGAGTTTGGGGGAGAATGGATATATGTATCTGTATGACTGAGTCTCCTTGCTGTCCACCTGAAACTATCACAACATTGTTAATCAGCTATACTCCAATATAAAATAAAAAGTTTAAAAAACAAACAAAAACAAATGCAGTGATTGGCAGACAGTTCTTCCCAAAAGTCCCATATGTTTCAAAGACATTGTCTCAAGGACGCTTTGAGAAAGAAGGATCAGCAGGGCCTTCCATGCCCACTGGGCAAAGCCAAGCAAGCTCAGAATCATGAGGCAGTGGAATTGGGGGAGTCGAGGCCTGAATCCGAGGCTTGGCTCAGCCACCGGCATGCCTCAAGGAATTCTGTCATATTTGTGAAAGAAAAGAGTTCAATGAAATGAACACTAAGGTCTTTTAGGTGTTATGATGGATTCTGGGGTTTCTGAGGAAGTTTAAGGTGGAGTTGCAGCATGAAGGCAGCCGTTCTAATTCCAGGAAGACTGTTCTTTGACTCACGCCTTCTCCTTGGGAATCCTAAAGAAGCTGGGATAACAGTTGCCATAGCCGAGGACACACCTCTTGTCTTGTCTTGTCTGCCTGCCGTGCTAACCACGGGCTCCAGATCTGTAATAACTGCAAGGAATGTCCTCAACTCCCTTTCAGATGTCTGCTGATTCTGCAGAGACTGAAGCCAGAGGGCATCCAGATATATGGCCAGGCAGCCAGCTGGAGAATGTGCCCCTTCCTCTCGAAGTATGTCCTAGTCGTGACAGCACAGACACTGGGCTTTGTTTGGGAGAACTTGAACAGGTTCCTTAACTCCTCTGTACCTTGGCTTTCTGACTATAAAATGGAAATGAACAATACCTAATGGATGGGCTTGGAATACTGAATATTCCCAGTTCAGAGTTAGGTACTGCATGAGTATTACATCAACACGATCTAGATGGCTTCTTCCACATCTTAAATCTGATGATTCTATTAATAGAATTCAGTTTTATAGTTAAAAAAAAAAAAAAAACCCTATAGTTCTACTAAGCTTCCCTTGTACCACCATCCTACATTTTAAAGAGCAAACGGATTTAATACGCTGTTGGGTGCCTGCCAAGACTTCAGGACTCCTCCTTGGCTTGAAGGTCCCTGGGCTGTTGTTTGAGGGTGGACCAGTCATTTGCTTATTATGAATACAGCGATCCACTGCTACATTTATTAAATGGATAACCAACAAGGACCTTCTAAATAGCACAGGGAACTCTGCTCAATGTTATGTGGCAGCCTGGCTGGGAAGGGAGTTTGGGGGAGAATGCTTTCTTTCAGCATCCTTGTGACTTCTGTTTCCCTGGCTTCCTTTCTTTTCTGCAGAGTTTTCGCTTCAGAAAAAGGGGAATCTTAAGAATAAACCGTTTGGTTTACGTCTGCGGTCTCTCTGGATATAACTGCACCCTGCCCTTCCCCCTTTCTTTTGATCTCAGCTGCAAATGGAAAATTGCCCAGTCCTGACCCACCGCTTCCCTCTCCTACTTCCTGGAAATGTCCTGGCAGCTTCACTTGCTCAGCACGTTTAAGATTCCACTTCGTCATTCATTGAGGAGGATGCCGCCCGGGGCCAGCCTCACTCTCATGGGCTCCACCCTCTCGGTTTTTCAATAAAAGGCAGGCAGAGCCACTGGAGGAGCAGAGGGGCCAATCCCGAGACTAACAGCTCCCAAGCTGAAGCTTGAATCCTCTCGCTGCAACATGAAGGTCTCCGCTGCTTTCCTGTGCCTGCTACTCACAGTAGCTGCCTTCAGCACCGAGGTGCTCGCTCAGCCAGGTGAGCCCCCTTCTCCTTCCCTCTGAAGCTCATCGCCCCCTCTCTGGGTCATGATGGGCCAGCGGAGCAGAAGTGTACCTGCACTCTCACTTTCACTACAAGATCAGGAAAGTCTGAGAGGCATAGGAGTGAGCTTGATCACACAGCTTCTCTTGGATGGTGCCTGGATGAGAATTCCAGTTGTAGACCTCAAATCCAGCTCCTTCCAGGATCCCGGCTCTGGAAACCTGAGCCCAGTGCAGTTACTGCCCTGGCTCCTTTCAGCAGCATTTGAGGACTGGGATATAAGGAGAGGGGCTCTCTGGCAGGGTATATCCAGATACTATGGAGGCCAGAGGAGAAGATCTGAAATCTGGACTCCAGAGACTCAGTTTTGCAGAGGCAGTGGGTATCAGGGAAACTCACAACAAAGCATCCATTTCTTCTTACCTAAAGGGGAGCCTTAGCTAACTTTGATAGCTTGGATTATTTGCTCCTACTAACAGAATTTCCCCAAATTATCTAGTTTTAACAAACCTCCCTTCCCTCAGTTCATTGTCAGTGCTACATGCCCATTTTAGGGCTTAGGAAACTGAGTCCATCTGATATTGTAGCTTTGAAGCACAAGCTGAAATATTAGGATTTAAGGGGTTCTCCCTGCACACCTGACTCCCTTTTGCCTTCCCCTTATTTCTCTTTTCTGCTCTGATTGAGATTGGAAAGAATCTAGTCCATTCTAAAATGCTTTTTCTTTGTGGTTCTCTTTCCAGATGCAATTAACTCCCAAATCGCCTGCTGCTATAAATTCAATAAGAAGATCTCCATGCAGAGGCTGACAAACTACAGAAGAGTCACCTCCAGCAAGTGTCCCAAAGAAGCTGTGATGTAAGTTGAGCACACCAGCCCTCCATGGTCCAGTTCTTCCTCAGGGTGCAAGGGGCAAGGCTCACACAAACGTAACATCAGAGAGTTACATGATCTAACCCAATATCCGAAAGTGCCCCACATCGTCATGCTCCCTCTGTGTGCTCATTCAAACCATCCTAGTTTCTTTAGCCTGAAGTCAGGATGGTTTCAGCTGGGACATTTATATGATCAACTTGCCATGGGCTCCCTCCTTCCACCTGGTTTCCTCCTTGAGTTCCCATGGCAGCTTCGGGGCAAATGGGCTACATTCGTAGGCTGAGATTTCAATGGAACTCCATCTAACCTTATCCCCTCTCTCTCTCCTCCGCAGTTTCAAGACCATCCTGGGCAAAGAGCTTTGTGCAGACCCCAACCTGAAATGGGTCCAGGACTCCATAAAACATCTCGACAAGAAAAACCAAACTCCGAAGCCTTGAGCACTCACTCTACAATCCAAGAATCTAAAGACAATCTGTGTTCTTCTGGCTTTCCCTAACTGCCCTCTGATATTACCTTATTATAATTTTAAAGAGTATGAACTTTATTGATGTGAAACATGATGCCTTAAGTAATGTTAATCTTATTTAAGTTATTGATGCTTTAAGTTTATCTTCCATGACTACTAGTGTTTTTTGTTTTTTTGTTTTGGTTGTTCATTTGTTTTCATGGAGATTTGGGCAAATTGCTTTCCTCTGTGAATCTCAGTTCTATCCCTGGGATGGTGGAAGAGTCCTCGCAAGAATGATTAATGCAAGAACTTTTGGTTTTACACTCTAAGTCATTGTTAAAACTGCTATTGTGGAAATATATATTGTATAACTATTGAAAAAATACATATATATATATTTTTGTACGAAACCTGACTGTTGGCATTTTCTTGAAGGAAACTTAAAAACCGAGTATAATCTTGGTTGATGGGGGAGGAGCAGGGTTTCAAAGTGTGAGGTTCATGTTTGGGAAGAATACGAATGTGAACTGGCTGTGGTCTTTTTCACCAGGGGAGCTCATCTGAGTTCCTACATAAGAATTTTTAAGGCAGGACGCAGTCAGGCATTTCATCATTACCACACCACTTCCCAACACCAATTGCCCAGATCCCAGGGACCCTGGTCATCTGTTTAGCAGCAGCCAGCTCACCACCATTGTTGTGTTCACAACCCTTGACCCCTGCCCTCACTCTCTCTCACAATCTATTGCAACTTCCCCCTAACTCGGTTACTTTCCCTTAATTTCTCCCCCTCCTATTAATCCTCCAACCTGGAGTGAAACAGACACTGTAGACATTGGGAAATGTTGATCAGATTAATTAAGAAGATATGAGTCAAACTTTGTCTTCCAATCCAGGGGCTGCGAGTTCAATCCTTAGTTGGGGAGCTAATAGCCCACACACCTCAAGGCCAAAAAATAATAATAATAATTAAAAAACAGAAGCAATGTTGTAACAAATTCAATAAAGACTTCAAAAATTGTCCACATCAAAAAATCTTAAAGAAAGGAAGACATGACTTGAACTTATCTTCGATGATTGAATGAGACTTTTCTAGAGAAATTTCCAGATCATGAAGAAAAAGAGAGGAAGTTCCCTCGTGGTTCAGTCGTTAGGAGCCCATGCTCTCACTGCTGAGGGCCTGGGTTCAATCCCTGGTGGGGAAACTAAAATCCCACAAGCTATGTGGGATGAAAAGAAATAGAAAAAAAAAAGGAAAAGAGTGAGAGCAAATACCTAGAGGTAAAAGTGATGTTGACGTGTCCATCAAAGAGGAAGAAAAACAATTAGATGGGAATTGACGTCCACGCCTTTCAGGTGATGGGGAACATAAGACATAAAGCTTGAGAAGAGAGTTTTAAATATCAAGGTGGCAAGTTAATCCAACTTCGTAGGTTAAAAGGAGATGTTGGGGATGGTTGCTCCAGTAAGAAAGGACATGCCTGTGCTCAGAGGTTCAGAGATGAGTTTCAGTAAACATAGGGGCTTCACGCAGACCTGGACAAGTAGGGTCAAGAGAGAAGTTACTGCTGTGGTCCAGGCAAGAAATGGTGAAGGTCTGAATATGGAGTCCAAGAGGTAACACTGGAAGAATGAGCCGGACAGAGTGAAAGGCTGGGTGTTTTAGATGGAGCAGAAGGACCGTGGCTTAAGAGGAAGTCCCTTCCACAACCCACATTTTAAGGGGACAGCTTGTCTGAAACCAGAATGCATTGCTCTCCACCACTATCTCCCAGTCCCAACTCCAGGAGCCTGCAATCATCCAGTTAGATGGATGAGCCTCTTCTTCCTGAGTGTCCACCTAAGATGTCTATTCTCTTGCATGGCATTTGATCTCCTTGTGAGGCATTTGACCCACGTAGACGCAGACAGCTCCTCCACTAAACAAAGTGGATATCTTGCCCTATTGAATAAACTCTGCATGGTGAGATTGCAGATTCCCAGGCCACTCTGGGGGGGCGATGGGTGGCGTATCAAGTTAGACCAGGCAGTGCCTTTGGCAGCAGGGAGATCACTGACAGAAGGACACTGGGGTCTTAACCCCAGAACTGGCACTGACTCTCTCACCTAGGGCAGGTTGAATATTCTGAGTCTCCATCAATAAAATGGGGATAATGATGTACTGCTTCCCCAGTGGCTCAGTGGCAAAGAATCTGCCTGCCAGTGCAGGAGATGCTGGTTCAGTCCCTGGTCGGGAAGATCCCTTGGAGAAGGAAATGGCAACCCACTCCAGTACTCTTGCTTGGACAATTCCCTGCACAGAGGAGCCTGGTGGGCTACAGTCCATGGGGTTGCAAGAGTCAGACACGACTTAGTGACTAACCGACAAAACAGCAATGATGTGTTACAAGTAGGAACTCAGCAGAACCTCGGTTTCGGGATCCAGGAGTGTGTCTTTTGGAAAGCTTTCATTTCTACCACCTAGAGCAGAATAGGAAGAGGGGATTCTGCTTTCAGACTCCTGAGCCTGTCCTGGAGACACTGATTCTGGCTGAGGGATTCCATCAAAGCTCCAAGGAACACTCCCCAAGTGCCCTGGGAGTATATCAGTCAACAGACAATTCATTGGCAGCTATTAAAGGCACTTGTTGACCCTTGTGCCAGGTCCAACAGTCTCCCTTGCCCCTCCTTCCCTCCTCCAATCCTCAGCCTTGATCACTCAACTTCCAGTGGATGCCAGGAGGCAAAAACAGAGTGAGTGCAAACAAAGGGGGCATCAGCATCTAGCTTACTGAGCATCAGATCT
Source organism: Oryx dammah (assembly GCF_014754425.2). NCBI lineage: Eukaryota > Metazoa > Chordata > Mammalia > Artiodactyla > Bovidae > Oryx > Oryx dammah. The sequence goes on from NW_024070192.1 coordinate 46,235,149, forward strand.
TCTAATATCAGGCAGATTTGAAGTGAAGGGTCTGAAACAACAGGAGGCTGAGGGAGGGGCCGTGCATGTGCTCAAGTCCCCAAAATAATCTGTTCATGTTTCCTCTTCAAGGCATATCTGTTCACTTTCAGAAAATCTTGGGTCCATTTGTTTCAGTGCCAGCTAAGCATGGGATTCCTTGCTCCTTGCATGATGAATCTCTGAGCACAAAGCTCTGGCAAGAGGCCCTGTTTTAGGAGGGGATGCCAAGTGTAGTGAATTCATATCCTGTAGCAGCCAAGGGGTCTGTTCCAGGAAACCTAGGCTTTTCTTATCATTCTCAAAATTCTTCCAACCTCTTCTCATTGCCCCATTCTAAAGCCACTGCTACATTTTTCAGTGTTTGCTCTAGCAGCACCCCTGGCTACCCAGGTGGCGTAGTGGTAAAGAACCTTCCTGCCAATGCAGGCACTTGGGTAAGACACTTGGGTTTGATCCCTGAGTCGGGAAGATCCCCTGGAGGATACATCAACCCACTCCAGTATTCTTGCCTGGAAAATCCCCTTGGACAGAGGAGCCTGGTGGGCTATAGTCCATAGGGTTGCAAAGAACTGGACAGGACTGAAGCAACTTAGCACACACGATTGCACAGCAGCAGCACACTTCCAGGCACCAGAATCTGTATTTGTTTCTTGTTGCCACTGTAATAAAGTAACATAAACATAATGCCTTAAAACAACACAAAGGCATTATCTTACAGTGCTGGAGATCGGACATTTAAAGTGGGTCCAGGGGCCTTCTAGGGGGCTTCCTTCTGGAGGCTCTAGGGGACAATCGGCTATCGTACCTGTTCCAACTTCTGTTTATTTACTTATGTTTATTTACGTATTAGGCAGCTCTGTCTTGGTTGTCGCAGGTGGGGTCTTTAGTTGCAGCACCTTTTCTAACTTCTAGAGGTTTTCTGCATCCCTTAGCTTCCAACCCCCCTTTCTCCATTCATAGCAACTTTAAGCAGGGGTAAGGATGGAGCTCTATAGGTCAAAGTTCACATATACTGTTGAAATTGTTGTTTAGTTGCTAAGTCACATCAAACTTTTTTGTGACCCCATGAATTGCAGCCCGCTGGGCTCCTCTGTCCACGGAATTTCCCAGGCAAGAATACTGGAGTGGGTTGCTATTTCCTTCCCCAGGGGATCTTCCCGACCCAGGGATGAAACTCTACTGCCTTGGCAGGTGGGTTCTTTACCACTGAGCCACCAAGGAAGCAGAGAAGGCAATAGCCCCCCACTCCAGTACTCCTGCCTGGAAAATCCCATGGACGGAGGAGCCTTATAAACTGCAGTCCAGGGGGTCGTGAAGGGTCGAACATGACTGAGCGACTTCACTTTCACTTTTCACTTTCATGCATTAGAGAAGGAAATGGCAACCCACTCCAGTGTTCTTGCCTGGAGAACCCCAGGGATGGCGGAGCCTGGTGGGCTGCCATGTATGGGGTCACACAGAGTTGGACACGACTGAAGCGACTTAGCAGCAGCAGCAGCAGCAGCACCAGGGAAGACCAGTATTGAAATTAAGATGGTGTTAACCTGAGCTAGGTTCTTACAGATGACAGTAACAACAGTAATCTTCGTTGTGCCCACTAAGACAATAACTCAAAAATATATAATAAAAGAAAAAAGGAAATTAAATAGTACACTAGCAACTGTGTAGCACACACACAAAAATTTTAAAGTAATAGAAAGAAGACTGAAGTCAGGAAGATGGCCAGATGAGATGTCCCTTGCTCATATACCCCATCAATGAGTTTTGCACCCAGCCATGGACAAAAGTGCCTTTTTGGAGCTGTGAGATCCAGCACCATATGCCAAGCAACCTGGGAGGAGTCCTGCCCACCCATTCACCCATGCTAGGTCAAAAGCATACAGATCATGGTCCTGACTGAGATCTGCAGTAGCCTGTGAATTGGCATCTCATTTGTGGTTTGGAAGCCCTTGGAGAACAGAGACTTAGACAATTACCCGCAGATGACAGAGCCTTTGTGGAGGCCAAGTTTGCACTGGAGAAGTCCAGGTTTGCACACCACACGGTTGGAACAAAAAATTCAAGCTTGGATGTATTAGAGACGGTAAGAGGACCAGTTTCACATTACATGCATCACTGTTCCCCTAAAGTGGCACAACTCAGTGCCAAGAGAAACCTTCTTGGCTGGTGTGATTATTTCTCCTGGGAGGCTGGTGACTGGCGGGGTGGGACGGAGGAAGTGATAGTGGGAAACTTCTCCAGTTTCCCAGCTATGTGGACACTGCTATGGAGACCCACTTCTTTCTTGCTCCACACAGAGTACTGAGTCCTGAACTGCATGACCAGGGGTTAAGAAGAGGTTGGGAAAGCAGCAGGTAGAACTTTAGGGGAGGGACTTCCCTGGTTTTCAGTGGTTAGACTTCGACCTTGCAATGCAAGGGGTTCAAGTTCGATCCCTGGTCAGGGAGTTAAGAGCTCAGATGCCTCTGGCCAGAAGAAAGCAAAACATAAAGCAGAAGCAACATTGTAACAAAAATTCAATAAAGACTAAAAAAATGGTCCACATCAAAAAATATTAAAAAAAAAATAATTTAGGGGAGGCATCAGAGGGAGGCAGATCCTAGTAATTGCATTGCAGACCCCAAAGATCTCAGCTGCAAATCCTTCTAAGAGGCTCACATCACCACATGAGCCTTATCCACATCCATACCCTACCTGTGGCTGGTTCCCAATGACGGTCCCTGAAAATGACTAGAGTGAGCTTCGGCAGACAACTAGGGAGCACATGCAATAAAAAACCTGCCTGAGCCTGGGCGCCACCTAGTGAGCACACGCAGAAAACCCGCCTGAATCTGTGCGCCAGGCAGAGACCTACCTTGGCTTTAGTTAGGCCCTTGAGAAAGCAAGCCAGGCTGTCAGCACTTGGCCTGGTGTGTTGCAGGCTTGAGAGGAGGCAAGCAAGTTGAAGGATTCTGCCACAAGAGGGAGCTTAAAGCATGCAGCAAGCATATATTTAGACGTTCTGAGACAGCGTAAAAATTCCTAAGTATTTCTCCCCTGAAGTCACTCAGTTACGACCCAAGAGTGTGACTGCTTCTTCAGATTCAAAGAAAGGGGAACTTCCCCTGGTGGCCCAGTGGCTAAGACTCGGCGCTCTCAGTGCAGGGGGCCTAGGTACAATCCCTGGCCAGGGAACTAAAGATCCTGAATGCTGCAGGGAAGATCAACGATCCCAAGGGCAGCAACTAAGACCTAATGTAGCCAAATAAATAAATATTCTAAAAAAAAAAAAAAAAAAAAAAAAACTTTGGAGAAAGTGACACAAGACTTCAAGAAATACGAAAAATCAAGGAAACATGACAGCGTCAAAGGGTCAAAATAATTTTCCAGTAACTGACTCCAAAGATGTGGAGATCTAGAATTTCCCTGAAAAAAGAATTTAACGTGGCCTTTAAAAGACATCTCAATGAGCTACAAGAATGTGAAGAAAGACAATTCAACAAAATTATGCAAAAAATGCACAACATGAGAAGCTTAACAAAGAGATAGAAACAATTTTTTTTTTAATTCTGGGGCTGGAGATACAGTGAATGAAATGAAAAATGCAATAGGTTCCATCAACAGCAGAATGGACCAAGAAGAAGAATTTGTAAAATAGAAGACAGAACCTTTGAAATTGTTAGAGGAGAAGGAAAAAGAAAAAGATTGAAGAATGACTTTGTGGTCTACAGAATAAAACAATCTGTGAATTACTGAGGTCCTAGAAGGAGAAGAGATGGGGGAATGGGAAAGAAAGCTTAAAGAAATAGTGGCTAAGAACCTCCCAAATCTGTAGAGAGATTTAGATATTCAAGTTGATGAAGTTCATGGGTCCCCCAACAAATTCAGAGACCTTCTCCAAGACATATTTTAATAAAGCTGTCAAAAATAAAAGACAAAGAGAGAATTTTTAAAGGAGCAAGAGAAAAGAAGCTTGCAACTTAAAAAAGCAACACCCATAAGGCTGTCAGTAGATTTCTCACAAAGAAACTAACAATCAGGAGAGTGGGATGTTATCATCAAAGTGCTTAAACAGCAACAACAACAGCAACACTGCCAATCAGGAACACTCTCCCTGGAAAAGTTGTCCTTTAGAAATAAAGAAACAGAAAGATTTCCCCAGATAAACAACAACTGAAGGAATTTACTACCACTAGAACTGCCTTAGAAGAATGGCTGAAAGTAGTTCTATAAACGGAAATAAAAAGACACAAATTAGTGATATGAAAATATAGAACACATAAAGGTAATCATATAGTCAAATTCAGAATACTCTAGTACTGTAGTGTAATTATATATGGGCAACTTAACTCTAATACCAATGTTAAAGAACAAAAGTATTAAAAGCCAAAAATAAATCTAGCCACAATAATTTGTTACATCAGTCAGTCAGTCAGTTCAGTTGCTCAGTCATGTCCAACTCTTTGCGACCCCATGAATCGCAGCACACCAGGCCTCCCTGTCCATCACCAACTCCTGGAGTTCACTCAGACTCACGCCCATTGAGTCAGTGATGCCATCCAGCCATCTCATCCTCTGTCGTCCCCTTCTCCTGCTGCCCCCAATCCCTCCTAGCATCAGAGTCTTTTCCAATGAGTCAACTCTTCTCATGAGGTAGCCAAAGTACTGGAATTTCAGCTTTAGCATCATTCCTTCCAAAGAAATCCCAGGGTTGATCTCCTTCAGAATGGACTGGTTGGATCTCCTTGCAGTCCAAGGGACTCTCAAGAGTCTTCTCCAACACTACAGTTCAAAAGCATCAATTCTTTGGCGCTCTGTCTTCTTCACAGTCCAACTCTCACATCCATACATGACCACAGGAAAAACCATAGCCTTGACTAGATGGACCTTAGTCGGCAAAGTAATGTCTCTGCTTTTGAATATACTATCTATGTTGGCCATAACTTTTCTTCCAAGGAGTAAGCATCTTTTAATTTCATGGCTGCAGTCACCATCTGCAGTGATTTTGGAGCCCCCCAAAATAAAGTCTGCCACTGTTTCCACTGTTTCCCCATCTATTTCCCATGAAGTGATGGGACTGGATGCCATGATCTTCGTTTTCTGAATGTTGAGCTTTAGGCCAACTTTTTCACTCTCCTCTTTCACTTTCATCAAGAAGCTTTTTAGTTCCTCTTCACTTTCTGCCATATGGGTGGTGTCATCTGTACAGAGAGGCTAACTGAGGCATAACAAACATAAAGAGAGGTTAAGTAAGTAGATGGAGAAGCTCTATAAAGTCAGCAAAAACAAGATGAGGAGTTGACTGTGGCTCAGATCATGAACTCCTTATTACCAAATTCAGACTTAAATTGAAGAAAGTAGGGAAAAGCACTGGATCATTCAGGTACAACCCAAATCAAATCCCTCAGGATTATACAGTGGAAGTGACAAATAGATTCAAGGGATTAGATCTGATAGACAGAGTACCTGACAAACCACGGATGGAGGTTCATGACATTGTACAGGAGGCAGTGATCAAGACCATCCCCAAGAAAAAAGAAATGTAAAAAGGCAACATGGTTGTCTGAGGAGGCCTTACAAATAGCTGAGAAAAAGAAGAGAAACTAAAGGCAAAGGAGAAAAGGAAAGATATACCCATTGGAATGCAGAGTTCCAAAGAATAGCAAGGAGAGATGAGAAAGCCTTCCTCAGTGATCAATGCAAAGAAATAGAGGACAACAATAGAATGGGAAAGACTAGAGATCTCAGCATTTCCACTGCTGGTCATACACATTGAAGAAACCAGAATTGAAAGAGACATGTGTACCCCAATGTTCATCGCAGCACTGTTTATAATAGCCAGGACACGGAAGCAATGTAGATGTCCATTAGCAGACGAATGGATAAGAAAGCTGTGGTACATATACACAATGGAGTATTACTCAGCCATTAAAAAGAATATGTTTGAATCAGTTCTAATGAAGTAGATGAAACTGGAGCCTGTTATACAGAGTGAAGTAAGCCAGAAAGAAAAACACCAATACAGTATACTAATGCACATATACGGAATTTAGAAAGACGGTAATGATAACCCTGTATGTGAGAGAGCAAAAGAGACACAGATGTATAGAACAGTCTGTTGGACTCTGTGGGAGAGGGAGAGGGTGGGATGATTTGGGAGAACGGCATTGAAACATGTATACTATCATATAAAAATGAATCACCAGTCTAGGTTCGATGCAGGATACAGGATGCTTGGGGCTGGTGCACTGGGATGACCCAGAGGGATGGTACAGGGAGGGAGGTGGGAGGGGGGTTCAGGATTGGGAACACGTGTACACCCATGGTGGATTCATGTTGATGTATGGCAAAACCAATACAATCTTGTAAAGTAATTAGCCTCCAATTAAAATAAATAAATTTAAATTAAAAAAAAGAAAATTAGAGATACCAAGGGGACATTTCATGCAAATATTCATGGGTACAATAAAGGACAGAAATGATATGGACCTAACAGAAGCAGAAGAGATTAAGAAGAGGTGGCAAGAATACACAGAAGAACTATACAAAAAAGATCTTCATGACCCAGATAACAATGATGGTGGGACTACTCACCTAGAGCCAGACATCCTGGAATGCAAAGTCAAGTGGGCCTTAGGAAACACCACTATGAACAAAGCTAGTGGAGGTGATGGAATTCCAGTTGAGCTCTTTCAAATCTTGAAAGATGATGCTGTGAAAGTGCTGCACTCAAGATGCCAGCACATTTGGAAAACTCAGCAGTGGCCACAGGACTGGAAAAGGTCAGTTTTCATTCCAATCCCAAACAAAGGCAATGCCAAAGAATGCTCAAACTACCATACAGTTGCGCTCACATCACACGCTAGTAAAGTAATACTCAAAATTCTCCAAACCAAGCTTTAACAGTATGTAAACTGTGAAATTCCAGATGTTCAAACTGGATTTAGAAAAGGCAGATGAACCAGAGCTCAAATTGCCAGCATCTGTTGGATCATCAAAAAAGCAAGAGAGTTCCAGAAAAAAACATCTACTTCTGCTCTATTGACTATGCCAAAGCCCTTGATTGTTTGGATCACAACGAACTGTGGAAAATTCTTCAAGAGATGGGAATACCAGACCACCTGGCCTGCTTCTTGAGAAACCTGTATGCAGGTCAGGAAGCAACAGTTAGAACTGGACATGGAACAACAGACTGGTTCCAAATTGGGAAAAGGGTACAAAAAGGCTGCATATTGTCACCCTGCTTATTTAACTTATATGCAGAGCACATCATGTGAAATGCCAGGCTGGAAGAAGCACAAGCTGGAATCAAGAGTGCTGGGAGAAATATCAATAACCTCAGATAGGCAGATGACACCACCCTTATGGCAGAAAGTGAAGAGGAACTAAAAAGCCTCTTGATGAAAGTGAAAGAGGAGAGTGAAAAAGTTGGCTTAAAACTCAACATTCGGAAAACTAAGATCATGGCTTCTGGTCCAATCACTTCATGGAAATAGATGGGGAAACAGTGGAAACAGTGAGAGGCTTCATTTTTGAGGGCTTCAAAATCACTGCCAATGGTGACTACAGCCATGAAATTAAAAGACACTTGCTCCTTGGAAGAAAAGATATGACCAACCTAGACAGCATATTAAAAAGCAGAGACATTACTTTGCCAACAAAGGTCCATCTAGTCAAGGCTATGGTTTTTCCAGTGGTCATGTATGGATGTGAGAGATGGACTGTGAAGAAAGCTGAGTGCTGAAGAATTGATGCTTTTGAACTGTGGTGCTGGAGAAGACTCCTGAGAGTCCCATGGACTGCAAGGAGATCCAACCAGTCCATCCTAAAGGAGATCAGTCCTAAATATTCACTGGAAGGACTGATGCTGAAGCTGAAACTCCAGTACTTTGTCCACCTGATGCAAAGAACTGACTGATTGGAAAAGACCCTGATTCTGGGAAAGAAAGAAGGTGGGAGAAGGGGACAAAAGAGGATGAAATGGTTGGATGGCATCACCAACTCAAATGGAGATGAGTTTGAGTAAGCTCTGGAAGTTGGTGATGGACAGGGAAGCCTGGCATGCTGCAGTCCAGAGAGATCGCAAAGAGTCGGACATGACTGAGTAGTTGAACTGAAGTAAGTAGAGTTTTGGTATGCAACCAAAGTTGTTATCAGTGCAAATAGACTATTATATCTATAAGTTGTATTATGTGAGTTTCAAGGTAACCACAAAGCAAAAAACTACATAAAAGCTGATACATAAAAGATAAAGAGAAGGTAATCAAAACTCACCACTTTGAAAAAGTACCAGTTCATAAAGGCAATGAGAGAGGAAAAAAGGAACCAGGCAACCACAAAATAATCAAGAAACAATAAGATGGCAGTTTAAGTCTTTTCCTACCAATTATTACTCTCAATGTGAATGGATTAAATTCTCCACAAAAAGCATAGTGTGACTGAATGGATTACAAAGACAGGACCTGACTATATGCTTCCTACAATAAATTTCCCTCAGTTTTAAGGACACACACAGGCTCAAAGTGAAGGGATGGAAACAGATATTTCATGCAAGTGGAAACCAAAAGAATAGAAGTAGCTATACTCTCCCAGGTGGCGCTAGTGGTAAGGAAGACAAAATAGACATTCAACCAAAAACTGGAAAAGACAAGGAAGGTCATTGTATGATGACTAAGGTGTCATCAAGGGAACGCAACAATTATAAGTACATCTGCACCCAACATTGAAACAATTAAATATTCATATTAAGCAAATACTAATAGATCTAAAAGGAAAAATAGACAACAATAGAATAATAGTAGGGTACTTAAATACATCATTTTCAACAATAAATAGGTTTTCCAGAGAGAAGATCAATAAGAAAATTTGAGACTCGAGCTATGCTTTAGACGAAATACACCCGACAGGCAAACAGAACATTTCACTCGACAGAAGCAGAATACACGTTCTTCTCAATCATACACAAAACATCTTCCAAGATAGACCGTATGATAGATAACAAAATAAGTCTCAATAAATGTATGAAAATTGAAATCGTGGCAAGTATCTTTTCTGAACACAATGGTATAAAGCCATAAATAAATAACAGGAGAAAAAGTGGAAAATTCACAAATGTGAAAATCAAACAAACCCTCCTAAACAATGGGTAAATGAAGAATCAAAAGGAAAGTCAAAAGATATCTTGAAACAAGTGAAAATGGAAACTAAAACTTATAAGATGCAGCTAAATATTCTAAGAGGGAAGTTTATAGTGATTAATATCTTCACCAGAAAAAAAAAAAAGATCTCAAATAAACAATCTAACTATACACTTTAAGAAACTAGAAAAAAGAGGAACAAACTCGGCCCAAAACTAGCAGAAGGAAGGAAATAACAAAGATCAGAACAGAAATAAATTAAACTGAGTCCAGAAAAACAACAGAAAATATCAACAAAACTAAGAGCTGTGTTTTTTTTTTAAGATAATCAAAACCTGACAGTTTGCTACACTAACTAAAATAAAGAGGAAAAAAAGGCTCAAATAAATAAAATCAGAAATTAAAAAGGAAACATTACAACAATACCACAGAAATGTGAAGGATTATATGGGACTACATGAACAATTTACACCAACAAATTAGATAACATAAAGTAAAGGGTAAACAAGAAACATGCAACCTACAAAAAAAAATTATGAAGAAACAGAAAATCTGAACAGACCAATAATAGGGAAGGAGATTGAATCAGCAATCAAAAATCTTCTAACAAAGAAAGGTCCAGGACTAGATGGTTTCCCTGATGATTTTTATCAAACATTTAAGGAAAAAAATGTTTATCAAGACATTTACAAAAATGTTTTGTAAACTCTTCCAAAAAAGCAAAAAGGAGGAAACATGCTAAAACTGATTTTATGAGGCCAGCATTACTTTAATATCAAAGCTGGGTAAAAATATTACAAGAAAAAAAGACTTACAAGCCCATGCTCCTGATAAATATAGATGTGAAAATTCTCAATAAAATATCCCAAGCTGAATTCAAGAGCACATGAAAAGGATTTTACACAACTATCAAGTGGCATTTAACCATGTAAGGGTGATTCAACATACACAAATCAATAAATGTGACACACCCCATTAATAGAATGAAAGCTAAAAATCATACAATTCTCTCAATAGATGTAGAAAAAGCATTTGATGAAATACAGAATCCTTTCATGATAAAAACCCTCAACAAATGGAATATTAAAGGAATATACTTCAACATAATAAACGCTGTAGATGGCATGTCCAGAGCGAACATCACGCTCGCCGTATAAGGTTAATAGCTGAAACAGTGGTCTTAAGACGTGCTTGCAAATTATTTAACATGCCTACACTTAGATACGTGGCCTGTGTTCTCTTCCCTTGCACCTGGGAGCCTAAAAGGAAAATGGGGAAATTCCTTGCATCTCCTTGACCTTGGTACCCCTATTTCCTTCCTTTTTCTACAGAAAGTGTTTTATTTCCAAAAAGCAGAAGCTTTAATATCAGCCAGAGGTCACATCGTGTGGTCTGACTGGGCGTAGCTCCCACCTTCCCCAGCATCCCTGGCCTGAGAATAAAAACAGGCCAGCGTCAAGTCACACTTTTCTCTTTAATTTCTTAACATCCTTCTCAGGACAGGTTGATGGCTCAGCAGATTTATTACTCCATCTTGTGATTCATTCACAAAGATAAGGGCCTCTCAACCATTAACTGATTCCTTATTCTTATCTGTTCTCTATAACAGACATGCAGAGCCATCAGAGGAACAGAGAGGCTGAGACCAGCTCAGAAACCGGTAGCTGCCATGGTGAAGCTCGAGTCTTCACCCTCCAACAGAGCCCTTCTTGGTCAGCCGCCTTCAGCACCCAGGTGCTTGCTCAGCCATGCAAACACCCCTCTTCTTCCTTTTGAAGCACATCACCCCCTCTCTGGGGCACGATGAGCCATCAGAGCAGAAGGGTACTCACACTCTCACTTTAACAACTGCTTTTACAAGATCAGGAAAAGTCTGACATGGGAAAGGAGTGAGCCTGATTGCACAGCTGCTCCTACGCAGAGCCTGGATGAGAATTGCAGCTGTGAACATAAGATTCAGCTCCTCCCAGTACAGTTCAGTTCAGTCACTCAGTCATGTCCAACTCTTTGGACCCCATGGACTGCAGCACGCCAGGCTTCCCTGTCCATCACCAAGTCCCGGAGTTTACTCAATTTCATATCCACTCAGTCAGTGATGCCATCCAACCATCTCATCCTCTGTCATCGCCTTCTCCTCCTGCCTTCAATCTTTCCCAACATCAGAGTCTTTTCAAATGAGTCAGCTCTTCACATCTGGTGGCCAAAGTATTGGGGTTTTACCTTTAGCATCAGTCTTTCCAAAGAATATTCAGGACTGATTTCCTTTAGGATAGACTGGTTGGATCTCCTTGCAGTCCAAGGGAATCTCAAGAGTCTTCTCCAACACCACAGTTGAAAAGCATCAATTCTTCAGTGCTCAGCTTTCTTTATAGTCCAACTCTCACATCCATACATGACTACTGGAAAAACCATAGCTTTGACTAGATGGACCTTTGTTGGCAAAGTAATGTCTCTGCTTTTTAATATGCTGTCTAGGTTGGTCATAGCTTTTCTTCCAAGGAGTAAGCATCTTTTAATTTCATGGCTGCAGTCACCATCTGCAGTGATTTTGAAACCCTCAAAAATGAAGCCTCTCACTGTTTCCATCATTTACCCATCTATTTGCCACAAAGTGGTGGGACTAGAAGCCATGATCTTAGTTTTCCGAATGTTGAGTTTTAAGCCAACTTTTTCACTCTCCTCTTTCACTTTCATCAAGAGGCATTTTAGTTCCTCTTCGCTTTCTGCCATAAGGGTGGTGTCATCTGCATATCTGAGGTTACTGATATTTCTCCCAGCACTCTTGATTCCAGCTTGTGCTTCATCCAGCCTGGCATTTCACCTGATACACTCTGCATATAAATTAAATAAGCAGGGTGACAATATGCAGCCTTTTTGTACCCTTTTCCCAATTTGGAACCAGTCTGTTGTTCCAAGTCCGGTTCTAACTGTCGCTTCTTGACCTGCATACAGATTTCTCAGGAGGCAGGGCAGGTGGTCTGGTATTCCCATCTCTTTCAGAATTTTCCACAATTTGCTGTGATCCACACAGTCAAAGGCTTTGGTATAGTCAATAAAGCAGAAATAGATGTTTTTTTGAAACTCTCTGGCTTTTTCTATAATCCAATGGATGTTGGCAATTTGATCTCTGGTTCATCTGCCTTTTCTAAATCCAGCTTGAACATTTGGAAGTTCATGGTTCACGTACTGTTGAAGCCTGGCTTGGAGAATTTTGAGCATTACTTTGCTAGCATGTGAGATGACTTCAATTGTGCGGCAGTTTGAGCATTCTTTGGCATTGCCTTTGTTTGGGATTGGAATGAAAACTGACCTTTTCCAGTCCTGTGACCACTGCTGAGTTTTCCAAATGTGCTGGCATCTTGAGTGCAGCACTTTCACAGCATCATCTTTTAGGATTTGAAACAGCTCAACTGGAATTCCATCACCTCCACTAGCTTTGTTCATAGTGGCGTTTCTTAAGACCCACTTGACTTTGCATTCCAGGATGTCTGGCTCTAGGTGAGTGATCACACCACTGTGATTATCTGGGTCATGAAGATCTTTTTTGTATAGTTCTTCTGTGTATTCTTGCCACCTCTTCTTAATATCATCTGCTTCTGTTAGGTTCATACCATTTCTGCCCTTTATTGTGCCCATGACTATTTGCATGAAATATTCCCTTGGTATCTCTAATTTTCTTGAAGAGATCTCTAGTCTTTCCCATTCTGTTGTTTTCCTCTATTTCTTTGCACTGGTCACGGAGGAAGGCTTTCTTTTCTCTCCTTGCCATTCTTTGTAATTCTGCATTCGTACACCAGCTTGGGAAACATGATCTCAGTGTAGTTACTACTGTGGCTCCTTTCAGCAGTATTTGGGGACCAAAATATCAAAGAGGGGGCCTCTAACAGTCAGTGTGCAGAATATTTCCAGATATGTTGGAAGGCAGTGGAGGAGAGCAGAATCTGAACTTAAGAGATACAGCTTCTGTAGAGGGAGTGGGTATCAAGAAAACTTGTGATGGAGCAGAGATTGGCTGGAGTCTAATAGGTGACCCAAAGCTGAGAGCCCCTGGCCCTGAAGAATTGTAATGTTCTATTTGTTCCTCCAAGCATGTCAGCCCAGGGTTGTCATCAGTTTTTCTCCCACGTTATAGTCCATGCAAGTGAGACCAAAAGTTTAGGAACATCTGAAAGGGCAGAGTCACTGGATTTAGGATGAGCAATTTCCCTTTTCTTTGACTCTTCCTTCTGTGATTTTCTATACTTTATAGGCAGAAAGATCACACCCTATATCACCTTTGTTTTTTTGTTTTACTGCAGAAGGAATTAATTGTTCAACCGCCTGCTGCTCTACACTCACCAATAAGAAGATCCCTATCCAGAAGCTGGAGACCTACAGAAGAATTACCAGCAGCCAGTGTCCCTGGGAAGCTGTGATATGAGTGGACCATGACTGCTCACACTCAGCCCTTGGTCCTGAGTTCTTCTCCTGTGCAGTGAACAGGGTTCTTATCAAACTGAGTTGGAGATGCTTCAAACCATCTCTAACCCAATCCTTCCTTAAGAAGGCTCAGACAGTAAAAAATCTGCCTGCAATGCAGGAGACCCAGGTTTGACCCAGGAGATTCCCTGGAGAAGGGGATGGCCACCCACTCCAGTATTCTTGCCCTGGAGAATTCCATGGACAGAGGAGGCTGGCAGGCTACAGTTCATGGGGATATCAAAGAGTTGGACACGACTGAGTTTCTGATCTGATCTGAACCCAAGCCTAGAAATTTTCCCATGGGAAAACAGAATTCAAGAAAATAAAGGGACTTCCTCCTCCCAGATCCTGTCCAGCCATCGGTTCAGCTCTCAGTTCCTTCATGCAGAGACATAGTGGCTTCCCCTGGGCCGACAAAAGCAGCTGCTTCTCCTGAGGCCCCTTCCTCTTCCATCGCTGGGGCAGTCCCAGCACCCTGACTATCAGACCAGGCATGTTTCCTATACAGTAGTGACACTCCCAGGCTGAACACGCAAGGTTCTCCATCTAACTGTGCCCTCCTATCCTCTACAGCTTCAAGGCCAAACTGGTCAAGGAGGCCTGTGCTGACCATGAGCAAAAGTGTGTCTAGGATGCCAGGACAAGAAAATGCAAACTCTAAAGCTTTGATACTCATGCCTGCACTGAAGCAAAGCTGGCATCTGAGAAACAATTAATAGTTCCTATTCTTCCCCAAAGAATAGTCTAATCTAGTCAAAGTTATGGTTTTTCCAGTAGTCATGAATGAATATGAGAGTTGGACTATAAAGAAAGGTGAACACCAAAGAATTGATGCTTTTGTACTGCTGTGTTGGAGAAGACTCCTGAGAGTCCCTTGGACTGCAAGGAGATCAAACCAGTCAATCCTAAAGGAAATCAGTAGTTAATATTCATTGGAAGGACTGATGCTAAAGCTGAAGTTCCAGTACTTTGGCCACCTGATGCAAAAAGCTGACTCATTAGAAAAACACTGATTTGGGGAAAGATTGAAGGCAGGAGGAGGAGGGGATGACAGAGGATGAGATGGTTTGATGGTATCACCAACTTGAGGGACATGAGTTTATACAAGCTCTGGGAGATGATGATGGACAGGAAAGCCTGGCATGCGGCAGTTCATGGGTTTGCAAAGAGTCAGACACAACTGAGAGACTGAACTGAACTGACTCTTCCCAAGATGTGTTCTGAGATAATTTTATTATAATGCTAAGGAATGTGAGCTTTGTACAATTATTTGAATCATATTTTTTCTTTTTTTCAAATTTTATTTTATTTTATTTTTTTACTTTGCAATATTGTATTGGTTTTGTCATACATCAACATGAATCTGCCACGGGTATACACATGTTCTCGATCCTGAACCCACCTCCCATCCTCCCTCCCCGTACCATCTCTCTGGGTCATCCCAGTGCACCAGCCCCAAGCATCCTGTATCCTGCATCGAACCTAAACTGGCGATTCATTTCTTATATGATATTATACATGTTTCAATGCCATTCTACCAAACCATCCCACCCTCTCCCTCTCCCACAGAGTCCAAATGACTGTTCTATACATCTGTGTCTCTTTTGCTGTCTCGCATACAGGGTTATCGTTAAGAGTTGGTATTGTAGTTTAATGTAACATGACATTAACTCCATTAATTACTTCAATAAAATGGGTTTTAAATGTAGACCCTTGGAAACATCCATCAGTACCCTGAAAACCGCAGGACACTCCTCTCCACTCGACCTCAGTGATTTGCCATTAGAAACCTAAAGTGTGTGGTACTGATTAGATATTCAACAACAAAGAAGCTAATATCTTGTGTTGAAAAGATGGAAGTTCATGTTACAAAGAGTCAAAACTGTGAGGTCCTGTCTGTTGAAGTTGTAGCTTTAAGAATTAGTATGAAAAATATGCATTAGTCATGTACTTGTTGCTTTTGTCTGCACCTGTTAAAATATTGCAAGAAAGGGATGAGCTCAGGAAAGAATGGACTGATTTTAAATGCAATATAATTAAGTACCCAAATCTTAGATCTGAGATTATTGGGAAAGCCATCTGTTCTGAGTTCCAAAAATTAAAAGAAGGAATTTAGGGGAGGAAAGTAAAAGGATTTCAGTAATAAAAATCAGGAAAAAAAAATCTTATTTGGATGAAGTGACTTAGGGCAAAAATCAGATTGAAGCTGGAGCCTTGCCATTTCAAACCCCATTAAGTTCAAGGAGAGAGGGAAGAAGAGAGAGAAAGAGAGATGGAGGGAGGAAAGTAGAAAACCATTTAATAAGTTTATCTAGAAAGAAACGTGGGCTGTGGTTACTGGCATATGAAATTGACTGAGTGGGAAGGTATCAGCCTACTAAGTTATCAAGAGAATTATACTATATCACCGTAAAAACCATGAATGAATGATTGTGGACTCAAAAAACAAAAAGAGAAGTCACTGACAGATCAAAATGAAAACAAACTCCAAACCCTACAGTGCAGCAAGCAGTCATCAAAGGCTGCAGGGCCCCCTAGAAGATCATGTCTCTCTACAACACCCACTTCAAAGGTGGCCAAGGGGAGTCCTTACAAGTGCAATCAGGAGCCAGCATCAAAAAGACAAAGGAGACTCCCCAGATTGCAGAATTGAGCCTCAGCAAGGTGAGGGATTTGATGAGTCCCTCTAACCTCTGCCTGAAGGACTGCAGAATTGCTACAGAACAATATCCACGGGCATCCACCATCTTCCCCTCCATGAAAGAGGGTGTGGATGGCAAGCAGCCTGTCCCCTGCAAACACAATACATTGCATCAGGGGCAAAGAGCTTGTCTTTTTAGTTCACAGATCACTGGACAAAGTATTGTTGTTGTTCACTTGCTCATTCATGTCCAACTCTTTGAGACTCCATGAACAAAAAAGTACTGGGTTGGCTGAAACATTCCTCCAGTTTTTAAGTAAAAATAAAAGACACATTTCATTTTCACCAAGAATTTTACTGAACAACATATTCACCATTTTGTTCCACTATTTTGTGCCATTTTCCCCAAAGCTATTTATTTCTTTTGAACAAAGAACTGTTCCAGGTGCCTTTTATAGTCTTCCAGGGAACTGAAAGTTTTTCCATCAAGAGAATTTTGTAAAGATCAAAATAATGAAAACCTGAAGTTGCAGCATCTGAACTTTCCAGCCAAGCCGTAACAGTTTTCGCTTGATCATCAAAGAAACACTAGGTCTCACGTCATCCCGATGGAAAATTATGCATTTTGTGTTGACTAATTCCAAATACTTGTCGTCTAGTTCTGCTTTCCATTGGTCTAATGGGGTTTGTTGTAATTAATCGTTTGGTTTTCCAGAAGGAGCTCTTAACAGAGAACTCCCTTCTAATTCCACCACATAAACATCACCTTCTTTGGATGAAGTCAGGCCTTTGGTGTGGTTACTGGTGGTTCATTTCAGTTGCCCCAAGATCTCTTCCATTCCACACTATTTTACTTTTCATTGTCCATGACAATTTGCTTTAAAAACAGAAATTTTTTTTTAATGTTTAAGTAGAAAATTGCACCTGGAAATACAGCCAAGAAGTTTTTTTTTTTTTCCTGAACTTATGTGGACCCCAAACATCAAAGCAATGAACATAGCTAAGCTGCTGCAGATGATGTTCAGTGCTTGCCTTGGATATTTGGAGTATGTCAGCTATCTTCCACGTGGTATAACATTTGTTTTCAATTAATGTCTTGATTTGAACACTATCAACTTCAACTGTTATACCCAATCATGGAGCATAGTTCAGCAAGAAATCTCCAGCATGAAACTTCAAAAACAACTTTTGACGTGTTCAATCAATCAGTCACAGCTGGGAATACCAGACCACCTTATCTGTCTCCTGAAAAACCTGTTTGTGGGTCAAGAAGCAACAGTTAGAACTGGACATGGAACAACAGACTGGTTCATAATTGGGAAAGGAGTGCGTCAAGTCTGTATACTGTCACCCTATTTGCTTAACTTCTATTCAGAATACAGCATGCTAAATGCCAGACTGGGTGAATCACAAACTGGAATCAAGATTGCCAGGAGAAATAGCAACAACCTCAGATACACAGATGATACCACTCTAAAGGCAAAAAGTGAAGAGGAACTAAAGAGCCTCTTGAAGAGGGTGAAAGAAGAGAGTGAAAAAGCTGACTTGAAACTCAACATTCAAAAACTTAAGATCGTGGCAACCGGTCCCATCACTTCATGACAAATAGATGGGGGAAAATTGGAAACAGAGACAGATTTTATTTTCTTGGGCTCCAAAATCACTGCGGATGGTGACTGCAGCCATGACATTAAAAGATGCTTGCTCCTTGGAAGGAAAGCTATGATAAACCTAGACAGTGTATTAAAAAGCAGAGACATCACTTTGCCAACAAGGGTCCTTATAGTCAAAGCTATGGTTTTTCCAGTAGTCATGTATGGATGTGAGAGGTGGACATAAAGAAGGTTGAGCACCAAAGAACTGATGATTTTGAATTGTGGTATTGGAGAAGACTCTTGAGAGTCCCTTGGATAGCAAGGAAATCAAACCAGTCAATCCTAAAGAAAATCAGCTCTGAATATTCATTGGAAGGACTGATGCTGAAGCTGAAGTTCCAATATTTTGGCCACCTGAAATGAAGAGCTAACTTACTGGAAAAGACCCTGATTCTGGGAAAGATTGAGACCAGGAGGAGAAGGGGGCAACAGAGGATGAGATGGCTAGATGGTATCACTGACTCAGTGGGCATGAATTTAAGCAAATCACAGGAGATGGTGAAGGGCAGTGTAGTCTGGCATGCTGCAGTCCATGGGTAAAAAAGAGTCAGACATGATTTAGTGACTAAAAAGTAGCCTTCTCCATATATTGAACTAATCTTTATGTGCATTTTAGTTGTGCTTTTCTTTCTTGAAATAATAAAGCATAATATGCTGAAAATGTTTTTTCCCTTCCATCTTCAATATTAAAATGGCTACACAAAAATTAACCAATTTTGATAAATATTTTTTAATGCACACTGATAAGACAGCTGTCACAGTATAATCTAGCAAGATTGTTTCAAATGAAGTTAAAGACAAGCAAGCACTACTAGAGCCATCTTGTGGAAAAATCCAAATGAACTATCTGGTCAACCCAATAGCTCCATATCTTCACCTGGCAGAGAGGACCACCTGAAATCCAGAGGTCCTGAACATTTCGGTGGATGCAGTGACTACATAGGACTTTGGGTTGTCTGTCTCAGGGGTAGGTTAATTGTGTTAACAGATGTTGAGAAAAAGTCAGCAAAGGACAAACTATGATGGAAACTATTAGCCCTCACCAAAATTCATGTGCTCCTCTTCATTTCTCAGCCTCCTTTGCACTTAGACTAGAGCCATATAATAAGTGAAAGTCAACATGATGTAGACAGATGTGATACAAGCTGTGTCCATGCCTGGTTCTTTAAAACATCCTACACAATCTATCTGCTCTCTCTCCCCTTGCTTCAGTGAACTGGGAGGCTCCAGGTTCCAGATGGTGGCTGTAATTTACAAACCAGCTGTATCTCAGAGTCACTCCTCAGAAAAGAGCACTCTTGGCAAGGCGACCCAAACCAATATTGCTGTGACACAAACAGAAAATAAATGTCTATCACGATAAGCTACTGAGATTGTCATGGCTGTTATTGTTGAAGCATAGCCTAGCTTTACTGTGACTAATGGCTCAAGGAAATACTTTCAGCATGCTATTGCTTCAGATTTATCCTTTGCACAAAAGATCAAAGTTGATTGCTCCAAAAAAGATTATATGGGATAACATAGCAAATGAATCTTTTAGATACAAAATTTTTAAATATAAGTCTTTACTTATTTTTATTTATTTATTATAATTTTATTGGGATATAGTTAATTTACAATGTGTTAGTTTCAGGAGTACAGCAAACTGAATCTGTTATATATATATATAAACATATATATATA